>NC_136904.1:85948325-86069204 GCF_949606895.1 Notothenia rossii
GGATGCTTCAATGATCTGTTTGGTATTTGGAGCCAAACACTTCAGAGACATGTTTTGTATATATCTGAGAGATATACTATATTGATGAAAAACAGTATGATAGGGGACCTTTAAACAACTAAACACACACACATTGGATTAGGCCAATTCATGACAGAAAACAATCAAGAATCTTTACCAGTTGTCGTCCTCGTTTCACCTCTTTCAACACATCATCCACAGAGAAACCAAACAGGTTGTCGAACTGCGGAGTGTTGCGACAAAAGAGTGCAGAGGAAAACAACTGGAGAAAAACAAAGAAACAGCACGAGTGAGAACAAATGTTTAATACAGTGAAACTGAAATCATGGAAACATAAGGGTTTCACTGGAGGAGCAGAATTAAACATCAGCTGTAAGCAAAGGCCTTATTGGAATATTATACATTTAAACTTTGCATACTAGATGGACAAAGTTCAACACATATACTGTACAAGAGATTATCATGTGCATCACTTCAATTGTTTTTTTTATTGTACTATATTTATTACATTTTATACATTTGTAATTAATTCCATAATTGTAATATTAGTAGATTAAAATGTTTACGTTTGTGTTTTTTTATTCATATTGTAGTAGCTTTGTTGCAGGGAGTCTGAGAACAAACAACTAATTAATTGTGCATATAAAAAACATGAGACTTTGAAGAGTAATGTGTTAGACTTTCAAAATTAAACTGAACAAATATAATCAACACTTAAATAAGACTTAAGTGACTTCTGGACAAAATGTACAAGCTACCCTGCAGTATACAAAGTCATTAAAAATAGCTGCACCTTTACCAGCTTTGATAACACTTTAATGATCAATCATTAAAATCAAAACATATAATATATCTAATTCAGAAATGAACCAAATTGCAGAATGAGTATTTTTACTTTTGGTACTTAAAGTATATTATGATGCTAATACTTTTGTACTTGTACTTGAGTAACATTTTGAATGCAGGACTTGTACTTGTAACAGAGTATTCCTACACTCTGGTACTTGTACTTTTACAAGATCTCAGTACTTCTCCCACACCGGCTTCATGCCTGTTTCTCCTTTTAGCATCTCCATAAAGGCCGTATATTAAACCTATAACATAGCTTACCACTTTTACCTCTCTAGCTAACATAAATCTCTTTAGAAGTAGTAAAAGACAATTAAAGCATACATATTTTTTTATATTTACCAAACAGTTCTGGTGGGCCGTGACGTCCTCTTTGGTGGATAACACTCCTGTGATCTTGTTCTGTTCGGACCGCTGACAAAGTACACAGAGCAGCCTGTCATCCTCGTGCATGTCTCCAGATTCACTGCTAATAAACTCGTTGATTGTTTAAAGTAAATGTTTATTAATGTTTAGGCAGGTTTTAACTAGGGATGCACCGAATATTCGGCCGCCGAAAATTATCGTCCGAAAATGGTTAAAAAAGGCCCTTTCGGCTTTCTAGCACCGAAAAAATATCACCGAATGTCAGTGTTGTGATGACGTAATCAAAACGCGGCGACAAGCACGGCGCGCGACCATGCTCGCGGCTTGCTCACAGCCAACATGTCTTCTTCTTCTTCTTCTCTTTTTTAATGGCGGGTCGCAAACAGCTTTTGGTTGCATACCGCCACCTACTGTACACGAGTGTGTATCATCATGTCATCTAATAAACCAGCATATCAAAAAGAAAAGCATAAAATAAAATAAAATAAAATAAATAAAACAAAACAAAAAACAAATCATCCATGGTCTACTGTTAAATTCTTTTCCCTATCCCAGTTTCCCTCAAAAAGGTGAACAGTGCTTTTCTGATAGCTCTTACTCCTTCTCCTTCTGTTCCCAGAATACCCGCTACATTCCACTCCCTCTTTGCCTCTAAAACTGTATCCCTTAATTTCCCTCTTTCAACTCTATAGGTGACACAATGTAATAAAATATGTTCCACATTTTCCCTAACTCCACAGTTCCCACACTTGTCACTGTCACTTTTCCCCATGACATACAGCGTACCATTTAATGCAGTGTGATTTAGTCTGAGCCTAGCTATCATTACTTCCTCCCTTCTGTTTCTTTCTTTATAAATATTAATTGTAATTGTCTTTTGCACTTGATGGTATTCTTTGCCTTTCTGGTCTTTCTCCCACCTTTTCTGCCAGATCTCCATCCCTTTCTTCTTAATAACTGCTTTTCCTTCTCCTTTTCCAAGTTGAACTGGTAATGTGATTTCCTTTTGTAGTGCACTTTTTGCTAATCTATCAGCACACTCGTTCCCTTTCACCCCCTCATGCGCAGGCACCCAGCAGAACTGCAGATCTATGCCGCTTCTGTGAAGTCTTAACAGGCTGTGATTGATTTCTATGAGTATGTCTTCTCTGGCAGTTGTTGTTGACTGTATGCTTTGTAAACTGGATAATGAATCTGTGCATATCACCACCCTGTCTGGTCTGACCTCTTCCACCCACTGTAATCCTATTACTACTCCCAGCATTTCTGCTGTATACACTGAAAGATGGTCTGATGCTCTTTTTGATATTGACACTTTAAATTCTGGGATATATATACCAATTCCGACACACTCTTCTTTGTTTTTAGAACCATCTGTATATATTTTGAGGTAATTGTGATAATTATTCCTGAGGTACAAACTTGTTTTGAGTCCTACTTCATTTATTTGTCACTCTCTTTTCTTTTCTACAATACTCACATCTATATTTACTATTGGAAAGAGCCATGGGGGTACACTACTGAATGGATTTGATGGTGAAAACTCTAACTCATGCATGCCGTATGTCCTTATTTTTTCTTTATTTGTCCATCCAAACCCACGCCCCTGAAACTTAGAATATTCCCAGCACTCCTGTAGTATTTTGTTTGTGATATTTCCTTCCCCACTTCCTTTTAACCTGACCCAATAAGCAAGAGCAATTTTCTCTCTTCTTAGCTCCAATGGAGTCTCTCCTGCTTCAACTAATATTGCATTAGTAGGGGTTGACTTAATTGCACCTATACACAACCGTAACGCTTTATATTGTAACCTATCAATTTTTAGTAATGACGTTTGTGCTGCTGCTGCATATATTAAACACCCATAATCCAGTGTTGTCCTCATAATTGCCCGATAGATGTCGATTAATGCCTGTTTGTCTGCCCCCCAGTCACATCCAGCCACTGCTCTTAATAGGTTCAACACTTTTTTGGATTTTGTTTCCAAATGTTTAATATGAGTTTTCCATGTATATTTACTATCTAACCATAGCCCCAGATATTTAAATTCATTGACCTCACTCATCGGCTTTCCATATAATGTAAGCTTCTCAGTCTCCATCTTGCGTTTATTCGTACATTTCATAAAGCAAGATTTGCTTGCTGACAGCTTGAAACCCCAGTTGTATGACCACTTCTCCACTTTCTTTATAGCTTTCCCTATTTTTTCAAACACATATGGAACATTTCTTCCCCGTATCCATATGGCCCCGTCATCTGCATATAGTGCAGATTTTATGCATCTATCCAAATTACTAAAAATGTCATTTATCATAACATTAAATAATATCGGGCTGATTGAACTCCCTTGAGGAATACCATTTTCTATACTGCACTCTTTTGAAACCTCTGCCCCTACTTTAACTCTGAATGTTCTGTCTGATAAAAAAGCCATGATCCAGTTATACATTCTCCCTCCAACACCCATTCTACTCAATTTGATGAGCAACCCATCCCTCCACATAGAATCATAAGCCTTTTCAATATCAAAATATACTATTGCCATAACCTCTTTCATTTTCACTGTCTTTTCCACCTCATTGCTTACTCTAATCAAAGCATCTATTGTGGATCTGCCTTTACGAAAACCACTCTGAAAATGACTTATTAACCCTCTCTGTTCTAAGACGTGTGATAGTCTATGCACTATCATCTTCTCCATCCATTTACATAAGTGTGATATTAATGCTATGGGTCTGTAATTATTGGGATTAGCAGGATCCTTCCCTGGCTTATTAAATGGCAATATAACTGCCGTTTTCCAACTCATTGGTAAGACTCCGTTTCTCCAGATTTGATTAAATAGTCTCAGGACTAATTTGAATGTTTCCTCTGGTAGCTGCCGGAACATGGCATAGCATAGCTGGTCTTGTCCTGGTGCTGAGTATCCTGTACCTTGCAAAGCTATTTTAAGTTCTGCTATTGAGAAGTCTACATCAAGAGCTGAATTATCATCCCGTCTCTTTTCCCTCACATTTTCATTTTCTCTTAATACACACTCTTTTTGCTGTCTATGTTTGTCATCAAGGTGTTCCCCACTATGCACCGCAGCAAATGCCCTACCTAAACATTCTGCCTTCTCTTCATTTGACACTGCCACTTTCTCCCCATCAATCAAAGCGGGAATTTTAACCGACTTCCTTTTCCCATTCATCCGTTTAAACATCGACCATACATCCCCTAACTTTACTCCTCTTCCAATGGTGGAACAATACTCTCTCCATGACGTCTTTTTTGTGTATTTTACTGTTTTACGGGCTACTGCCCTTTTCCTTTGATAATCTGAAATATTGTCTTGTGACAAGTTTTTCTTTAAAGACCTAAATGCCTTGTTTCGTTCTCTGCTACATTCCTCATTCCACCACGGAACCACTTTCTTCCTACCCTCTGTTGTTCTTTTAGGTATAGTTTTATTTGCTGCTTCTTTAATGTGCATTGTGACTTGATTTGAGCACTCCTCTATACTTCCTTCTAATGTTAACAATTGCGCTGACTCCTTACAGTAAAGCCTAAATGTTTCCCAGTCAGCTTCACCAAAGCACCACCTGGTAAATACACTCCCTTCCTGTCTACATACCTTTGTATTGATGATTGTGAAAACTGGGTAATGATCACTTCCTATGGTAGAATCACTTTTAACATACCATTCACATGATTTAACTAACCTATCCGTCACCAGTGTGAGGTCCAAACATGATTGTGTCCCCCTATTCACGTCTATTCTTGTTTTTTGTCCATCATTAAGGCAAAACAGTGATCTTTCCTCTAGCATTTCTTCTACGACATCCCCATTACTGTCTGTTTGACTGCTTCCCCAAAGGCTGTTGTGAGCATTAAAGTCACCACACCATACTTCCCTTCTATGAGCCGTCCCTGCTATTGTCTGTAAGGTTTCAATGTCCAGATTTTTACACGGGTTATAAAAATTGATAAGCTTTATGTTCCCTTCTTTCCTTGGGCTGCATATTTCTATTATGACACATTCCTTGTCGTCAGGGGATGGGACTACCCTATAGGCCAGCCCATCCTTTATGAAAGTAACACACCCTCCACCATTTTGATTGCTAACTCTATCATATCTGATAAGAGGTTTTAACCAAGACTCTTGCACACAAATTACATCTGGCAATGTTTGTAACTCATAGACATATTTTTTAAACTCCTGTCCATTAGCTATGAGGCTTCTAGCATTCCACTGGAGTATGTGAATTACCATTAACAACGTGCTAACCCTCATCCTGGTTGTCCGTTTCTCCCACATCTTTTGTTGCTAGTAATTCATGTATCTGGTCTGCTTTTATATCTCTAATGTTAAGGAATTTCTCCGCTGCCTGCACGATGGTTTTGATTCTGTCACTTTTCTTCTTCATCTGTGCTGCAACATTAATGGTATGGCAGATGAATGTCATAAAGTTGACTTTCTTTACCACGAGAATGCTATCATCTTCTTTAATTTCCACAGGTACTTGGCTTTGATTTGTAACCTGCCTTTCTGAAATGTTGCTACCACTCTGTACTAAGTTTCTTTGAACCCTTCCACTAGAAGCCTGATTGTTTGCTTCCGTTTCCCTAACCTTCTTTAGAGCTTCTGCATATGAGACTTTACTGAGTACTTTGACCCTCTGAGCTTCTCTGGCTTCTCTCTGCACTACACATCCACCAAACGCCGCACTGTGCTCTCCTCCACAATTACAGCATTTCATCTTTGCCTCTTTTTCACATTTCCCATACTCATGTTGGCCTCCACATCTCGCACACCTTAGTTTTCCTTTACACTGCATTGCTGTGTGTCCCATTCTTTGGCATGCATAGCATCTAAGTGGTTTTGGGATGAATTCCCTCACACTGTAGTTCATGTATCCTATTTGCACAGATTTCGGTATATTTTTCTCAAACTGAATAACTACTGAAAGTGTTTCCTTCAATGTGCCATCTCTTTTGCTCATAAGTCTGTTTGCCTCAATAACTTTTCCTCCTTTAATCTCCTTTTTAACATCATCCATAGACATATTAAGTGGAACTCCAGATATGACTCCTCTCAACATTGCCATTGCTCCTGGGATATGAGCCTTTATTTTTTCCCCACTGAGTGTCGTCATTTTAAGTATTTTTCCCTGCTGTTGCTTGCTGGTTGCTTGTATCAAAACTCGTTTGTTGTTCATAAACTTGGCAAATTTGATTTTACCCATTTCTTTCTCAATTGATTTTGTCAGTTGAATCGGGTGGTAATGCCCACCATCCCGGTTGAATTCTATTATAACTTTCCACTCCTGCTCTAGTTCTGTATTCGAAATTGCTTGTTTTTCATTTTGACTGCCTTTTGTTTTTTTGTTTAAGCCTGCTCCACTCGACCAATCCGACCAACTTTGTGTTCTTGGTCTGCTAACTTTTTCCCTCAAAGCCCTTTTCTTCCTCACAGCTTTGGTTTCCTCCAATTCCATATCAGCTCTTTGGGTCCCATCTGAGCTGGTTGACATGATGATACAGTCAATGTACAGTTTATGCTAACCAGTCCAATGCTACCGTTTCTGTATGTTTCGATGATTTCCGACTCTCTCTGAACTTTCTGCAGCGTGTCTCCAACTTCACTTTCTTCTTCCGGCTTCCTCCGTCTTCAGGTCTGTATCAGCCAACATGTCTGCCGCTTGAAGATATTTAAAAATATCAGAGAAAGAGGCGCGGATTGCGATTTGTAAAACTTGTTCAGCTGACATTTCTCGAGGGGGTGTAACTGCAAAGACTTTCACCACTTCGGGATTACTCCACCACTTGAAATCAAAACATGTACAAATATTCGGAGTAAGATCAAATCACAAGCAGTGACCACGAGAGACTGTTCAGCACTGCCTCTCATGTGCTTGATGAGAAGAGGAACAGACTTATGGCTGATAAAGCAGAGAAGCTACTCACTTTTCCTTAATAAGTAGACAAGGCTGGCTTATCATAAGCTTATCTAGTTCTACATGTCTACTCTATACCCACTTTCCTGAAAATTTTTCCTTGTGAGTTATAATTCACCATCTCAGGTTATCATTAGGGGGAAATGACAGCAGCACAGTGTTCAATATATTGTACTTTTGGTATCTAAATGATACAATGTTTACTACTTTGCTTATGAGGACAGACAGCCTTATTTACAGATTCTTGAAATTGTAATTTAATTTGTAATTGGTTGTGGATTTTGTTTCCAGTTTTCACTTTATGTATCTTTATACAATGTTTACTACTTTGCTTATGAGGACAGACAGCCTTATTTACAGATTCTTGAAATTCAACTGTAATTTCATTTGTAAATAGTTACGTTCATGTGGATTTATCCAGTTTGCACATTTGTATGCATGCACTTATAGGTGCATTTGTTGTTGTTGAAGGCCTGGCTGTTACAGTCTTTATTTACACTATTTTGTAGTAGGCCTACTGGCCTAGATGTTTATTTTAAAGCACCTTGGCTTTGTTCTGAATGCACTTTGTTGTAGTTATCCTACAGAGAAAAGAAAATGCACTTGACTTGGAATTAATGTACTGTATGCATTCAAAAGTGCTGAATAAATGTTTTATGGACCCATAATAGTGATTATTATTTAAGCTAAGTTTTGCCATAATCATGTATTTTTCCATAATCAGGTAGCTGAACAACATTGGTAAAAAATGTATACATTATATATATATATATTTCTATTAATCATTTTCGGCCTTTCGGCATTCGGTTTTCGGCCAACTGTTTCCTATTTTCGGTATCGGTTTCGGCCAAGAATTTCCCATTCGGTGCACCCCTAGTTTTAACCATGGTCTTAACACACAACCGTTGCTCAAAGCTACTTCCTCTCATCTGTCCGTAGCCCGCCAGTCAAATCAAATGTAGTAGAGGGTTGCCAGGTATTGTTTGAAATATCCCCCTCAACGATGTGCCTAAAGCCCGCAAGTTCAATCTCTTTATATGTCAGTTAGAAATAACGAGATAGTAGGTCTAATGAATGAGATAGAAAGTATAATGTCTAAATAGTAAGTCTATAGTACAATGAGATGGTAAGTCTAAATAAGTCAAAATCAAAGTCAAACTTTATTGTCAGTCTTCCAGTTTGTGTGTACAGACCAGACAGAGATCGAAATACCGTTTCCCACAATCCCGAATATAAAAACAAATGTATCCTATATCAAAATATGTAAAATATTTGTGCAAATATGTAGCCTATATATATATATATATATATATATATATATATATATATATATATATATATATACACACACACAGTCAAATACACGTTTTTACATGTGCACACATTAAGACCTAGATAAAAAAAAACTACGGTCAACAAAATAACAGTAGATAGTAAGTCATAATAACGAGATGTAATTCTAATTACTGAAATAGTAGGCATATTATAGAGATAAATAAGTCATAATAATGATTTACAGGATACATTCTTTTTTTCTATGGCGGAAATTAGCTTCTATAGCTACAAGCTTCCTTTTGCATACACGTGATCTGCATACATGATATGATTTAGTAGGCTACTATACTGTAGAATCTGTTTTATATAATCATATGTTTAAAGCCATGCTAGTGAGTTATTCATTTAGTTTTGTGGAAAGAGGCCCACCTATCACCATGACCACCTATCATACTTGAACTACATTTAGCTGATTGTGTTCTTACTTTAAGTTTCTACCCGAGTAGAGTAGAATTTTCAATTCTGAAGTTTTACTTGAAATGGAGTATTCAGACCAAAGTGTTTCTACTTATACTTGAGTCAAGGATCTGAGTAGTGTCACTGAGCATAACAACATACTCTGTTTTCCCCACATGATAATAGACCGTAGTGAGGATTTTAGTATATGTTGAAAGAAATACTCAAATCTTGTAGAAATAGCAATACCAAAGTGTTCTAATACTCTGCTACTACGTAGTAAGAGTGGTGCATTTTAATTCTAACTTAGAAGTAGGTTTCATACGTATTATCATCATCACAATTTGGCAACAATTCTAAATGTTATTGATGTAGGCAGGGTACTTCATTACATGGAACCACTGATTTCAGTTTAATACTAACGCTGTTGATTGTCTATATAGGATATACATATTTTATACATATTTGTATTTTTATATTCGGGATTGTGGGAAACAGTATTTCGATCTCTCTGTCTGTACCGTCTGTACAAACAAACTGAAAGATTGACAATAAAGTTGACTTTGAGGTTACAAACAAGTAAAACATGGCAACCCAGTTGAACAGTTTCATTTATGGTCCTGAAGACCTTCCCTCTCCAGCTGTGTCAGTCCTTTGTGAGTCATAATTCACTGTACAGCTATAGAACAACGGATATGCGTTCATAACATAAGTTCATAATGAGCAATAATGACACATGGTAATGGAATTTAGATTTTCTCCTCCCATATTCAGTAAAAGTAAGTACTATCATGACGAAGAAATACTGTGTTAGAAGTGAAAGTCCTGGATTTAGGTTCTAAGTATAATCAGGAAAAAGTACTTAAAGTTTTAAAAGTAATCAATGGGGGAAATGGCCTTTTTTACTATAACATATCACACAATTATCATATCATTATCCATTTAGTTATTTAAAAGCGGAAGTGAAGTTTGTTGCAGTGAGTGTAATTTTAACCATTTTCTACAGGACTGCAGATCCTTCGTTTGGTTTGAGAAATGCGTCTCACAAAATTATTAAATATGCATTTAAATAATAAAAAAAGGGAAAATTGGCAAATCCTTATATTTGAAAAACAGTGATCATAAAATAATTGTCATATTTACATTGAGTGACTTGACAATGATCAAAATAGTATCTGATAAATCAATTACAGTCAATCCACTAATTGATAAATTGACTAATAGTTTTAGTGCTGCTATTATTTACTGATGGGTAGTTTAATTTATAAGAAAACGTGACATTCAACATGCTCTCATGTATGTTTTGTATGAAAATAAAAGACTGAAAGGAAGTCCAAGAGACAGTGACTGATTCATCATAAGTCGTTTATGTAAAAAAAAAAATGGACAAGTCACAAAGTAGTGACGCACCATACTTAATGTACAATATAGCATCTCAAATAACAAACATTTCATGACAGACGGAAAGTAATGAACAATATCTACATTCAGAACGTGATCCCTCCACGGGGAATAAGTTAGCGCTTTACAGTGACCTCTGATTATCCACATGGAGAAGCTTTTTTAAACTGTAGCGTACATGAAAACTCACAGAGTTAGACCATGAGGCCGTAAGAGACCCCAAAAACAAAAAGTCTGGGCAGCTGGTGGCAGAACAGGTTTCTAATGACAACAGAGGGACAGACGACAGAGTAAAAAGACAGTAGGAGAAGCAGGAAAATTAAAAAGTGGCTAAATACAAGTGGGCTTTGTTGTTTCGTAAAAATAAATAAACATATATTAAAGGGCAAAGCAGAGGAGAGGGTGAGTAAACACTGAGAAAACATCCATTCAAGCTAAACCAGCTGCATTTATATACTCCTGCCTGGGTGAATTACTGCAGATTACACAAAAACAACTCTGTCATCTGCATATAATCACACATCTTCCCCCACTTGGGAACACACATGGATGCATTAACTGAGATCAGCCCTGCTGGCCCATTCATACATCATTACATTATGAACAGAGGGTTCTTCATTCGAAAAAAACAGACAGGAAGTGTATCACTGGAGGAAGATCCTTTGACTATACTTAGTGGCCGTTTCTCAATCGCGAGGATGCTTGCTTGGTAGCACACGTCTTCCGAGTCAATTGCTTCAGAAGCTAGACAAGAATCCTTCCTGGCATTCGGAAAACGAAGAGTGGAACAGGCTAGCAAGTGTGCAGGTGTGCGTCATATGAGAGGCCCCGCCTTACATTTTCCGCCACAGATTTGGGGAAATTGGTCCGTGCGCAAAGCATTGTGGGGATTTTAAGGACGCGAAGTCTACCCATGTGCAGCCTCGAAATTACCCCCAAACCAAGGACGCGGCCTCGGTGGAATTCCAAGTATGCTGGAGATTGGAACAGTCCTTCGGCGGCACTCGATGACGTAGTATCCTTGAAATATTGGCTTGGAAGCCAGTTTCCTCGAGATTGAGAAACGGCCACTGTGTCTGTGATGTTTTCATATATTCAGTTTCTTCACCACACAATTCACGTCCCTAACATGTGCACATGTATAACATTATCTTAAGAATTGGTGTGTGCATGATGTTTAAAAAAAATATACAGCTTTCTGTGGAAACAAATTACAAGAATTCTTCTGATGTTGGCAACACAGCACAGATGCAAGCATTCACGAGGGCAGTCTGGTGAGGAGGAAGTGCAGGAGTTCAGGGTTTGATGTCCGGGAAGCTTGTGTAGGTTTCACTGCAGCTGGACGATGTGCTGAGGTTTCCAGAGCCACTGCCTTTTGGGAGAAACACACATTGAGGTACTGTTGCTTAAAATCTGTTCATGTGTCTTAATCTTTATTTGGGATTGTTTGTATGAATACCTGAGCTGGTGAGAGACTGGCAGGACTTGGACTTTCCAATGAGTGTGATGAGACTAGCAGCAGCGATCCAGCCCTCTGTGGAGCTGCTCAGGTTACGCACCAACCTGAATGACCACACAAACACTAAAATAATCATTTCCGATATAAATACATTTTTAAAGTTTCTGATAGGCAGCAGTAAGGCTGTGTTCTCACCACTGTCTGTCTTCCCCCTCCTTGACCAGCTCCACCATGTCTCCGCTCTTCAATGAGAGCTCTTCAGCGCCACCCTGCTCATAGTCAGCAGTCACTGTATATTTGCCGGCAGTCTGTTTGCAGTGGAGAAAAGGAAAAAGCTATTCAAATCAGAGTCAAATTCATCAAGAATAACTTAATATATATATAATGCACGACATGTCAATTTGACAAATAAATCAACATGTTTTCAGCTGCACTAATCAATATTTGTATGTCCAAAATTAACCCACAGAGAAAAATCATCTGTGATGCCCACAGCACTACGGGGCATTTTTAAGCTCCAGATGCATTGATCATTACATGTTACTTGTTAGAGGCTTTTACCCAATCGACTTACATACTCAATACTGTGGACACACAGGAGCAATTTGGGGTGAAGTCTCTTGCCCAGGGACACAACGACATGCTGACTGCAGTGGGGTTTGAACCTGTGACCCCCTGATCCCGACACCTACGGACCCTCTTATCTTTTACGACTTGTTTGTTTATAGCCCCTGATAAGGATATTGCACAATAGGGGGGTGATAAGACTTTATCACCCCTTTGATGTGAAACCTGTTAGTGTCTTCGTAGGCCATTATTTGTCAATGATAAAACCAGATAGATAGTATGACTTGTTTTGGTCACCTGTGGTGGTTGTATGGCCCTCTATAAGACAGTGTTCTTTAATAGGGGTGCATATTACTTAGTGCCTCTTTTATGGTAATATAAGGTTATATGACATTTTATTGTTTAATTACTTTATTAACTATAAAGAAGCCCCTTTGGAGTTGTGTTTCCCTGGATGATGGAAATAGTTAGGGGGACATTACGGAGCTCAGCAGTCCGCCCTTTGAGGCTCTTGGAGCGGATAAAGAGAGGTGTATTTACTGGTGTGTTTCCCTGGATGATGGAAATAGTCTAAGTGCCATGTTAGGGGGACATTACGGAGCTCAGGAGTCCGCCCTTTGAGGCTCTTGGAGTCTCAAGTTTCAAGGCTTTATTGTAATCTGCCCATTAGCTACAGTGTAAAACGTAGGTCACAGGCTCCTCCAACAGTTCAACGTATATACATAAAACAGATAAAATACTGCGATAGAATGTTTTCAGATGACAGATTTGTGCGTAATTCTCTCGCAAAGGAAATGTAACCAAAAAGTTCAAACTAGAAAAATGAAATACTTTGTCTCAATAGATGTTATTTAAGAATGTGACTCTTATTGGTAGTTTTTGATTTAAGTAAGACAATCCAGTTAAACAATGTCGTTTTTGATGACTTTACTGATTTTTACTCTTTAATGGATGCAAAACTTTACAACTTGGTAAAATATGAATTCATTTGTAATGAATTGAGTTTCTTAAAGAATCGAACTCTAATAGGAACATTTGTGATTTTAACACTGTTTCGGTGAAACAATACAGTTTTGATAACTTTAAGACTTTTTAAAAATGTTTTATTTTTAGATGCTTTACTGTGAATTATTTCATGTTATTCTAACATAACTTTTTTCCCTCTATGACTTCGCTCATTATATTTTGAAAAACTACACAGAGATTTTTATCAACATACAACTATTACAACATACAAATCCATTTTTGTGAAATATTTCAACATACTTTACATGTACCTTCCACACACACACACACACACACACACACACACACACACACACACACACACACACACACACACACACACACACACACACACACACACACACACACACACACACACACACACACACACACACACACACACACACACACACACACACACACACACACACACACACACACACACACACACACACACACACACAGGCTAGTTTGTGTGATCTTTAAAAAAAAAAAAAAATGTTATGATATTCTGATATACCATACTATTAGAGCTCAACCTCATTTAAAGCTATTGCTTTCAACTCAAATAATGACCTACTAAGACACACTAACAGTTTTCACATCAAAGGGGTGATAAAGTCTTATCACTCCTCTATTGTGCAATATCCTTATCAGGGGCTATAAACAAACAATTTATAAAAGATAAGAGGGTCAAAGGTCAGATGTCAAAGGTCAGATGTCAGAGTGACAGGTGCCACTTCAAAGGGATTTGGAGGCGGGACTAAGGTTTATGAGGGTCATAAATCACTCTCTTATCAGGTACTTAATCTCATGTTGACACATACGGTTGTATTAATACTACTCGCTTCAATCTGAATTAGGTCAGGTCAACTAGAAAAAAAATAGGGTGCATCTCATCATCTCCACTACGGGGGGCATTGCTTTGGTCACTATTGGTTCAGTTTCTCTTATATAACTTATTTCGAGTGAATGAGCTCTGATAAATCCACTATATGCTAAGCGCCTCACACCAAATGAAACACATGCATTAAGAGCCAGTCATTTCCATTTGGAGTGGCGGAGGCAAATCAAATGTCAAATGAAACACTCATCTGACTCCTAACGATAGCTAATGTTGCTCTGCGTCTGCTCGGAGAGTCAATATGTGATTTATGTTCCTGACATGTTTGATAAGGTGATACTTTATTACTGTTGTGTTGTTGTTTCTTCCTAAAACCCAACAAAAGAGCAAAACATTCATTTGTTTACTTTGAGGGGGTCAGCTTCCTATTTTGGGACAATTGGAGGCAAGTCCCCATCATTTAAATGTGTAAACGGTCCCCACAATGTGACACGACTGCGACGCAGAGACACTGACCAGCTTCTTGCCGGTGTCCTCCTCTGGGTCAGAGTTCAGAGGCTCCTCAGCACTGGAATATCCGTCACGCTCCTCTGAGGCGTCCAGCGACAGGGAGGTTTTGTTCCAGCCTGAAGAGAGGACGAAGACAAGTGTTTAGTTCACAACAACGCTCATCTTCTGCTGCCATCTAAAACGTGCGTGAAGTGAGGAGTCTAGGAAGTGTGAAGAAGTGAGAGGAAGAACTTTAAAAAGCTCTATTGAGAAGAGAAAGAAAATGCAGGTAATCCCAGGAGGAAGCTCTCAGTTCCACAGCTACAAAAATAAAAAGGCGTGACTCATTTTTTTCAGGCAGACTCGGAAGTCAGCAGCACCCTGAATCCCTGTACAAAAAGCCAATGGTATTTTTTCATTTTTTTTGTCAGAAAATAAACTCTGTGGCAAAACACAAGTTTATAAATCACATGTTTGGTTCAGCAATATCATTTTCATAAAGGAACCCTACTTTGATGATTTTATAAGCGTAATTGCATATCCTAACAGTCAAATAAGTCAAATTAGGCAATAAAAACAAACTACAACCTCGTTGCATGATTTTAATGTCCCCACTACTAACGGTACATCCACACAGCAGTGTTAAAAAAATCTTCCAACGCTTCTGCCCATTCACTTTGAATGGGGTGACGTCACTTTGCCTCACCTTTCGCCGAACTGCATTGTGGGAAGCAAAGCGGAGATTTCCAGGCTTCAAAAGTTGAGCAATGTTCAACTTTTGAAGCTTCTGAAGCTTTCGGTGGAAGCGTCAGCCAATCAAATCATATGCCAGTACAAGCTCTAGCCAATCAAACCGCTGCTTGTGTGTCAGTAGGCGGGAGATTCATGTGATTGGTTGTTGGTCGAGCTTCAGACACGCCCGCCGGCAAGCTTTTTCCAAAGCCGCTGTGTGGACGTACCGTAAGTGTTCAGCATAAGGACATTCGGTAGTCTTGGCAACCACTTTTTTAAAAGACATATGAAACCGAGGAGATTGGGGTACAGGTTGAAGTATTTTATAATAATCTCGTATGCTTGTGTTCGCCACAGACCTTATTTCCGGCATCTCACCAAAAAACCCAAGGGAGTGAACCAGAAGTGTAACATTCCTTACTCATTCTCAGGTTTAAGAACTAATTCATGCAGCATTTTATTTCTAAAAAACGTCAAGATTAGGAGGACAGGCATGCATCTTCAAATATTAAACTCTGTGACACAAACTGAGGAAAAGTGGCAAGCAGAAGTTCTTTATATTAGTGTGTAATTCTATGACTTGAAGCCTGAGAGGAGCGTGGTGACGTGTTACAGCGAAGCATTAAACAGAGAGGGTGTCTATAAGGGGTGATAGTGGTGAGACAGTGGGCCCAACACCATGTACCTCTCAACTTTGTCTGTAAGAGACTAGAGGAGCTGCTCCACCTGACCCTGTTCAGGTGGAGCGGGGGAGGACCTGCATCTGAGGGACAGGAGGCGACAGAAACGCAGCTAGTCATTCACAAGCAGCAGCTACAGCCAATGAGATGTTAGAGACTCTGAGACAGGAAGCAGACAGGAGGAGAGTTCAGGTGTTGATGAACAAACTACCTTTGAAGCCGAATGGCGTCGGGTCGCTCTGCCGTTTCGTCTTGTGATCGGGGCTCGGAGGAGAACCTGCTGTAAAGAAAGAAAGACAGATTTTAAGATGTGGGTTGAGTCAAGAAATACATCACAACTAAGGTATAGACATTAGGAAGGCACATATTGATGAGAAACACAGACATGATTTAGTTAACAGCAATATTTCGGCTCTGATCAAAATGGCATAACAGCTGGATTAGAGAAGTAGAGGAGAGTTAACACCAAAGGCCGAACACTATTTCTAAGATGGGAAGCACAAAGCAAAACACAGAGTCCAGCAACATAGACTTTTTCCAGAGAGACCATTTGTCACAGGAGCACAGGTGTCAGTCACTAATAAAATAAATGGTGACTAAACTCCATTTAGTAGCGTCAGTTTCATGGTCCTGATATTGCTCAGAATGCACTGTCACGGTTTAATGCTATAAGTAACATGAGCTTGTTCTACTAGCAAAAGCCAGGGCTGTGAAAAGACATTTAGCAGGACTGACTCAAACTGGGGGTTACTAGAGCTGAGTGATACCTGACGACAGGGAGATCATCATGGATGGTAACGTAAAGCTTTTATCATCAGAAGGCTCTGAGGAGGGAAGCATGCAGTGTTTCACCTTCTGACCAATCGTCTTTGCAGGATAATACATTGTTATTTAAAAAAAGAGTTCATACAACACTAAACATAGCTCGACCCTCTGCGTTTGAGGATTTGTTGTATTCACTCTTGCACCTTTCTAACATTTAAAAACACATATAACAACTCTAATTGTGAATCAATGTATTCTTATTGTAAAGTAAATAAAAGGAGTGGAGGCAACCCTGCGGCATAATTTGAGTATCACAGCATTTTGTATTGGCAACAAAGGAAACATCTAGTCTGCTTCTTCAAAACATACCAGAACGGCTATAGCTCTCCAGCTAAGTGTTCAAACATAAACGTATTTATTTAGTATAGGAAGGTATTATACTATTTCTGTCTAATTCTTGGCAGGGGTCAGGGATGTCTCTCTGATTTACTGACTTTCAGCAACTTGTTGTTACTTTACAGACATCTAAAGAAAGCCAATATCTGCCAAACAGAACTCTTTGCCTTTGACTAACTGGACATACATGTTGTTATTGCACAGATACATAAGATGAGGTGGTATGTTGGATATGTGTTTTTCTGAATTGGCCTGCAGTTACCTTTCTGAGCTTTGAGGTTACTGAAGCCCTGTAAAGTAAAGCGCTTTTTAGCCACAGCAGCTCTGTCTGAGGTCGGGCTTGTCACAGCCTCTTCTGATCCAGAGAGTAAGACAGGACAGACAAACAGAAGCAAGCAAGAGGGTCAGTTTAGCGAGTACGGAGGAAGAAAAGAGAATACAGATATGATTTGATTAGAAGATTCAGTAGAAAAGACAGGAAACAGCAAACACATGGGTTAATCACAAAGAGGCACACATTACATGGAGCAGTTTGGACAAGACAAGCTCTACACATGCTAGTACATGTGTTAAGAAATACAGATGAATACGAGTTTTCTCTGTTTAGTTGGCTGTCTTTCTATTCACCTTTTCCTGTAGGCTTTGGTGAGGAGGAACAGTTTGCCTCCAGGCTGCAGGGCTCAGCTTTCTTCTCCTCTCCTCTCTTTAAGCTCTTCTGACCGGACTTGAATGGACTGTGTCGGGACAGAAGTCTTTGATTAGTTTTTTTAAACATTTATTTAACCAGATAAAAAGCATTGAGATAAAATATCATTTACAATGCTGACGTGGCCAAGAAGGCAGCAACGTTACACATTTGTACACATAACACAGACATATAAAATACAGAGAACACAACTAAGTAAACAAAAAAAAACGGAAAGCAGTCACTACATTGTACACATTTGGGACGGTAAGAAAGGTACTACTTATTACTGCAAGAGCAGCTGGTGGTAAGGACCTCAGACAACTTCAATTTAAAACAGGCTATAGGGACAAGTGCCGTCAGTTTAAGGCGTGATTGAAGGTCATTCCAAGACCAAGGACCAAGTGGAGAATAAGAAGCGGGATCGTTCCTGATCAGCTGAAGATTCATTTTAAAAAGTCCTTTTTATAATAAGATGTTGGGAAAAACCGACTTACCTGAGATTCACTGATCCACTGAGAGCAGGAGACTGTACAACCTGATCTGGCGCCCTCTGCTGGCTCGCTTTGAAACACAAATAAAGAGGACAACGACTGAATAAACATCCATTATGCACCTTTTTCTTTCATAGTCATTACTGCAAGAAATCAAGTGTGTCTGCTTCTGGTTGAACAGGGATATCAGTGTGAACATTTCATTTAGAAAAGAGTTTTATGATAACATCCTCTCTCTCGTATGTGTAAACCTACTTGGTAATAAAACCGATTGTGTACCTCTGCATGCTTCCAGCTGGGTGGTCAGCACCTTCCTGATCTCATTCACCCAGGTGGTTTTTACTTCTGCCGTCGGAGCCTGAAACAGGACGGTAAATTATTTAAACAAAAACTATAAAAGCTTGGTGCATTCTGGAGGAAGGTATCCATTTGCATGCGTATTGGTCAAAGACAGAACATTTCACATTAACCCTTGTGTTGTGTTCAAAAGCTGTTACCGTTCATGGTGTTCGCAGGTCAATTTTGACCCATGATTTATCTCAGTCCAAAACATTCTGACTATCATCCAATATTGTTTTAACTACATCATAACTAACTTATTATGCATTCATAACCGTACAATCCTGTTACAATCCAAAAAACATTACAACACATATTTAATTAAAACATGTGATTCATTTCCCTCATTGTATTTCCTATATGTGAAGACAGTGGATCATTACGTTATCTGACTACAATAGACTAATATTAGAATACAATCTCCCCAAGAAAAGTTTAAAATTATTGTTACAGTTGATGAAGGGGGTGGGGGTGGGGTGTCTAAAGTCAAAGATGAATCTGGATTGGGCCAAATTTGAACCCGAGTGACCCACAACAATGCTGCTGGGTCTCCCCAGACCCCAACACCAAATTATACACTTTGTTTTTTTAGAGACCTTCAGACTGGGCTAAAATGGTCAAAATCAGTTTTGTAGTGTTTATAAAGCTGGAGGATATCATGAAGCCTTGTTCCGATAGAAAAAACTAGAGCGTAGTTATTATATAATTTTAACTTGAAATGGGTCACGGGAGACCCGAACACAACATAAGAGTTAAAGATAAATCCTGTCATTTTAAATGTATAATTCTCAACAAATTCCATAAAATAAAACACAGAAATGTTCCTCCTTCCTAAGGCTAAGAAATGTCCTAAACAGCGAGGCACTGAAAACATTCTGTTGTTTTAGAAATTATTTTTAAAACAACAGTACGTTTGGCTTCAATATTAGCATCACATTATTAAGAGCAAGTGAGAATTTGCAGCACCAGGATGTAGATGAGGGATTGAATAAGCTCTATAGCAGAGAGGCTTTATCAGGCTTGGGCTCCAGTTCTACTACTTCATGGGTTTTGCTTACAATTCAAATAAAACATAGCATATCAACAAGGTTAACCTTTACACGTCACCGTACCTGAACAATATACACCTCTTCTCTGGAGTTGCACCAGATTTCAAACTTCTTGTTGTCTCCCTTTGCATTCTCAGTAATGCCGACCGCACTCATCTGTAATCAAAGATATCAACCAATCAATACAAATGATTGTTATAAATATATAAATATAATGTAGATGGCAGTATAGGAGAGAAACACAGCAACAGCCGAACAGGTGCTCACATTGAGGGACTGTTTGAAGCTGTATGAGGGGGCCTTCTCGTAGCCCTCCCCGTTCTCCTCCCTCCTCTTGCAGAAGAGCAGCGTCTTCTGGTGGAGGAAGAGGTGCCTCTGCATGGGCTTGAAACGGGCCAGATCCTTGACCTTGGCGTGACCTTTCTTGTGCTCCGTCCACACGCTGAATGAGCCCTGCATCAGCAGCTTCCCCAGCTCACTCTTGTTCCCCTGAGAAAAGAAAGGTGCTGTAAGACAGAGCCAATGACCGCCTACTGCTTTGTACTGAAATACTGTAAAGAGGCCATCGTTAGATTTTTAAAACAACTCAATCTCTGTTCCATGTAGTGCATCTGTTTGCTGTCCAGTCTCTGTTCTGTGATGTGAATCAGTGCGACCTGCAGTGAGGCACTTTATGTGTGTTTACTGGCACTTTACCACTAAACACCAAGGGCACTGTGTATTGTTTTTTATGAATTGCCTTTGTATTGTTTTTAGCATGTTTTTATATTATTTGTACTAAACTTGAACAGTTCATGTTGTATTTGTTATGCATTTCAATTGCATTAAACAATTGTTGATGTTTTTTTAGTTTTTTTAATTAATGTTTCTCCTTCCCTTTTTACTGTAAAAATTGGTTTTCTGTCTAGTTTTGTGTTATAGGCCGGTGTCCATCTGGAGCAGTTGGGGGGGGGGGGGGGGGGGGGGTGGGGGGGGGCAGGCCTCAGATGATTTGAGGCCAAATATCATATTTAGACTTTTTTTTACATACAGTATAATTGTAACTCAATACATGATTGTCACTAAAAGCCTAGTCTCTACATTACAATAAAATATAAAAAACAATTGATTAATTCGTTTTTAATACAAATTCAAGTTTGTAGCTATTAAAGGCATAAAAAGACAGAAATGTATAATTTTTTCTAAAGAAATGTTTCTTCTGCCCATAAAGTGTCCAAACCAGGCTTGTCTGGATAAGCGCATTTTAAAACATAGTCATTGTCCATGCCGGTTTCAGTTGGATTATTTGTCAGTTGGTCCGATCAGATCGGTCTCCTCCATTTTGTAGATTATTTATAACTTTTGAATCCACATAAACTGCATCGGCAAAATCCGGCTTACTTTGAGCATGTGTTTTAAACAGTTTAATCCCTTTGTGAATTGTTTCCACTTCCGCGCCGTCCTTTAATTTCTTCATACAGCGGGAATCCAAATGAATGAATCCTGAGTCCAATAACCATCAAAGTCACTCCAATAGAGCTCCTTAGTTACGCTTTCATCCTCCTTTAACAAAATACTTCACAGTTTGTGACAGTAGTTGTAGCATTTTTGAGACTTTTAAACTTTAATTACCGCTGTTGCGCCCACCCCCTCCTTTGTGTGTGTGTGTGTGTGTGGGGGGGGGGATGGCGCAACTTCCAACAGGAGTCATTTGGGGGGTCTCTTGGGAAAAAAGGTTGGGAACCCCTGATCTGGAGGATCACTAATCTGAAAACACATATTGTAAATCTATTTTTTAAAATTGTATATAATTTCATAATTTGTGTTTTCGCCTTCTCCTTTTCTTTATGTAATATTTTTTATTTCTCACTTTTTGTATGGGTTTTATTAAATCACACAGACTACCATGCAATAAATCCAATGTGCTTGGTACAGTCCCAGAACATCACACTTCACCACAGATCAGTGTGGCTTTTCACTACCTCATATTCAAAGGTTACACTTCGCATGTCTCTGTCTTCCAGTTTGTTCCAGAGATCTATTCAAAGCCTTGTTCTGTGTGTGTTTAATGTCTCACCTCATATCCTGTGATGGCGATGAGGTGCATGGAGTCATTGACGGCCTTCAGGATGCCGAGGATGGAGGTGAGCGCCGCCTGCAGGTCATCAGCCCCCTCACAGCTCTTACTGTACTTCAGCATTTCCTGTAGTCAGAAACGGTACACATTAAACTTGCTTCAATAACTGAAGAGCAGAAAATACGACTGTAAAGACATCAGCGAATATTAACTGCTACCATCTAAAAAGGGATGGGTATCGTTTTAAATGTATCGATTCCGATTCTGCTTATCGATTCCGGTTCTTATCGATTCCCCGTTTCGATTTCAAAATTGTAAAAGAAAGAGGCCAAACGTTTAGATAACAAAAATATCTTTATTCTTTTAAGCGTTAACTGACATTTTTACAACAAAAATATACATGCAATACAAATGTATTGCACAATAGCTGTGCTTTATTTTAACTGTGGCAAGCTATTAACAGGCATTACACTGTGCCTTGTCCTTTTCTTTTTTAGTTTAGTGGAGCCTCACTTTAGAGCGTTTACCGCGACCCATCTTTGGTGTTATGAAGTGACTGAGCTCATGAACTATCTACGGGAGGGCGGGGGGAGCCTCGCTGCGGGGCAACTGTGGACCTCTGTCGCCTGTCAGCGCAACTTACATGATGCCGTTTAAAAAAACTAAGGGCGTTGCCGTTCTGTGATTCTCCAGAACACACAGATGGCCAGTCCGCCCTTACCCTGTATTCCACCGGGGCGCCGCGGCGCAGACGGACCCACTGGAATACAGGGTCTACCGCGTTTAGGAACCGTTAAGCAGAACCAAAATTGTGTATTTTGTATGGGTACCCGGTACCCAGCATTTTCTTATCGGTTCTCATCTGGAACCAAGTTTCGGTTCCCAACCCTACATCTAATCGGAGATACAGGGTCCCGCGATTCAATAAAGTACTACTTTGTGCATCAGTCAATCCTCACAGTAAACACAGAGCTAAATCCCAGATCAAATGCACGTAAAGGCTCTTTGAAAAGGTTTTCTCTCAGTGATTGTGCTGTTATGTTAAAGGTTTCTTGTTTGTTTTTCATTTATTGTGTCTTGACATTTGTCCATGTTGATGTTACACATGGAGCTGCTGTGATGCAAGTCAAATGTCAGACTTGATCTGACCATCAAAGTATTATCGTATCGTATCGAAGACAGATCTTACCTTCAGGAGCAGCTGATATTTGGTAATCCTCTGAACAGGCTTCAGCAGGTAGGAGTCCAAGCCGAGTTTATGCTCCAGCTTCTTCTGACACTCCTGAGGGAAATACATAAAAGAAAAGGATTGTATTAAATAAAACAAACAAGCAAATATTTACTTTAAAATCCCGACAGAAGTGCTCACCTGGAAGAAGGCACAGTCTGAGCACTGCCTCCACAGGCTCTCAGAGCGAGGCTTGTTGTGGCAGTACTTCTCATAGATCTGCAGGTCTGTCATCTAGAGGAAGGCGGTGAGAACATTTCTATTCAGGAAACCTCTTCAGCACATTTATAAAGCTGAAATGTCATAATTCACTTACCCTTTCTAGAAAACATCTTCCAACCAACTCTGGGCAGTCGGTGTACTGCTCCAACTCCCTCAGAAACGTCCTGGAAACAACAAAATCATTGTGTTGATGAAAAGGGAAGAAACAGTTGACAATTTCATAGAATGAGCTCGATGGCTGGGACATGTACGTTTTTGAAAGAACATCCATAACACTCATCTGGTTGTAAATTATATATATATCAATATTCCAATTACTTGTATATAGACCAGTGTTTCCCCTATGTTTACTGCTTTAGGGGGGTGCTGCCTGAGTGGGGGGGGGGGGGGGGATTATTGTTATTGATTAATGCATCAGTGTTTCTTGGGGTCAAAAACACTAAACTCACAACTTAAAATGAAAGCGTTTAGTTTATTTAATAAACGAGCACATGTTCAATGTGAAAAGTGTGTTATAGTGTTTTTTCTTTTTAAACACCTTGAATTTCAGGGGGGACGCGGGGCTCCGTTGGCGGGGCGCAGCGCCCCTCCAAGACAATGGTAGGGGAAACACTGTAGACTATTCTGCAAAATGTAAATTATATTCTATTTTATTTGATTTACTTGAACTATTATCTGTGTTATTGTGTTGCACTGCTGGAGGAGCCTGTGACCTACGGATGTCATTGTCATAACTACACTGTAGCTTTGTACATCCTTGAATCATTAACGACAGGCAGATGGCGCTCCTTCACCTCTGGTGGAAGTGGTAGATTTCTGGCATGTTGCCAAACAGAACATCCTTCTTGTTCTGCAAAGGAGCGGGGATGAGGGGAGCCATGGCTGCATTATCCATCTCTGAGGCATATCCCTGAAACACACAAAACAAAGTCTTAACCCCAGCAAAAAACAGAGAAGAAGAAACATTTTTGGAGAGAATAATAATATGTTTATTTCGTATAGCACCTTTAACCTTTCACAGAAATTCACAAAGTGCTCCCCAAGAAAGAACACAAGTTCAAATTAAGACCACAGAAACATGAATACAATAACATAAACAATAAACGTATATATAAATGAACACCTGTAAGACACAGAGCAGCTCCTCCACGTAGGCTCTCTCAGTTTCCAGCAGCTCGTTCATAACGTGCCTGCATACATGAGGAGGGGAATAGGTAGAAAGGAAAGAGAAAGGGATCAAACGAAGGATTTGACTCATAAGAAATGGCTGCAGGGGTCTGTAGATAATGAGATAACCGCCACACAGTCCATCTGCTGTGTAATTCGATTACAGATGAAAGCACGGCTCCCCTCACCTCCTGAGCACCGCCAGGTTGTCCTGCTCCTCCGACAGAGAGGCATGTCTGATGTTACCGTCTCCGTTCTGCAGTTGGTCGTTTTCCTGAGAGAAAAAAACATCGGGTTACCGTGATAAGAGACAGACAATACAACGTTTAGAGACAGACAGCGTGTAGATGGGACAATACCACACTCACTTTCTCACAGATGTTCTCAGAGTCTGTCTCTGAACCCTTTTTCTCCTGCTGAGCTCTGTGTGCTGAGGAAGGGAGACAGGAAAGTTCATGTTTGGAAACAAATTATGTTGAACCCTGTACAGAGGAAGTATATTATTACAACGAGATGGTTGGTCATTCAACATAATATTTAAAGTGGACCTATCCTAGCTATATTTGACAAATATATTGTAGGGCCATACCTATATAAAACATGTCTGTGACTTTTTTTTTCAAAATACCAAACACATCATGCATTTTAGCCATGCCTCATCTCGCTCTATTTGCTCTATTCCAGCCCTGTTTCTGCAAGGGCTGATTCTGTGAGAAGTCTTCTTCGCTGCTTTTGTGGCAGACTACAGCGCCACCTACAGGCCTGGCATATGTACTACAGCGTCTCCAGTGCTTTCGAGCGGCCCAACCCCCCATTCCCCTGATAGGTGGAGAGTTGCCCATATAGGGGGAGCACCCCTTTTCTGACGTCAGAAAAATTAAAATCTGTATCAGCTCCGTTGCAGCCCAGTTTTTAGAGATGTGGGTATGGAAAAGAGATAGGGGTTGTGTTTTCTGACACTTGGTGAGTTCCCTGACACACCGGGGACACATATTCATGTATAAAAAGAAGTACAAAAGTGCATTTTGCATGATAGGTCCCCTTTAAGGCATAACATGATTGGTATATATATAGGCTTTTTACATTTTTAATTGTATTCACACTAGATTTAGAACAAGTCAAAGGTATAGTCAAATAAAGAAATGATTGCATATTTATTTTTGTGTTATGGGATATTACCTGAAAGTACAATATGATAAAAATAAGCATTTGTACCAGAGAACATAGAGTTGTTTTTGGTTATTTACTGCTTATGTCCTGTCTATGACTTCACATAAATAATGTTGAAATCACACCTTGAGGTTTTGCCAAAATTGTTATGAAAAAAAAATAAACAACATATTAAAAACGTGTAAATAAAATGTATTATATTAAAGTTAGTATTTAAATACTTTTTAAATGAATATTAAAATATCTAAATATGACTAGTATAGCCCTTAATTAAGCCATGACATATCTTGATGACTGTCAGCATGTTGGAGACTGACCGGGGGAGCTGAGAGGGGATTTGATGAAGGCTTCGGGTCTGGGGGCCACCGGCTGCACCGGCCGGGTCTGTTTGGCTGCGAGCTTCTTCAGGCTGACCCTCCTCTTGTCAAACATCTCCTGCATGGACGTCTGCTTCTGGAAAATCTTCTCCACTTGGTCCTGATGCACAGAAAGTTATGAGAGGAGAGTCAATGAGGACATGTGCTACACATTGAAGTTTTTGTTCTAATAGAATATTTTTTAAATGAACATTAATGTTTTGGGTCTACTGTTTCTTATTATTTTTGAGACATACTATATAACAGTTGATATCAGTGACACTGTATGCAATAGGCTTGGATTCAAGATAGTTTTATTGTATTCAATAAATCATCTTTATTACATTTTGTTTTCCAGGACAAATAATACCATTGTTTAAACTTTCTCAATATGTCATCTAATCAGATAATTGAAAACAAAAAGGGAAAATTACTTTACAAAAAATAACATCCTTGTCCGTGTAGTAAATAATAAAACAGCTTTTTGAATGATAAATAGACATTTTGATAAACTCTGGCAAAAATCATACCACACTGATGTGAGACAAAGGTTTATAATAATAACTAGAACAATAACAACAATAATAATCTGGACATTTTTTATCTATTTTCAATAGTTGACCCAAATATTCACAATCCATTTGACAGTGACAGAGGGATGTTGATTAAAGATGTTTTTTTCGGTCGTCTTACTTTAAACTGCGGGTTCAGCACCGCCTTGAACTCGGTCCAGATGTTACCGAGTTCCGTCAGTTGGTTCTTGCCTCCATCGTCAAGGTAACGCTCCAGCTCCTTCAGGGCTAACTCCGCCCCCTCGTGTGATTGACACTTGTCCACAGGCTGAGACGCCAGCATGTAAATACCATCATCGACCCATTTAGACGCCTGAGGAGGACAGCAGAAGAAAAAGAGTCAGTCAAAGCAACAACAACCACAAACAAAGAAACTAAACCATGTGTGTTTTTCTTACTCTCTCCAAACTGCGGTGCAGCTCCATGGCTTTCACGAGGTGCTCCTTCCTGTCCCTCAGGCTGCTGCTCACATTCTCACTGATCGCTCTGAGCTCGCTGCATTTGGGCTGAATGGAGTCCTCGGCGTAGTGTGAGTTCTGGATCAGCTCATCTCCCTCACCAGCCAATGACGAGGCTCTGTTCAACCCGTCCTGTGGACCAGAGCGGAGTCATAAACATACAATTATTATTCATTTTCCCTAAATCCTTCATATCAGGATGAGTCTATTTTTAGACATACAGTTGCTCAGCACTGGTTGTGATGCTTTTTTTAATAGCCATATCATATAACATATACTGCCAAAAATGTTGAATCGATTTTTAAATGTCAACCAAACATGCATCAAGTCAAACTGAAAAAAAATGACGGCCCTTTCCCCTAGATGACAGGGTAGAACAACATGATTTGATAGCAAATTGGGATTGGTTATGAGACATTTTGTAAAATCTCTTTTTGTACAAAGCCATAATATTCTTGGGCAGTATTTAATTACCACTACAAAATCATGGCCATATTCAGCCAATGAAAGTGACTGAAATGTGCATTTGGAAGTGGATCTGGGTCCATACTAGATAGAAGAGATTTTTAAATGTTTTCAAAGTAAATGTAGAGGATTTAACAGATTTGGAAGATACCATGTAGGAGTACATAATCGCATCTTATATTTGTTAGATGTGTTTCTATCCTGTATTTTAAAACCCTCTTAGTTTTTAATGTATGTATATGTCTACACTGTGAAAACAGCTTTTCAACCCTCTAAATATTCTGTACATATTGGAGATTGGAAAATAAAGTTGACTTTGAATTTAACTTAAATGCTTCCTTTGTGTTCGTGAAATGACGCTCACTAAGACCTTTTTCAATAACGCAGCTGTATACTTTAATTTTTGTAAGGATTTTACGATTACGAAATTAACAAACTATTTTGTAACACTGACTGGCTCAACAACAACAAACCCACCTTATAGAATGTATCACTCATCTATTCATGGCATGGTCAGACAAAGCTTTGATTGTGAGGGGTGTCACTTACACAGACTCTCTCCTCATAAGTGGTGAGTTCACAGAAGATGTGTTCAGCGTGGGCCGGGCTGATCCCCACCTCAGAGAAGGTTGAGAGTTTCTCAGACACCTGATCCAGCAGAGCCCTGACCTGAAGCAGCAGCAGAACCACAGTCAGTGTTCAGGTGTAAACAGGATCATGTGGACTCTGTTCAGGTCTTTCACGGACGATTTAACCTGAGCTAACCGGCTCACCTCTCTGTAGTTGTGCTCAAAGTGGCGCAGTTGGAGACACTGCTCCAGTTTGGTTTGATGCCTCACCCAGAACTCATCGAAAGCCCTTTCTGTCTCGTCCAGCTGAGAAAACAGTCTGAGAGAGAAGGAGACAGCAAAAGATTGAGTGTTAATAAAAAAAATGGAGTTAAATGTAACACAAAAAGTAAAGAGAGAAATTAATAGAGGAGAAATGCAATGGGAATAGTGAGTGAGGTATTTGGATATATTTTCAGTTTTTAGGAATGTTATGTAAAGCTTATGCACGTTGACATGTCAGTCGTTGCCTTCAGTGTTGCTTAAAATACTGAACCTCAAAGCAAACTGCCTTTCCAACTACTTTTATAGATCTAAGGATGGCAGAGCTGAGACAGCAGTAAGCAAATCACATGCTTTCAAAACAACAAACCAACAAAAAAGTCTTCTGGGTGTACTCTTTGTTGAATGGGTGATTCAGTGCGAAGGCAATTTAGGAACATTTGTGCTGTACTAGAATAGTAAATATGACGAAAGACACTGTTAAACACTGAGGCCAGGAGACAAACTGAGAGGTTTTTAATGCCAGGCTCAGCTCAGAGAAATATATTGCAACATAAGGTGGTTTTTGCAACGTAGCATAGTTGTTTAGGCGTCATCCTGCAGCAACATGCATATCTTGTGGTTCTCACCGTTGCACTGTAGCCAGGTTCTCCAGTTCATCCTGATTCATGTTGTGGTCGGGGTCTTGCACCACCGGCTCATTGATGCTCTCCAGCAGCCTGCGACCCTGACCCAGAGCCACCAGCAGATCCCCCTGCAGACACACACACACACACACACACAGATTCGGAGATGTTCTCCAAATACATAACTCTCATACATGCCGAATATATTGTGAATAATGTATGTGTGTATTAACAGTGTTACCTTCATTTTGTCTTTCTTGTTGGTGTGTGTGCTCAGCAGGACGGTTGTGGCCTGGATTTCATTGGGGAGTTCAGTTTCAGCCAGCTCGGTCCCAAACGACTGCAGGATCTGAGCTGTTCTCTTTACCATCAACGCAAAGCCTTCTATAGCCTGATGCAAGCAAGACACAAACAGCATTATCAGCATCTTTATGGAAATCAAGGAAATGTCATTTGTACAGTGAGTTCAGTTTTTAGATTCAGATGAGGCTGATAAATAATGCTTTTAGTTTGAATGCCGTTGCACTTCTTCTTCTTCATTTTCACATTTTAAATAGAGGGTTACATAGTAAAATAACCATGTTTTGAGGATGACACCTTTGTCTATATAATAATAAAGACTGTTGACATAAATACAAAAAACACAGCCAGTCTAATGTAGCTAGAACATCTCAAATTAAACCATTTTGTTATTAACTTTACCATGTTTCTATCATTTATCCCTCTCATTGTATTGTGCTACACAGTAATGTTGACCAGTGTACATACAGTGCGGTGAGATATCCACTTCTCATGGCAGTAGTGCTGCGTTCCTCCGAGCTCCAGGGTCAACTGAGAGCGGTCGATGTAGGCGTGCAGATCAGTGATGGAGCTCAGCATGATCACCTGAACAAGAAAATTATTATATATATCAATTGGTCAATCCTAATGAGTTTTTAATGTGAATTAAAAAAGGACTTGGTTAAGCTCCACTTTATAATAATCAGTTTTTAATGTGAATTAAAAAAGGACTTGGTTAAGCTCCACTTTATAATAATCATATGACCGGCAATGTACACTATTCACTTCTTACGAGTCTCCTTTCTATATTACACTGGAGGTGAGAGTGAGTGTACGCACCGGCACCTTCATCTTGAACTCATCCTTGTTGAACTTGAAGAGGATGTCTGAGAGTGTTCGCTGCAGGAGGGCGGTGGGCCTCAGAACCAGAACCAGCTGGAGGTTCCCTGGGAAGGAGCCCTGCGACGAGAGAGAGAGGACAAAGACTCAGACTTTCATTTACACAGCAGAGAGCATCCTGAACCCTGAGTCCAATATACATCACTTTTCACCAGGAGAGTCTCTGTTCTTTCTGCTGACAGCCTGCACTTCCTTTATATTACTCCCTGCCTCTGTATCCCCTGTGAAAACCCTCACTCGCACACATTAAAGCACGTGTGTGGAGTGTGTTGAGAACAAGAGAAGGGGAAAGACGTGGGGGATGTCGGACACCCTCCTGTGGCAGGGACATTAATCTTCATGTCCCTGAGACGCTTCGGCATGAATAATGAGGCAGACACCAACTCCTACATGTGTTCAGCCTCATGTATTCAGGGTTTTCTGTTATCGATGAGATACGGCAAACACATTTTTGAGTTTGTACTTCTATTTTGGGTTTTTGCTGGGACATGTTTACATGCTTTAATGTTACATGCATTCTCCTCTTTGTCTAAAGTGGTCCTTTTTAGTGGCTGTTTCTTTAAGCCCCCTGAAAAAGGCCCATTGTTTTGTTGATTTAAGAGTGACTTGCAAGTAAAACATGGAGCACTTTCACAAAGGTAGTTCTCAAGCCGGGGGTGAAAATACTGAGATAGAGAACATTATTTTCCAATTATGCATTTGACAAAAAGGGAGCCAAATCTGAATTGCTTGACCCAAGTTTTCTGACTTAAGCTGCCTACAAAAAAATTGATTGAGTTTTTTAATTTCACTGTTTGTGGTTGAGTAGTTTTTCCAAATATATGCCCTTGAATTTGGAACAAGTAGAGATTTCTTTTATTCAGCATAAAGCAAAGATATCCTACCTAAGCAGAAAAAAGGTTTATTAGATGCTGTCGGGACATCTTTTTCATATTCATCACATTATGTAGCTACCACCCATTCTGCTCAGCCATAGGACTCAATAAAAAGCTAATTAAAATGTCATGATTGACACCGACTGCCGACATAAGTACTGCTGTGGAAGCAGTCGGATGATGGTTGAGTCTGGACACTGATCTCCCCGCCTGAGGCTATGCGATTGTTAATGCTACTTTAATTAGCTAATGACCTAAACGGCTGCTTCGCCTGATTGGCTGCCCTTCCCGAGTGAGTTGGGGAATGCTGGCCTAAGCAAAAATGACAATGAATACATCATTTATAAAAACCACAAGGGATAGGCACTGCTAATGGAATTAATAAATCAATGCTGTGTTTGTCCTGGTTGACCTGCCAAAACCAGGAGGAGCACTGGGAAACAAAGTCATTCAACCATCTGGAGGAATGGAAATGATTGTGCGGATACGACTGTTTTTGTAACATGCTGGTAGCAGGTTATACCATAAAACAAACAGCTATAATATATTGAAGGTTAAGGGGGTTAAAAATGTTGTGCAGCTCGGAAACTGGCTACCTTCCTAATAAGCCTGACAAGGGTTTATATTTGACTTATCGTTAACAAATCCCACTAAAAGATCCAAATGTGAAACTGTGCAGCCATAGCCAAAACCATAATTTTTTTTATTCCTCAGTGGCATATAGGACTGTCCAATTAAGTATTACAAAACGTATTCATGAGCAATATTTTTTAACTGGGTCATTTGAGCCTTAATCACATTGGACATGTTCACTAGTTTATTTTTCAATCCATCTCACAAACATCAAGTACCATTCTGTGAATCCTCAGAAACCACCAGAGTATTTGTGGCGGAAAGAAAGTCCCGGTTTAATACCCTATTTGTATAAAAAACTACTATAGATAGTTACATATTTAGTTAAGTATGAATGGTTTTAGGCAACACACTGGGTAAAATAAGCCGAAGGTATTGAGAGATGCACAAAATAAACATTTTCTTTTAATCTTGTTACGGCGTTTTTCAACAACAGAAACACTATATTAATTCTCCAGTCTTGACCTTTGAATGTATGTTGCAGCTCCTAACTATCCAACCGTGCTGCCTGGAGGTGCGTTTGCTGACAGTCATGGTCATGGTCTACTTGCCCTTTACACGTCTACTCTCAGACACACACACACACACACACACACACACACACACACACACACACACACACACACACACACACACACACACACACACACACACACACACACACACACACACACACACACACACACACACACACACACACACACACACACACACACACACACACACACACACACACACACACACACACACACACACACACACACACACACACACACACACACACACACACACACACTAGGACTGACAGTAACTCAGCAGACTTAATTAGACTCGGTCTGCAGACACACTTCCTGTCTGTCATCGGATCAAACTCAGCCATGCACAGCAGCAGACAGCTTTTCCTTGAACCACACTGACCCATATTCACACTAGCAGATGTATACACAAGTGTGCTCATATACAGACACACAGGAAGACAAAGGGGAATCTATTGACAGCGTAAACATCCAATATACTCGCTTATCCTGTCTCTCTCACACAGAGCAAGCACAACATGTAAACACAGACTGAATAACCTGGCAGAGTGAACACATCAGAGTGTGAGCTGAATACAATATGAACTAGTGTCCGCTAGACAATAAAGCCTTGAATCTATGGGGCTGCAACTAACTCTTACGTTTGGTCTATAAATAGTCAGAAAACAGAAGTAAATGTCTGCCTCAGTTCCTCCTTTCCAAGATTATGTATTTAAATGTATACGTCTGTCAGTTTATTACCCAAAAATACAGTTTAGTATGAAATTATACCACGAAAAGCAGAACATTTTTGGTTTAAAAATAACATTTGTGTGACATTTTAGCATGAACAAATGACTGGCAATATTTTTCTGGTCGTCAATTCTTTGAAGCTCGACTATAAACATAGACTACAAATATATACGCTGCTACAGATAAAGAAGTGCCCGTTTTCGTCATCATCCATTTAGCAGCACGGTTGAATCACCTCAACAGGACATTATTGCAGAGATCAGTGAACGCTGCCTATTAGCAGCTTGTCAGCCAGTCAAACTCCCCCTTGTGGGATTAATAAAGCTTGATTTAATTTGAAATGAGCGATGTGGTCTCCCATGTGGTCTCAGGAGACATGGGAGCTGATATTCATCTCTCATTCTCTCTCTCAGACATTTCATTTTCTCGTATATCCCTCTCTCTGTGTTGACTTATTGCTGTGCTGCCTTCAGTGTTAATGATAGATCTGTCTAAAACAAACGCTCCCCTGTTTCCTGTAGATCAACAACAATAAACATTGATGTACTGCACTGACAGGAAATAAAGGTTAATGTTGATATAAGTGAAGGTGGTAAAGCTGTTAAAAACTCATGTCGACTGCCCCGAGTCCCAAAAAGCAATATAGTGCGATGAGTTTAATTCTCCCCCTCACGTTTTATGGAGCGCTGCCAGTGCTTCATCACCTCTATACACAAAACATGAAACACAGATGAACAGATAAGCATTTCAGCTCCCAGAGGAGAACACTGGGACATGAGAAACGAGCAGGGGGGGGGTGCTCCACTGCTGCATTGTATCCAGCCACAATGAAATGACGAGTAGTATCAGTTATGTGTCTCAAAACAAGGTGTGATGAAGCATTAAGTAGCAATGAGAGAGGTGATAGGAAAACAAATGATGTGCAAATGAGAGTTTATACAACAGCTTCTCTTCCTGCAGGGGCACGCAACTGATTAAGAGAACAACATATAGAACATCTCCTGAAACACAGCAGGGAAGTCTATAACCAGGCTGACCTATAACCTATCTACTCTATTGCACTAATATACATTTATGTCATTAGTTTATACAGTATGTTGCCATGTTGGAGGAGCCTTGGACTTAAGATGTTTAGTGCCATCAATAACACAATAACTATTTTGCATATAACAATAAGTCCTTTAAATCTTAAATCCATCTTAATTTAGTTTTGGCTTTCTTGTGAATGAACGAACAACAGAAACATTTTCTCCTTCCGTTTCCTTTTTTTTGGCATGTGACTGTTTATTTGTCACTGTAACTATGGAAACACATGGCAGGCTGTGATGGTGATGGGATGGGATGGAGTTCAAGGACGAGGTTGGCTCATATCAACCCCCCAGGGCGGGGGTGATATTAGTGTTGGAGCTGTGAGAGGGAGAGAGATGGAGACGCTCCAAACACCTTCCTCTGGGCAGACAGACCCCCCCCCCCCCCTCCCCTCTCTGTGGGTGAGGGTGAAGGACCTGCACTCTAAAGAAATGGTTCCTCTCATTTAGATTAAAAAGGGCTGTTTCTCTTTCAACACAGACACAAAGAGAGTGAGACTACAGGTGAATAGGCTAAGGATTTGAACTAGAAATCACCATGAAACTTACCTGGCTGATTACATATTTTAAGATAATATGTCTTAGAATGGCAAAATAAGTTTAAATGAACAAATGAGGCATTATTAATTATTATTATTATTATTATTATTATTAAATCTTCAGAATATAGATATGAATAAAAAATGAAAAGTTTGACTAATGTTTGTGCTACTCAAGAGGAGATATTTGGCTCAGAGAAGGAGTTTGAAGACATGTATAGTTAAATACTACCCTGACACTTCCCTAAATATTATCTTTATTGACGTAAATAATACATATAGCTTTTGTGAAATGTTATGTTTTCATTTTTAAATAAGTCATTATCTCATGCTAACTTTTTGGAGATCTTTAAAAACAATCATGAACAAAGTAAAGTATAAACAGAAAACCTAAAATTATTATTTTGATGTTTCCATTCCATTATTCTGAAGGACGACATGCCGTGGTAGCTAAATAGTTTAAACCCTCAAATTTGACCTATAGTGTTTCGGACAGACAGGAAGTAGGTGCTCCTCCACATGTACACATGGTACACACACACAAAGAGAGACTTACTGCGATTCGAAGCAGGGTCCCCTTCACGGCTGCCCATCGGTCTTGCCGGCGATCAATAACCAGAATGAAACCCACTCCCGTCGAAGACAAACTAAAACACACAGAGAGGGAAAACATGTTCAACACAAACCAAACAGTGGACTAATTATACACAGCTAACTTGTGAGCAGATCTTTATATAACAGCACGATGAATGGTGAGAGAAATCAACTTTTAACTCACACGTACAAAGAATAAGTAAATCCACACAGATACAGTCTGTGCAGCAGAGACTTTAAAGGACTGAAAAGTAGTTAGTCCTCAGAAAAAATGCAAGAGTTTGAAGAGGAGAGATAACAAAATGTAGTTTTCCTTTGCCGTGTGCACAGTGAGACAGTGGAGAACTGAAGTGCTCGTTCACAGCTTCTTGTTTTGTTCTGCTGCCTCTTTATCTTCTTAGACAGCTGGTGCAGTCTATAAAAGGAGATGCGCTGAAGTACCTCCAGATTTCTTGGCCATCAGCCCCCAGTTCTCCCCCTGCACCCCCCCTTTGTTCCCCGGAGAGAGGAGGGCTGAGCTTTACACAGCACCAACAATCAATGACAACCGCATGTGCATCACACCGGCAGACTGCCCTGTTAAAGGCACGCTGCACCTACAGCACAGGTGCATCACTGTCATATAACAATCCAGCAGTCCTCAAGTATCTGCTTTCAGGTCCATCATTCTGCACAAACAGAGTGGCAGCAGATAAAGAAATGCAGTCCTTGAGATAATGGAGCCAGAATAAAAACACAGATCCAAGGATGTGTCTCAGAGGTAGATCCAGTGCTGTTTGACTAAGAGGGAGCCAAATGCTTCGAACCACCACAGCATCCCCCCCCCCCCACCACACACACGCACTGCATCTATCAGCCGACCAATCATACACCAGGAGCTGCTCGAGCACAAGCCTATTGCAGAGTGATGAGCGGATCTGGAAGCCAGTCAGCAGATCTTAACATATGTGGGGGAGGGGACAGACTCGAAGTGAGGCCACTGTACGCTTTACCTAGAAAATGCAGACTGTTTATCCATGGCTCCTTTTTCACTTTACAGTAACGCATGTTATTTCATTGCAGCATTTCTTATCCTTTTTTCTGCACTTTGAGATTTTCTTTCCTCCATCGTCACCTTTTTCTTAGCTCTCGCTCAGTCATCCACACAGACACTCTCAGCCACTCAGAGGCCAAACTGCTTTACATCTCAGACGCAGAGGAGGAGGAGGAGGAGGAGGAGGAGGAGGAGGAGGAGGAGGAGGAGGAGGAGGAGGAGGAGGAGGAGGAGGAGGAGGAGGAGGAGGACAGAGGGCGCGTGGGACAAGAGCTTTTACTGGCTTTAACACATTTACACATTGCTGAGATGAGAGGATGGTTTATGGTGATCAAAGAGCACCTGAGGCTGAAATGAGTCTCTTCTATAACCCTATCTGCGTATCATGTCTGTCAGATTACTTTCTATTGCTTGTTCTTGTTCTTAATTTAGTTGGGACTATAAGAGTTTTTCTTCTTTTGTTATCCTTTTTATTTATTGACTTAGTTTGTTAACAGAGGCACTTTTATCAAAATACAAGCTCATGTTTTTTACATAAAGTGTACGTTAAAGACAAAAAAAAAAAGATTATTATTAATCGTTTTTCTCCAGACATTGATTAATCCTTTGGTCTTCTACAAAATTAAATAGTTAAAAATCACCATCCTAGACAAAGTCAAAGTTGTTTTCGTATAATATCATGTTTTTATCTGTTTAACATGGCTTTTAGTTTATAGGCACAACAATGAGTGTATTGAGCATAGTTAACATATTGTGCTGTAAACAGACACCGTTTCACATATAAACGATTCAATTACAAATATTCATAGAAACCGTCTGGTGGTGTTTCTGCTGCACATGCATGAGTGTCCTAATAATAATTGGATTCCTCCGGACAAAGTGTTAAGCTGTGAGTTTTGAGAAAGGTTAGTGGCGATGCAGCGATGAGGGAAATGTGCTGCATGAATGCATGTGCAGAGGTAGCAACTCACATGTTCCTGCACTCTGACTGATCAATACAAGAGCAATGGTATGTCAAATTAAAGAAAGATTAAATAAATAAGCCATGAGTGCAGAATGCGTTTCAAATCTGGGATAATATCTAAGTGTCCACTGTATATTTTCAACATAAAACCATCTGGCATTATTATATTCATGAGTGCAAACATATGCAAAACGAAGGGGGGATAAAGAGAGAAGGGAGGGATGGGAGCATGGTCGGAGGATTTAGTTATTACTACATTTCGTATATGCACAAATCCTAAATAAATTAGGATTCTAGAAGTAATTAAATACTTAACACAACTTGGCTTTAAAAATCTAAATGTTTGCAGTTAATAAACAAGATAAAAACAAGCCCGATCGTCGATTTCAAATGATTTCATGTAATTGTTTAACTGACTGGCCATGGTAATCGGGCTCTTTGAAGATCCAAAAATCCACGGTTTCCTAACTTTCTGATCGGATTTGCAAAAACTTCAGAATTTGTATTGACCGCCATTCAAATGACAGCGTTGTTTTCCCCCAAAAGTGGGCGGGGCCGTAATTTTCACCCGGAAGTGACGTAGGTGTTGAGAAGGTTATGATGAAACTATGGCCGTTTGTCAATCTCGAGGATACCGGCTTCCAAGCCAATATTTCAAGGATGCTACGTCATTGAGTGCCGCCGAAGTAATGTTCCAATCTCCAGCATACTTGGAATTTCCACCGAGGCCGGGTCCTTGGTTTGGGGGAAATTTCGAGGCTGCACATGGGTAGACTTCGCGTCCTTAAAATCCCCACAATGCTTTGCGCACGGACCAATTTCAAAAACCCTTGCGGAGAATGGCTGAACCGACGCAGCACACGTTTAAATGTAAGTGTGATGTAATGTAGTGGCGTAGAACATGTGTTGGTAAATATGTTACTTTGTTACATTTCTTATCACCAAAAATGTGTTCCGTGAAAGTAAAGCAAGTTCATAATTAGATAGACATCGTGAGGTATTTATTTTCGGTACAGTTTATGTTGAAACCGTTAGAGAGAGTGGCAAACTTGTTAGCCTGTTCCATTCTTCTTTGTTTTCCGAAACCGTGGCTTGGAAGTATACTTGCTTCGTTTCTGAAGGAAATGACTTGGAAGTACGCGACTACCAAGCCAGCATCCTCGAGATTGAGAAACGGCCTATGTCTGCCGTTAATATTGATCTAAAGGTATTTGTTGTGTGTCCTGTCGGGGAGTCGGTCCCTCAGGTAGCTGCAGCCATCTGCCGCTGTACTCAGATCAACTCGAGGCTTAACGCAGTCTCACTCCTGTGGACGACCTGCCGTCACATGACTGGAAACCTCAAGGCTCAGATCACGAAGAAGGTCAAGTTATGATAAATGCAAATTGCCTGTTACCTGTTTTTTAGCTTGGATTTGAAATAAAAACTTGAAATGATGTTCCAGATGTTGAAACATAATACTGTTGATTAACATTTTTTAATCCTGACTAAAAACGTGTTCAAGTAAGTGACACAAAACAGGCTGAATTGATATTGATGTTTTAAAGGCCGAGAAAAGAAGCACATGTCTGCCTTCATACAGACATATTAGTCTGAACAGGTTTCATGTGAATGATCACACACACCCAAAAGAGCACACACACTCCGTGACTCAGCTCTGCTCAGCTGTCTGTATGTATTATTCAGATTCAAAACGTCAGCATCGCTGCAGTCTCTATTTTTAAGCACTTTGCCATTCTGGGAATGACGAAAGAAGGGTGGGACAGCCAGAGGGAGAGCTAACACATGACAACACAGGACTCAATAGTTAGGTACAAATATTAAATTAAAGAGGAAAATGGGACGGGGGATGGTTTTCTTGAGGAATAGTTGTAAGAAAGGGAGGCTTTTGTACGTTGCCCCTCCCCCCCATGTCTCGTCTGGTCTACCATGTGTACAAAGACTGTCTGCAGAGGACTGATAAAGACCAGGGATGATTAATTGGCCATCTTATTAATACAAGGAATCACTCTCCCCCTAAATACATGTATGCAATACACTGACTGTCTCTTCCACTGCACAAATCCTCTGCAGCATAACCCTTTAAGCAGTTAAACTGTGATGAGGCCACCGCTGCCACCTACTGGCAGACATCATAAACAAAAGCATCTTCAGGAACAACACCTTTATCTATATATTGCCTCTCTCCAAGTCATTTCTATCTATTCCCCCATCCATCTATTTTCAGTTCACCTGACCTGCATGTCTTCACACCCACAAACATCACTTCTACCTTTATTAATCGATGTCTTAGTGTATATTTCATTATGGCTGTTGCTCGCAGTTTAACTATGAACCCAAGCAATTTCATCAGCATCAACTGGGCAGGTTGTGGCAGGTGAATTTGGTAGTTAAAACAAAAAAAGTACGAGGAAATGTATCAATAGAAATCAGAGATGATATAAGAGGTGAGAAAAAAAGTACATGCACGTTCAACATCTCAGGTCTGTTTGTGTGACATTCAGCCAGTGTCAGACTTTACCTGGGCACGCTGGTCAGGTAGGTCAGCACGTTGTGAAACTCTCCGTCTGTGATCTCTCCAAACGCAGGGAATTCTGGGAATACAATGATGGGGCTGCCGCTATCCCCTCTTCCTCCTAGAAAACCAAAAAACAACAGAAACAGAAGTACCTTTTGCGTGAATATACAAAATGACATAACAATGTTTTGCGTCCTTGGGGATGTTGCATTTCAGTACAGTGCTCAAAATATATGATGGTATAATAACTGAGGCAACAATAAAACCATTTGAGCTGATAATAACTTTCATGCTGTCAGTCGCCGTGTCAGGGGCTTATTTATTACAGGAGGAATAAAAGGGAATAATCATTGAGTGAAGGACACTGTGGCCACATGGGGGCGCTGATGCTTGAGTCTGGAAACTGAACAGAAAGGAAACTGCAATGTCTATCTATCTAAAAAGGATTTAATCTTAAACGCTTCTATTTTAAAGCAAACAGAAGAAGCCTGTAGTTTGAGATAGAATTATTTTTCTTCCAATTCCATTTCTTATTTTGAAATATTGAGGTTTTAAGAGAAACTCTCAAGTGAAATAATAAAACAAAAACTGTTCTTAAATTTGAATAAAATTGTGTTTCCATTTCTGAAGCTGACGGAGAAAAATGCGTTTTGAGGTTCTTTAAGAAAAATAATTTTAAGACGAACATGGATGAAATAAAAAAATACATGTTTGTTACACAATGAACGGTGATTACACCAACATGTTCAATCTCACGTTTGACATACACACACACACAAACACACTCCCTGTGTGAAACAGTTGCTCTGTCAGCGCATGTGTCTGGAATATAAATCTGACAGCCTTTTCTTGTCTCATCGCTATAGCAACAGCAAGTGCATGGTCATAGTTTCAGCGTCTGCTTGGATGTTTGTCTGCAAAATGGTTCCCTGAGTCTGCTGCAGCCACAAGGTCACCTCAGACACACAGAGCTTTAATAATACTGTAGGACTGGATCATAACTTTGTGACATTTCTGGCTGTGAAACATGCCTCAAATATCTGGGAATGAAACACAAATATGTATTTTACCATAAGCTTGATAGATACAAAGGCAGTGAGAAATATGGATTAGGAAACAGCAGCAAAAAGACAGACTAACGGCGAAGAGGAAAAGGAGGAAGGTTACATTTGAATAGCAAAGCATAACTGCCAGGAGAAAACTGTTCACATTAACTATGCAAATATCAAGCGGAGAGGTTACATATAAATGATTCCTCAGGTGGCAGAGATGACGGATGATAAGAGGTGTGTGCTAATTAAGAAATAAAATGACAGACAGCAGCTGAGATGGGAAACGCAAATGCCCAACTGCCCACACAGACAGAAAGATGGAGAAGATATGAATAAGTTTCACCTGAAAGGATAGCAAACTGCTTCTTGAGGTCGGAGGAGATGTCAGCCGCTCGGAGGGGACTGCTGTCCAGCTGCATGATCTCATCTGGAGGAAATGGAGAAAGGATAATATTAGTGACATGAGATATGCTGAATAGGTACAGTATGGAAAGGGTAGATGCGGCTTAATATTATTTCCATTTTCGATAAATCTGCCAGATGTTTTATAGCTTATGGGTTTGGTTGATATGTCTGAAAATAGTGAAAACAGTCCATCCCGTCCCTTAAAGTCCAGGGGGATGTCTTTATATAAAATGACGTTGTTTTGTCAGTCCCAAACTTAGATATTCAATTCATTATGAAACAAAACTGAGAAAAGCAGGAAATCTAGCTAATCTTTTCATGTAAAATTACTTTGGAAATAATTGTATTTAAATGTATTAGTAGGTTTATTATTTATTGCTAATCAAATGTATTACTAATTTAGTTAACAATTCTTGTTCCGTCGACTAATTGTTGCAGCGCTAGTCTCTTTAAGTACAATGTTTGTTTTTGTTTCATTTGGCACTTTCCACCCAAACCTACAGGCCATATCAAAAAACTGCTTTGCCATTCATTCTGTAGAAAGACAGCATTCAAAAAATAAATAAAAAGGGGAGTTGTGATTACTGGGGACTTGCATACAGTATTGATAAATTAACAGTCTTTGTGGTCCCCTCACTCCACCTTCAGCAGCTCTCCACCCCCCCCTAAGTCTCCCCTTCATGAGGATTAAAATAATCAGATGTAAGGTTCACTGCCCCAGTAGGAGATGGAGATGGCATTAGAAGTCAAGCTAACAGACTGTATACCTCTATAAATCATATAAATAGCATTAAACCATGAACATTGAACACAGAAGTATCTTTCCAGTGTGCTTTAAATGGTAATACAAAGCACAAAGAGAGATATTTAGTCAGAAAAAATGAATGTGGAAAAGTAGGTTACACGGAAAACAGCTGTCTCTGCCAGCCTCATGAATATGCAGAAAACATAAACAGCCTCCCTACAATATGTAGCATATGCATTGATGTAAGTATGAGGAACTTTTCAGCTTTGTTTCCTGAATGAAATTGGGCAACATTAAACTTGAAATGAGATCTGTGGAGTGAGGGGCAAAACAGATCAATACAGAAACATTGGCACGAGTACAGTTACTACTACTACTGCTGCTTCGCTATGTGTCTCTGTGTAACATCTCTGGCATATATACAGTGTAGTCACGCTTAAAATATCAAATAAACACATCAAAACACACGTCTTTCACTGGATTCACACTGCCTAACCCGAAATGTATTAACAAAACACGTTTCACAAGGCTCTTTAAATACCTAAAGACAACATCTGCTTCATGTCTCTTTGAACTGAACCGCTGTCCGTGAGCAGTTTAAAACAGAGACGTCACAGCGAGAGGCCTGAGGGAAATGAAAGATATCCGGCTCATTGTGGTCAGATACTGTCGTGAGAAGCTGCTGGAAGGTGAAGTAGTTTTCAGTATCAATCCTCGGGGCATTTTGGTGTGCAAACATTTGTGTGAAGATGGCTTCTATCAGGGCAACCTGAAAAACAATTCCTCAGTTACTGGCCACATCTGCCCAGCGGATGTTTAAACGTGCTAAGAATGATATATCCAGCCAAAAGTAGCCCTGTAATTAAAGCTAAAAGAACACATATAGTTTAGAGCCATAAAAACATGAAGCGTGGCCTCTTCAGCTTTTCATTACTTTTCCATTTGCTGAATAAAAGCACTTCCACTCCACCAAAATGCCCAGGGCTGGAGAGCCTTCGTTTTTTCCTGCATGCCCATTTTAGCATCTGCATAATTGAATTCGATGTACTTCAGTTTGAAAGGGCTGAATGCATAAAATACAGGTGGAAATGATGGAGGAACAACAACAATGCAGGGTCATCCAGGGACCAGAAAAGCCAGCGGATTACAGGAAGGGAGTGTCTGTTATAGTGACTGTAAACGGGCTGCAATGGAACAGCTAAGACAGGTAAGGCAAAGCAGTAGAGGGCAATATTGACTTTTCATCCCACCCTTACTTTATTTGCTCCGTTTTTCCTTACACACATTATACAGATAAACAACAAGACATTCCCACGCTGTGTAGAGTTGTTCTGTGTGGATTAAAGGTCTTTCTAGTTTTATTTGTAGCGCTCATAACCATTAGTGTTCAAAACCTATTATGTTTGTATGTAACTTTAGAGCAAGTGCTTACATCCCCCCTCTTTAATTTATTATACCATGACTAAAAAGCCCCTTTACAAAGATGTTTCTGTCGTTATAACTGAATATGAAATCATTGGGCTTTTTCTCTTGGCTACAGAACTTTAGTGTACGGTTTATTAATACTGTAAAGATAACAAGTCTTGAGGAAATCACGAACTAGACTGTCAGGCACCTAGATTAATGATAATCATAAACAAATATCATTTCTAAAATAAATAACAATTATAATAATAGAAATAAATGATGTAATTAAAATAAATAAAATGCAATGTTTAAAGAATATATAGTTCTAAAAATGCAGCTTTGTCATATCAACAAGTCAGATGTAAGCAGACTGACGCACTGGAGCGCTAGAGGCTAAACATTATGAATGAGCTCATTGACCGAGGCCAGACACTTTTTTCTGAAACAATAATACTGATTTGGATTTGATTTGTATATTTGATTTGTTTTTGATCTGTATTTTTGCATTTCAGATATGCAACACTAAGCTGTCTGTGGCTCTTTCCTGCTGTAACGCTGCACATTTCCCCTCTGTGGGACTAATAAAGGTATTCTGATTCTGATTCTGACGGAGCTAGTAGCGATAATACATAAACGTACATTTAGCTACCACTACGCTATGGAGCAAGTTTCGTCGTAAGCAACGTTGCTTTTTCTACAGAACACCAAAAGAAGGCCGTATATAGTGGGGTACGCAATGCTTTAAGGTAGGGCTGCACAGTTAATCAAAGTGTAATCCAAATCTCAATATAGGCTAGTGCAGTATCCAAATTGCAGGAGGCGCAGTATTTGGTTGAAGCAAAATATGGTAAAATATCTGAATGAAGTATTGTGGTCTTTCAGATAGGTCTCGCCTTCGAGTCAATACAAATCTTGTTGGGAGAGATCCTTTTAAAAAACGTAATCCCACTATTATCATTATATGTCAATGTTGTATTATAACAATGATGTAATAATGCTCATTCCCATTCATATCATGAGATCAGTAAAAAGCAATTGCAATTTTTTTTTTTTATCGTGTGCCACCTCTTCAAAGCTATCTTCACAGTTACCAAACACATGCTGAATTTAAGAGCATGCTTACTAGCTTCCACACAGCTTGCGACACTGTCTGAATATATCATCGTCATCTGATTGGCTGTTATATTCCATGTCATTATACTCTTTAAAAGCAAAAATTAAGATAAGAAGAATTCAGGAAATACTACTTTCTCATCCTTCATACGGATTCTTAGCATAAAGTAACTCGTCCCAGCTTTACATTTGATAAATACTCATTACAACTCTACCTGTTTGACACCACACCTGCCCTGTGACGCCAGGCAAATTCGTCCCCACTTAATCCGGTCTCATATTAACTGGAGCTCAATCCATCTTGTAGATTATCATAATATCCATTACCGTTATGACTGTTGTTGTCGTCTTTATACTTTATGTTATTCTGACTGACTGTTTCTTCACAGGCACAGCCCTTTTACTCTGAACCCTCCTCTGACTCCAGTTTAAACAAACCAACGAGTCTCGCTGTTTACTCTTTGTTTGACAACGAGCCCTATCAGGTGACTTAGCCTCAGGTTGTTAGTACACTGACATTCATTTCTTGCTTGCTTTCTATCTATCCCTCTCTCTCTCTCTCTCTCTCTCTCTTTTACACACAAAACCAAAACACACACAAACACAAACAGTTTAAGGACTGGATTCATTCATGTGTGTCTTTCTTGCTATGGCCATTTCGAATCTCCTACTTCCTTTAAACCCGAGACCAGCTGGGGCCATGTCTGCTGTGTCAAAACGGCATCAATCAAAGGTTTTAGCTGCTCAGGGGACTTAAAGGACCGCTCCAGTGTCTTAGCCAGAGTAAGCCCATTTACTACAACTTTCTGACACATTTCATTGCTGTTACACATTTCAAAGAGCATGCCATACAATGTTAGATTGATTTCCAAACTACCATTAAACGTCAAGATTGTTGCACAATGCTCACATTAAGTAACATTACATTGAATGTACAATGAGTAAGTTTTGATTTGTAAACACAACATTGAATTGGCTCTACCTCCCCCCCGTCTCAAAGAGGGTTATGGTGCACGCCAGCAGGTGAAAGCTATCCCAGGATTCACTCTCAACTTGGAAGGAGCTTTATGCGGTTGGCGTTTTGCCTCTCTGTATTTGCGTTTCCCCATTTTCTTATCTTCCTTTTGGGTGCGTGCTTACATCTGGTCAGTACGTTTTATAGAGCTCAAACCCTAGAAACTTTAAGTATGATGATTGACAGGGATTATTTTTCTATGAATGTATCCATTTTCTTCTAGGAAAATCCTACTCCCTGTGCCTTCAGATTTGGCAGATGCTATTGTCTAAAGCAATTTCTAAAAAGTGTATTTATAGAAACTAGAGTTCAATATCCAGAACAGGAAGTGGAAATAGGAAACTGTAAGTAAACAACTAATGAGGAACAGGTCAGTAACTACCTGATAATGGATGAATTGTTTATAGGTAGCTGCTGAGTATTTATGAGAAGAGGACTACATAATATACAGCAGTAGGTAATAATGAGTTAGTAAAGAACTTCACAACAACACAACCTCGTCTCTCTGCAGCTTCTGCTCACTGAAGCAGGTGGTTCCAAAACCTGCATGGCAGCAGGAGACCTCTCAGTGTGATGCACAGATTACACTTTTCTACCACGCCAAGGAACACAGACACACACTGACAGACACGTACACACGTTATGCATCGTAAATGTTACAAATAAACGGGCTGATAATCAAATTGGATTTCGATCTTGTTAACTAATGGTGTCCTGAAGTGCTAATCAATCAAACTCTCTTCAACTGGAATGCCTATGTTTGTATATGGCAAATGGCTCATCTATTATAAATGAATAGCCCACCAGTAGCTGCAAACATTATTGATCGCGCAGCCTCATGCACTGTGCCAGTTTCTATTATCATTATTTATTTGAGAAACCTTATTTGACTTTAGAAGCAAAGCAGTTTAGTTTATTTTATTGTTACGAGACCTACAGGTAAAATGGTAACTCATTTGACCTTTCTATTTGTACTTTTTCTAATGTCACAGTGAACAGATATTGATCATGGACAACTGTTTGACTGATATCGGATGCTACTTGAGACCATTTCCTATTCTTCTTTTCTTTCAATTCAACCTCAAGCAAGGGCGTGTGCACCAGAACAAAACAAGTGTAAATGAGACTTGATAAATGACCAACGTATCTTTGATGTTGCCATTTTAATAATGACCACGAACAGCCTGAGGACACGAGACTGCAACTGTCTAGCCATCTGCAGAGCGCTCACACGCTCCTCATGGAGGCAAGTTCACACAGAAACCTCAATCAGTTTCCACTTTTGGACCCAGCCTCACTCACTCAGACGGCCACACCTTGCCCCAAGCAACTCCCACACGTATCATCCCACCCCCCACCCAGGTCAGCAATAGCTGTACTTTGTTTCCAGAGTGAGGCTATTCTGTTACTGAAAATCCCCTCGTGGAAGATGTAGGAATCCAGTTTCAGTCACATTTTGGTCACTTTTCTGTCTCTCCACTCACTGTTCTCACAGTAGAATACAATTGTTAACAGCCCTCAGCCAATAGAATGAGGGGAAAAGAGGGCAGATACTACTGTTTCTCTAAGATACGAAACCGGACAATCAGCAAGTATCGATGATGTCACAAGAATCTTATAAAGGACAGGGAGGTATAGGTTAAAAATGTTTATTTGATCAATGCATTATTTTCCAGGAAGTGGCCTATATGAAAACCAGTCTGTGTTTATTGATACACACAGGTTACTTCCTCTCAACAGGAAAACAACAAGTATGAAGCTTGTTGATGGGGTCTCACATTACTTTTGGTTTATTTATTCATGTGTCTGCATTTGTTTTAGAACATATTTGCTGTTTTAACCTTGAAATAAAGACGACGTAAAAATGTGACCTAACACTTACACACCATGGACAAACACTCACATTATTCCACCATTCCCTACAGTAGATACACGCACGTAAACATACACACAGCTCCCGCTGGTTGAGAAGCTAATCTTCTTTATCAGGCTTATCGTGGGGATTAGTGTGCACTCACGCTCACGTTTGTAGGCGAAGAGTCAAACGTTAGTGGGTCACAGTCACACACCTGGACTGCCTGCCTCTACTGACACAGATTACACTGGACTACAGCAGAAGCCTAACACTTTGGTGCAACAGGCCAAACATTCCCAAACTTTGTCCAACAAAACAAAAAGTATAAATTGTTTAACCAGCTGCTGTTTAGCTTGTTCCATCAAGATAACTCCGCCAGCAAAAGTTTGTTTACTGTCCTTATCTGAAGGTATTCAGATGATAGCCTATACTGAGGCTACTGTATGTATTGGACAGGTCCGAGTTTCAGTGCAAAAGGACAGGGGACAGAAAGGTCTCCCATAAACAGAGAGAGGGGGTAGGGCAGCAAGTTGGAGTAAGGGGCTTACAGTCATCGTCATAGAGGGGGATGACAATAACAACTAAATAGGACTGAGCAGTGGCAGATGAGTGCTTATAATATCAGGGATGGGGGTTAAAGGGGCAATGGTTGAGACAGTGGGTTAACAATTGTACAGCAGGATTTGGTTTGTGATCAGATATAAACAGGTTGTAAAACAGCAAATCACCACGTGGAAATTGAATGAAATATGTATAGCCAACAAACTAATAAATCCTGCCAAAAAGATATATCTAAAAGACAAACAAGAAGTTTTTTTTCAGCTAATCAAATCCTGTTCAATAACAGACATTCCTCTACCCATTGCTCCGTCTAAATATAGTGCAATACATAGGGTTGTCCTTGACATACACTGAACAAAAATATAAACGCAACACTTTTGTTTTTGCTCCCATTTTTCATGAGATGAACTCAAAGATCTAAAACATTTTCTACATACACAAAATAACCATTTCTCTCAAATATTGTTCACAAATCTGAAAAAATCTATGATAGTGAGCACTTCTCCTTCGCCGAGATAATCCATCCCACCTCACAGGTGTGGCATATCAAGATGCTGATTAGACAGCATGATTATTGCACAGGTGTGCCTTAGGCTGGCCACAATAAAAGGCCACTCTGAAACGTGCATTTTTGCTTTATTGGGGGGGGGGTCTGGGGGGGTCCGAAAACCAGTCAGTATCTGGTGTGAGGGTTAGGATTAGGGTTAGGGTTAGGGTTAGGGTAATGTTGTGAATCGAGTGGCCCATGGTGGTGGTGGGGTTATGGTATGGGCAGGCGTATGTTATGGACGACGAACACAGGCCACTCGATTCACAACATTACCCTAACCCTAACCCTAATCCTAACCCTAACCCTAACCCTCACACCAGATACTGACTGGTTTTCGGACCCCCCCAGACCCCCCCTATAAAGCAAAAATGCACGTTTCAGAGTGGCCTTTTATTGTGGCCAGCCTAAGGCACACCTATGCAATAATCATGCTGTCTAATCAGCCTCTTGATATGCCACACCTGTGAGATGGGATGGATTATCTCGGCAAAGGAGAAGTGCTCACTATCACAGATTTTTTCAGATTTGTGAACAATATTTGAGAGAAATGGTTATTTTGTGTATATAGAAAATGTTTTAGATCTTTGAGTTCATCTCATGAAAAATGGGAGCAAAAACAAAAGTGTTGCGTTTATATTTTTGTTCAGTGTACATTCTAGGTCGACTAACACCATTTTAAATGCTTGATTAGTTGATTTAATTGACAGAACTGTCACCACTTTAATTCTTGTGTTTACCGGAGATGGGCTAATCATTTTCCTGTCATTCAAATCTTGAAAGGACCAAAACGACTAATCAACTAAGAGGTGGCTGGCCTAAATGCATTACTCTTGATTGAAATATGTTCAAGATCCCCACCTACGTACACACAGCATGACAAAGATGAAGCATCTCTGATTTACAGAATCTATTGAGCTACTTCTTCCACTTTTTGTAGCTTTTAAAAAAGTCATAACAAATGGACATCAAAGAAGAAGAAAAGACCGACTTCACGTGAAACTGCACAGGGTGACAATTTCAATGATGACAAAGAAAGCAACTTCTATGTTTTCCCAATCCTTACTCTTGCTGAGAACACGGGCAGGTGAAAACAAACAGTAGAGCGCAGGTAGACAATGTCGGTAAAGATAACAGAACCAAATTGTGGTTTCAATATAAAACAGGGATAGACTGCAAACAAATAGTGAAACTAAAGACTGCGTCAATAGCCGTGTGCCACATCGACAGAAAAGATAAGAGAAAAGGATAAATCATTTGACACCTACCACACAGCCAGTGGCAGCAGCGAGAAAACCTGTAGTATCTTTCCACCTCCTCCAGAGAGATGCGTACATGACCCCCACCCTCCTCTACCGGCCACAAACACACATCCAACGAGCCCTCCATCTCTTCTTCCTTCATGTCTTCATTCTGATCATCAATCTCATCTCTTTTCTCTGCTTCAGGCTCTTCATTCTCCGTTGACCCTGAATCAGCCTCCGTCTCACCTTCCTCTGAAGTTTGACTTCCTCCATCTCCTCCTTTTTGATCAAAGTTTTTTAACACAACACCTCTGTGTCCTGTAGTTCCACTCCAGTCCGTCTCCTCTATTTCAGAGTGATCTGCTGAGCCTGCACTTACAGCAAAACTCCCATCCACTTTAAAGCCAATCCCAGAGTCTTCCTCGACATCCTCTTCCATCAAGAAGCCTGCATCTTCTCTCTTCTCTCCCCCCATCCTGATGTCCAAGTCTACGTCTTGCTCACTCTCCTGCGACACTTCCATGCAGCTTTGCAAAAAAAGATGTCACTACGTCCCTCTCATTCTGACTCCACCTGTCACCAGACTGCAGATCTGTCCTCCCGCTCTACAGGCTGCAGGACGTCACTCAGTAACAGTGTGGACTTCCTACTGCAACCTCAGGTTACCTTCCTTGTAGACAAAAGCGACAGTGTAGCACTCAACCCCACCTTCCTTGTTCACCCAGCGACCCTTTCCCCTCCCCTAAAAAAAGACAATTACCTGACCCCTCCTGTTTGAATAGCAATGTTTCCAACCTGCGAATGAATGACTTAGTCTGACCTAAAAACAAGGGATCCAGCTTTGACAATAAGAGAGAAGCAGGAAGAAGTAAAGCATGCTTGGTTCTGTAATGTTGTGTCACAGTGGTCAAACTGCAGTCCTCTGCCCAGCGCTCATTTACCTAGGCCAACAAAACTCTCTCTCCTCGTCTGCCTTATCTCAGGAGATGTGGACCACAAGTACAAAGCCTCCATTCTGACCAGCCCATTCAAACACTGCCTGCGTCCCTATTTAACCATTCACAGCCTGTATCCATTCACAGCCCCTATTCTTGTTTACAAAAGAGCCCATTCTTACAACTTTACTGAAAGACTTAATTCTGAGGAGAGCTCTCAAAGAACGACACTGTCTCTTCACAGAATGTGGCAATTTGAACTCAATTTCAATGAGTTATGTAAAATATATATTTCAGTCAAAACAGGCTAATAGACACCATTCTGCCTCATACTTCTCCATGATCTACAATTACAAGTTAAGTGTGGTGAAATGTTATGGACAGAGATGTTGATTGTGTGTACATGTATATCTGGCTGCATGTGTGTGTGCTTGGGTATCAAGGCTTTAATTTGCGTGTGTGTTGGTGGGGGTTGTGATTAACACACTTTGTACGCAAGGACAAGCACGAGGTTATCAGTGTCATAAACCTTGAGAGATAAACACAAGAGCCATTAGGGTTTGAACTGCGCAGTGCAAAGTGAACAAGAGGGTCGAACAAAGAGACAGATCGCTGATCAACTCGCAGTCTGAGCCTCATTTAGACACACTGATTCATTGTGTTGTCACATTAAGCCAGGGGGATTGCCAAGACTGAAAGCAACTAGTGTATCAAATGTACTTTTACTCTAACTTATTGACTCGTAACTATGCGAGTATTCAGTCAGTGCGAAAGAAAAATATGTTTAACATAACAAAAAAAAACAATGATTTAACTCTCAGCCAGATGATTGCCATATTATAGTTTGATTGATTATGTCCGCCCAGTTAAAAGGGTGGAATCCAGTTTTTAAAGCCTTTTATTGATCCAATAGGAGCTGCTGGGATCTAAGTTAAAGGGGACATATCATGCTATATTTGAACAATATATTGTAGGACCATACCTATATAAAAGTATATAAATATGTTTTTTTTTTCAAAATACCAAACAGATCCTGCATTTTAGCCATGCCTCATTTCGCTCTATTTGCTCTTTCCAGCCCTGTTTTTGCAGGGGCTGATTCTGTGAGCTGCAGCTGCAGTGGATCGCTGGAGCTTTTAGATTAACATTAACAGGCTTATTGTAGTTCTGAGTGCTGCAATGCCTTGTGGCCTGTAGAGTAGCACCATCCTCTTGATGGAGCATATGTGTGGGCTGGACCAGGAAAGGAGTGAGCAGAGGGTCGAGTTGTCGATTCTTGTTCTGTGACTATCTAGTTGCGCACGCTACTAAAGAGACGCGCTACCATGGAAACCAAACAATGGTGTAGCTGTAATAAAGTCTGAGTGGAAACAGTCGTGTGTAAATCTGATTTTGTCAGAAATCGGGAGAAATATGACCCCGGGAGGAAATCGGGAGATTCCCGCGAAAATCGGGAGGGTTGGCAAGTATGTGAGTCATTATTCATTTGTTTTAAAGCTCAATAAATAACAAAGAAGACCTCTGACCGGCACTTTTCTAATTTTGTCTGGAAGATTTAAACTTTAACGGACATGTTGACCGGCGAAAATGCTAATCGAACTGAAACTCTGCCACACGGTCCCCTCGTTCCTTGGAAGAGGCGGAGAGGTGGGTGTTTGTCATCTGCTGGTGGACTACCGGAGAGAATTACAGCAGCAGGAGCAAACGCTTGCCTCGGGGAGAAAAAGAGCCACAGCGGGCCTGGCATATGTAATACAGCGTCTCCAACGCTTTCGAGCGGCAATGGCCGGCCGTGGCCCAACCTCTCATTCCCCTGATAGGTGGAGAGTTGGCCACTAAGCGGAGCACCACTTCTGTGACGTAGTAAATAATTCAAATCTGGATCAGTCTGTATCAGATCCGTTGCAGCCCCGTTTTTAGAGATTTGGGTATGGAGGAAAATAGAGAGGGTTGTGTTTTCTGACACTTGGTGAGTTCCCTGGAACACCGGGGACACATATTCATGTATAAAAGACGTACAAAAGTGCATTTTGCATGATAGGTCCCCTTTAATATCTAAAAATGGATCCCCTGGTCCTAGTTTATTTTTGTTTATATAGCCCCTAAAAGCGAGTTTGTCACTCTGTAGAACTTACAACACTCTCTACCTTTGTATCGTTAATTAAACGTAACCCACTATTGCAACAGAGAGAAGTCCAACTGTCTAAACAAAGCAAAATGACCACAAATTGGTACAATTGCATTTAAAACAAACACTTGAATGACTGAAATGTTTTTCGAGACATCCTAGGTTATTTCGAAAACATCATTTGGGCTTCTTCTAAAATCACTTCTCACTAAAGAATCAGCTGCACTTAGAATAACTTGCAGATCAATATCATTGTGTGCCTAACCTACAATGCAAGCAAACACACAAAACATATTCTGAAAATACTTATTACATTAAAAAAAGATTCCTTCTCTTACAGATTTTCTTACGGTATCACTATCAGTTCAAGGTAGCCTCAGCCTGCAAAAACTAAAAACGCTTAGCACAAAAACATAGTTCCTCTTAAATGAATTCTCCTCATGGCTAATGACTTTAACAGAGCTGGGAGACATGGACACGGAGCCTGAAACCAAGCAGCCAGAGGTACAGACGAGCAAAGCAGATAAGAAAAGTACACATATGTTCATATCTGCAGACACACACACAAATAATCCATAATGCCAGGCACAGCTATAGATCTGAACATGTAGCGACCTTCATCCAGGGGACAAAACAAACATGCATGTACAACCCCACTGGGAGACAAATATAGGAGGCTTTCACATACATTGTGTCAGCAAGCTATAGGAAAATAGCTTACACAGACAGATACAAGGTCAGATTTTCATGCACTTACAAAAATACACATGCAGTCTACCCACACCGAGAGCCACAAGAAATACCATCCATACATCTCCCGACTCACGTGGCTTAAGAGGGACCATCGGCATCCCGCTATCCCATTGAGGAGCACTCATCCTGGCCTTCCTCACCATGCTTTTCCCCCTTGAGTGTTAGTAAAATCTTGCAAATGTCCTTTTTTATGCAGTGGAAAAAAACCAAGGTCTCAAAGTGGCAACGATCGGGCTGACAGGAAGCCAACTTAGCAGCTGTAATCAGCAGTTCCCACTCCTTTGCACCAGCTCGTGCGCTTGGAAGCTGCTGTGTGTTGCAATTTCGGCATTTTCCGAAGAATCCGTAGCTGCTACGGAAATAAATATAACCGCAGCTGCAGAGATTTGTATGTTGGAAACTGAAGTGGCAGTTTAAGCTGCTCAGTCACGCACTCTCTCACACAGACACACACAGACACAAACTGCACAAAGACACAGAATCAGGCCAGTGGGGAACAAGGGAAGCCCACAGGAAACACTGTGTGAGGCTCTGGGCGTGATGCCCTGCAGAACTCCAGAGCTTAACTAAGGAATACATTTCACACAAACACACACATATAGGCATTAAGTCTTCTGAACATTATGAAGTTGCACCCAGAAACACACTCTTCCTCTCTCGATCTTACCATCCCAGTCTCTCCAGGAGTTCCTGCGGCTGGCAGGGTTGAAAGGGAAAGGAGATCCGACTCCAGAGATGTCCAGGTTCTGGATCAGATGACTGAGGCGGTTTGCGATCCGGTACGATGCCTCACCCCCCTCCCTCAGAAACTCATGCAGAGACATGAGAGCCGGCCGCTGGTCTCACACACTCAAACAAACTCTGTCATCCAGAGAGACTCCTCGCTGCACCTGCAAAGCTCCGCTGCACACTCTAATAGACTCCAAATCGCAGCCTCTAAGTGCAGGCATGGGAAGAACCTTCTTTTGTTGTAACGTGCCGGGTCACACAGAATCACGCCGAGATGTTCTCACTTGCATCCTGTGAGGAGATGTCAGCATTAGCTACACACAAGGTGTCTCTGCTGCAGTGCCACATTGGGGACTCGAGAAAAAGAAAAAAGAAACTCAGAGAGAAAGAGCTGAGTCACTGTCTGCACAACCTCTAAAACAAACACTGTAGGTGAGAATGGGCCCAGCTCTGCTCAAACACACACTCTGATGCATACCCTGTCGCAAGTGCATCTATTGACGGCTCAGAGTAGTATAGGATTCCAAGGAAGGATATGAAGGTAGGAGGGGAGGATGGTGGGGGTGTGGGGGGGGGGGGGGGCTGGAGCAGAGGGCAGCCGGTGAAGCACAAATCCCCTTCTGCTGCTCAGGCTAATTATATTCCCCTACTCCTTAACTAATCTGCCTTTTCCCTCCCTCTTCCTATCTCCATGGATTCTTTCATGCATTAATTCCCAGGAAAACGTTAAAAAACTTCCAACACTTAAACTTAGTGGTGGACATAAACAGCTCAGGGTGTGTCAGAGACGGAGGTGGAGGAGCAAACATGGAGAGTGGAAGAGTTTGCTGGTAGGCTTTTAAATGTGTGTTTGTTTGGATGCGTCTGTGTGGTCAAAGCTGGCGAGCAAAAGGCTGCTTGCAGTTTATTTGCTTAGAATAGAGATGAGAGGAGTGGACTCTCACACATACTGATGAGGAGACTGCAGGGGGACGAGACACACACACCATCAGCCTTCTACCCTTAACCCTTCATCTCACTGTGTCCCCCCCTCTCTACTGTGGCCCTGTTAATCAGGTCTGATCCCTCGTTTGTGGAATCACCTATCTCCTGTGTCTGTGTGTTATTAGTGTACCAGCCTAGGAAGACACAAATATATGCAAGTGCACAAAAGTGTATTAGTTTTGCATGTACTACCATTAACAATATGAACAAAACTGCTGAAATCCACAAAGACCATGACTAAGAATGTACAGCTGAGTCAGTAGTGATGCTGTGAGGCTGTTCACACAGTGACAAATAATAAACTGATGTATACCAGTTGTAATATTTACTATCATAGCATTTTGTTAGCATGCAGACATTTGTAAATGAATAAAGCTAAGGCTGATAAAGGCAATATTATGTACCTATTTGGTCAGTGTTTGCCCTCATATTGACAAAATGCTGTTTTCTGTGAAATTGTGTGTTGTGCAAATGTAAATTATAATGTTATTTCTGGTATTGTGACATCCATAAGCTATATGTATATACAGTGGGGGAAAAAAGTATTTAGTCAGCCACCAATTGTGCAAGTTCTCCCACTTAAAAAGATGAGAGGCCTGTAATTTGCATCCGAGGTATACCTCAACTATGAGACAAAACGAGAAAAAAAAAAAATCCAGACAATCTCATTGTCTGATTTTTAAAGAATTTATTTGCAAATTATGGTGGAAAATAAGTATTTGGTCACCTACAAACAAACAAGATTTCTGGCTCTCACAGACCTGTAACTTCTTCTTTAAGAGCCTCCTCTGTCCTCAACTTGTTAACTGTATTAATGGCACCTGTTTGAACTCGTTATCAGTATAAAAGACACCTGTCCACAACCTCAAACAGTCAGACTCCAAACTCCACTATGGCCAAGACCAAAGAGCTGTCAAAGGACACCAGAAACAAAATTGTAGACCTGCACCAGGCTGGGAAGACTGAATCTGCAATAGGTAAGCAGCTTGGTGTGAAGAAATCAACTGTGGGAGCAATTATTAGAAAATGGAAGACATACAAGACCACTGATAATCTCCCTCAATCTGGGGCTCCACGCAAGATCTCACCCCGTGGGGTCAAAATGATCACAAGAACGGTGAGCAAAAATCCCAGAACCACGCGGGGGGACCTAGTCAATGACCTGCAGAGAGCTGGGACCAAAGTAACAAAGGCTACCATCAGTAACACACTACGCCGCCAGGGACTCAAATCCTGCAGTGCCAGACGTGTCCCCCTGCTTAAGCCAGTACATGTCCAGGCCCGTCTGAAGTTTTCTAGAGAGCATTTAGATGATCCAGAAGAGGATTGGGAGAATGTCATATGGTCAGATGAAACCAAAATAGAACTTTTTGGTAAAAACTCAACTAGACGTGTTTGGAGGAGAAAGAACACCATACCTGCTGTGAAACATGGGGGTGGAAACATCATGCTTTGGGGCTGTTTTTCTGCAAAGGGACCAGGACGACTGATCCGTGTAAAGGAAAGAATGAATGGGGCCATGTATCGTGAGATTTTGAGTGACAACCTCCTTCCATCAGCAAGGGCATTGAAGATGAAACGTGGCTGGGTCTTTCAGCATGACAATGATCCCAAACACACCGCCCGGGCAACGAAGGAGTGGCTTCGTAAGAAGCATTTCAAGGTCCTGGAGTGGCCTAGTCAGTCTCCAGATCTCAACCCCATAGAGAATCTTTGGAGGGAGTTGAAAGTCCGTGTTACCCAGCGACAGCCCCAAAACATCACTGCTCTAGAGGAGATCTGCATGGAGGAATGGGCCAAAATAGCAGCAACAGTGTGTGAAAACCTTGTGAAGACTTACAGAAAACTTTTGACCTCTGTCATTGCCAACAAAGGGTATATAACAAAGTATTGAGATGAACTTTTCTTATTGACCAAATACTTATTTTCCACCATCATTTGCAAATAAATTCTTTAAAAATCAGACAATGTGATTTTCTGGATTTTTTTTTTTTTTTTTTCTCATTCTGTTTCTCATAGTTGAGGTATACCTAGGATGAAAATTACAGGCCTCTCATCTTTTTAAGTGGGAGAACTTGCACAATTGATGGCTGACTAAATACTTTTTTGCCCCACTGTATATAAGCTGTATGGTCCACTATATAAGAAGTTCAAGTTTTCCTCTCCGTCGTTAGTTTCCCTTGTGTGTCTAATTTCCTGATTGTTTTCACCTGTCACCCCTTGTGTGTCTCCTGTGCTCATCAGTGTCAGCCTCGCCCCTGATTGTTCCCACCTGTGTTTTAAATTCCCCTGTCTCCCAGTGTTCAGTGTCAGTTCGTCTTGTCTCTTGCCACAGTCAGGTCTACAGTATGCTCTCTGTGCTCTTAATACGTTTTTGTTCCTCACTACGTGAGCGATTTCATTTTGTTCTTATTTTTTTGTCATCTCAACCTGAGATTCAATCGTGACTTTTTTTTGTTCATCTTGCCTGTTTTTGGAAAAATAAAGTATCTAACCAATACTTTACCTCTGTCTCCCGGGTCGTGCAATTGGGTCCTACATCCTAAGTGCTGAGTTCTTAACAGAACACATACTAACCATACGCAGCATATAAAAAAAACATACAAACTACAACACATAATACGCTAGGTCACTATTACTGACTGATAAATAAATTAGCCGTTGCTGGCATCAGTTAAACACATTCCTTCTGGAAAAGCTGAGACCTGTGACTGCCTGAACTGGATGTGTCTGTTTAAATCAACTGGAAGTAGGTCAAATGCCCAGTTAGAGTCGGGGAGAGGAGAAACTGCCCGTGAGAAGGGCTGCAAGTACAATAAGTTAATAATAAATAGATACATGTCACTGATTAATCTGCAATCTAAATTAAAATAATTTGTTCTCATTCCAGAGCTTTGCTTGTATCATATTTTTTAGCCACGCATACACTGTTTCTTACGGCTGGCAATGTTGGTCATGTGGTTCACTTTTATGGATCAAGCTGAAATATCTCAGAAACTATTAGATCGATTAACATGAACTTTTGTATGGATATGTTGTTCCCAGAAGATGAAGCATACTGGTTGGCGATCCCCTGTCTTTTCCTGTAGTGCCACTAGCAGGTCAATTTTCACTTTTCAAGGGAAACTTTCTAAAACCACAGGGACCAGGACATTATTGTGTTTAGACATTTTCCTTCGCACCACTGGGAGGTTTTATTGAATTACATGTGGTACACATTTTTATAATCCCCTTAGGATATATTGGAACCATTTTGGAGTCCCTTGACTTGTCATCTTATCAGGATAAAATCGTTTTCTCCAATACTAATGTTTAATCCTTAAAACATGTTAAAAATGTAATTCCCATGAACCTCAGCTGTACTCCTTTAGTGATAATTAGCCAATGTTAGCATGCTAAGATGTTAAAATTAGACGGTGAAGATTGTAAATATCACATGTGCTAGTTATTTATTTATTTCTCATTATGTGAAATAAGGAAATGCACATTATTTTTGACTGAGCAAAGATAAGATTGGCTTCACAGTTCTGCTCACTCACTGCTGACAGATGTACAATATTCACCAAAAAAGAGGATACAGTCAGCTACAGTGTGGGATAGAAATAGATCTTGCCGATTTTATATCAGTTTGAGGATATTGCATGTAGAGTTATGTTTATAGCACATCACTGCCAGTCTGAAACCAGGAGCTAAAGATCTTTTCACAAAGTATTCACTGGAGAAAATAAAAGGGTTTTCTGTTTCCTGCAGTTTACAACACAACACATATTTTTCAGCTCAGGATAAGCAGTTTGTCATATTAGTCAAAGCTAAATGATGTTCATCCTCAGTTAACTTTGTTTCCCTGAATCTCTCTTTTCCTCACTCTCCCTTCCTCTTTGCTGTCTACTATGATTAAGTCTCTACTCTGAGCCGATCGCTGCTCTCGTCCTCCTGTCGCAGCACATTCTACTCACATTTCCTCACAAACGCATAGCTGCCACTGATTGCAATGTCTGAAAATATAAATTATAATGCCAGGCACTTCATTCCTGTACATGTAAAGTGAAAAATATGAACTTTTTAAATCATGTTTGTGGTAAAGAGATTCAGCTAAGAATTATCATTCATTATCATTCATCATGCTGTATTTCTTTCAGTTTTATTCCTCTAGCCATAACCTTCTCCACCCACTCACTGCAGCCATACTTTCACTATCTCTGGTGAAGAAGGAGAGGCAACTGGAGTCCACTTTGCTGAATTTATGATTGCAGCATGAGCCTCGCCATCATCGACATAAAAAATATATGCATAAGTAAAATGGACAGTCGTTGACAGTATAAGCCTATTAAAGACCTTTTTCCTCTTCTCTCTCTCCGTACAGTTGCTACAAATACAGAAAATAAGTAATGAGATGCAAACTACAATGTCACATGGCAATACATGAGCAGCTGGGTGTTCTCTAAATGCAACCACCATCACTGATATCCAATGAAACAAGGTCAAGGTGTGTGTGTGTGTGTGTGTGTGTGTGTGTGTGTGTGTGTGTGTGTGTGTGTGTATGCATGCTTGTTAAAAGTAGTTGTGTGCAGGCAGTGAGTGGATTAAAGGAGAATTCTATAAATGGATCAAAGGAGAAGGGAAGCAAACACCAGCGATATGACTCCTATCACTCAATTACTAATCTAAGTGGCATTAGTTTGGTAAAGGAGAAAAATCTGTTAAATCACGAGGCTGCAGGAGAAACGTCAGGACATCATATCTGGAAATGGGTTCTAGTGTCAGGGTCAGAAAAAGCTTTCTTCTTACATGACTGCATAATGCATTTTTACTGCAGTCAGATATAAAAAAAAGCCTAAAATGTTTTCCTGAAGCTACTTTGACCGCTCAGAGAGAATATGAAAGGACAGGAACACACACACACATGAGCTTTGCAAAAAACACAATAGCAAGGCCCTGACAGCAACATTTAAGAGGTGATGTGACAACCTGGAGTGGCGTGTACATGTTAAGTAACAGTCAAAGGTTACAGTAGGGAAAGGACGATATGTGAAAGGTCACAGTGTCCCATTTCTAGCCTTAATCTCTCTCCATCAAACAATACTGAAACTGATGGGTGGAGTACTGAGGAAGAGTATCCATGAGGCCCATGAGGGAGAGTATCACAACACAAATCATCCTGTCTGTGTGTTGGTACATCTGGCTGTCATCCTCAGATTACACATCAGATTCAATGCAATCAAGCATTTTGAATCTGGCAGCATTACAAATAATTTGTGTTATTATTACATCATTTATATTATACAACTCAATATCACATTTTCCTTGCAGACATAAACTGTTCAATCATAACATGCGACAAACACACAGCTTACAGGCCAAACGCCTCCCTAGCTTGAGGCAGACACAGCATGAACAGCAGCAGACACAAAATGTTTTGCTAATTGACACGATGATCCAGCATTTTCCTTTACAAACCCATGTTTCACCCTTTTTTGGCCTAAAATCAATCAAAAAAAGAGATACAATGTCATCTCTTATTGTAGCTGAATCCAGATTATGATTTCAGCTGTATCTATGCTTGATATCAATGTCTGCAATCAAGAATAAATGACGAGGTACTATAGTTGGTGTTGAGTGTGTTGTCACCCACCTATGCTCCGAGTGACAGTCCTCAGTCTCTCCAGCAGCTCCCCAACGGCCATCTCTTCTGTCTTCATCCACAGGATCATCCTCCAAAGGGACAGCGGTAACCCAGCTGCCCAGCCAATGGAGACATTTGTAGGAAAAAGAGACAGCTTGCCTGCTTTTTTCACTGAGTGGTGAAGAGGAGAGCGGATGATGCTGAAGAGGAAGGGAGAGGGGAGACTGTTGCGATGGCAAGCCCAGCCGAGCAGAAGGGAAGAGGGGGATGCTGCAGGGTAATCTAGCCTGGGATTTAACTGCCTGGTTGTCTTTTGCAACACACGGATGCTGGAGGAGAGAGATGTGCGAGAGAGGGGGTGTGTGCAGCTCAGAGGTGCTGGGATGCTTGTGAGAAAAGGATGCTTTCGAGGATGCATCAGGGGCAGATGAGGGGATGATGCTGAAGCTGCTGTCACAGCCCTGGCTGCAGTGACGAGTCCTCAGCAGAGGGATGCAGAGCTCAGGACGCCAGTGATGGAGATGGGGAGGAGGTGGCGCAGGGGGCAGCCTCATTCGCACATGCATGCCTCAGCGTCAGCACATATGATGGTGCGAACCTGTACAGACCTGGTAGACACAGAGGGGGAGGGGAAGTGAAGGTTATCGATGCAGTTTCACACACATAGCTGATCCAATAGCGACACTCAGTGTGGAGACAAGGCATCACAGCTGTGTGGATGGAACATGCGCTTCTGTAGAGATATAAAGTGCTGCTAGTCATGTACAATTGCTGGTGCTGCGTTGCCACCATGTGACAACACTTGGTCATTACAGTTGGGTAACTTCCCAAAAGGCCATATACAGTACATGATGCATTTTTACTAAACTACAATGACTGTTTATTTTTCAATGAATGAAGGTTCAAGCTCTTTTGGGTATCACTTTTAAGGTTTACATTGCATTATTAACTACATTACACCACTTTACACAGACTAACACATTCTGGCGTATGTGTCAACCTAAAAGGGCACTGTTAAGGATATAAGGTATAAAAGTACCAGATGTTATATAGTTTCTAAGCTATTTGCCTGAACAAATGACACTTGTAAATGAAACTTGATAAGATTGTATTGTTTACAAAACACATTTATTGTATTATTGCAGGTTATCTATATGTAGATTATTGGTTTTTGGTTTGTTATTATCATAGCATTTATAAAAAATATCAGAATCAGTGCCAACACAACACAGCTCAACAGACAATCCACATAATTAGCCTAACCAAATGCAATTTCCATGGGAATATATGAAAATATAATCTGTATAAAAACAAATCAGCACTGTCTGTTGCTGTAACTGTTCCAGTCAGCACTCAGTCCGAACGCTAGTATTTAAAAATATTTGTAATTAATGTTTTTGCCAAAAATTCACAGCACACAACAAACTCTCACACCTACACAACACCTACACAACACAGACACACAAAGAGAGTAAAGCAGCCTTTTCAACAAAGATGCAACCCCCATCAAATCTGAATTTTAATAGAAAGCTATCAAATGGTGAGGAGAGTCACTAAAGTGTACGAAAAAAAGTGTGTTTGAATAGCATCACATACTCCACTTCTGGCATTATTGCTAGCTTATTAAAACGTTGTTATATAACAAGAAATGTAAATGAAATGTCATCGAAGGAAGTGTATTAATTAACTATGAGTTAGTTAGCATTAGCCAGATCTCGCAGGCTAAGCAATTGACCGTTTGCCAATATGGCGAACGGAATGTAACCAAATAACACAACCATAAAATGTTACCAAACATTGCGTCAGCTACATCAAAATATTATTTTCTCACCCAGTAAATGTGTAACCTGAAAGATTTCTCCCTTTTTCTGGAGGGAGCTGGTGTAAAGGTAAGTGGACATTTGTGTTGACATTGTTGTCAAGCCTTTGTCTAAAAGGCAACATTCTAGAAACTCTCATTACCGACATGTTGGAAACCGGAAGTCTGAAGAGAGGGGACTGCTGTTGTGCACACATCTTGCATAATGTTACACTTGTATTCATCTCTTTATAAATACATTTGTTCATATATATTCGTGAGAACAATGGTTTCCCGAATTGACCATTCTATCCTATTGACTTTCATTTTGAAATGTTAACTTTTAGTTCCGGTATACCTGTCTGCTTTGCTTACGTTACATTTTAAGAAACACATATTTGTACTGCATTCCAAATAGAACATATTTTTAACATTTAACAACAACTAAAAAATGAATAATATGGTAATGATAAATCATAAGGTCCCTTGTGCATTCATAATTAAATAAAAATGCATAACTGTGCGAGTCTGTTCTTTCTAAAAAATCACTTATGTGAAGATATTATCCAGTTACAGGAAATTCCCAATGACCAACTTATTGTGAGATATTTGTTGTGATCCATGATAAAATCCTATCTCATCCCATCTGTTGTGTCTGAAAGAATACAGAATTTAACAATAATTAGACCTATATAGAACATTAACAAGGAGGAGAAGTGTTTTCAATCTTTCTTTATTACAAGCATAATGACAATACAGTGCTTTGCCTTCGTTTGCTACAGACAGGCTGGCAAAAAGTGAACAGGTGAACTTTTAAAATCTTTATCCAAAAAAAAAAGTAAATTCTCAAAACCTGTTTAGTAATACAAACAGTGCTGTACTGAAGGTATGCTATGAGGCGTGCTGCTCAGAGCACACAAGTCGACATTTCAGACATTTTCCAAGCTCAGGAGTGACGAGATGAGCACCTGCTGTCCTGCTGATGGACTTAGAAAAAGCAGTTTGACATTCTGATCAGCAGTAAAAGGCTGGTGCGATAAAACCCATTTGAGACAGAGGCTACAGACAGTCCGTTCCTAGTCAAGTTATTTGGTCACTTTTTTTTCTCACCCACTACATTCTTCTTAGAAAAATAACTTGTGAGGAAGAGTGAACACTTATAAACCCCAGTCCACGGATAATAGACCTTTTCTTTTTAGGGAGAAACTGATCTGTTGTAGAAAGTGCAGTGTGTAGACCTATAAGTAAATCTCTACTGAATCATATAACGTATATGTTGCTCTAATTTTGGTTACAAACTTGAACACACATTCTAACAGAGTTCAAATATAGTCTTCTCTCTGGGATACAAAAGTAACAAAAGAAATATTCACAATGGACAAAACAAAAATGACAAGTAGAAGAGAAAAACTGAGCTGTGGAGGACTCAGATAAACTGTGTTTAAAGAATGACTCCAAAGAATTCCCCATTAAATAAAAATAAAGTAATATAGACCTTATACAGTAGCTATAGTGGTACGATTGGTATGTGTGACATGTAGAAAACGTCTGAAACAGTATGGCAACAGCACAGTGAGGTGGGACACTGCATAACAAGCACCAAGGCCCTTCTAATAATCTACTGAGGTCAGGACGTTGAGCCCCTCCAAGTTCAAACACTTGTAGAGGCTTGTGGGCTTTAAATGAAAACTGAGACAAATCCAGACCTCCAATCAAACTGATATATTATCTGTGCCCCAGTAAAAAAATACTGAACAATTGTTTTTTAAATCTATACATGTTGGCAGATGGTGATGTGTATGAAAATAAACTGTATAAACATACAAAAATGCTTCGTAATCTGACATTCAAGACTTCCCGAGTCCGTCACTTGCTGTGCAACACGACAGATATGCTTTGGACAAAGAGGACTTTAGAGGATGTTAGAAATGCAGAAAAGGGGTTCATCCATTATGAGCTACAATCGTCAGCTGGAGGACATGATGGATAAATCAGTTCGACATTCTAGTGATTTGATTGTGACATCGCCGATTCAAGTCTCCCTCCTACTCACAACAGTCTAATATAACACCCAATCTCACTATAATAATATATCAAAAGTTGTTTTTTAAGTTACATCCATACATCAACAGTAACCGCCATCAATAATTTTAGAATACAGACAAAAAACTCATGGATAATGCAACACAGAGATAAAAGCCTTATAAGGTGACAGCATGACATTAGCATTCTTACAGTACATTTTTCTTAACAAATAGCATGGCAGCAAACACACAAGCACAATGCAACATAGAGGAATAGACACCCATAAATAAAGTATTGGGCTGCTGTTGTTACCCTTAACGGCCACATGAGGGCAGGAGTGGGTACAGTGTGCTCTTTCTTGGGAGAAAGAAAAGAATGTTGAGATGTGGTTTATGATGAATGTTGTTTGGGACGAAGGAAGATAAAGGAAAAACAGAGAAGAAGAAGAAGAGCAGGTCAGCATGCAGCAGGGAGACCTGACATGCTAAACTGGTAGATAAGAAAGTGGACACAATTGTGAGAGAAAAAGAAAAACAATAACGGACACACTGTACCAGACAAGTATGCCCTCTAAATCCCACTCACAAAACAAACTAGAAATATAGTCCACAAAAAATGTATGAATTAAGGCAGGACGGCGAGAATACTGCACATCCCTCTTCAGATTTCCCCAGTTTCTCTCCCTTTAGCTGATGTGTGTGTGTGTGTGTGTGTTTTTTTAAAACCTTTCTCCTTTGGCTCCTAGCCTGCTGCTGTGTGGCTACCTGTAAGGCAAAGGTGTGTCACGTACAAACATACGGTAACAGGCAAATATCATGCATACACTCGCGCACATGCACACTCACGCACACCTAAAGGGCTGAGCTTAACGGCTGCCCCTAACTTGGCCAGACTACTGTACATATGTTTTTTAAACAAACATTCACAAAGAAGCAAAAAGGACACAAAAGTGGAGGAACAGGCAAGAACTGAAAATAAGAACGAGGAATATAAAAAGGCCTGTTGACATGTTAAAACAGTTCCTTAGTGCATGAAACAATGCACCTCTGTACAAGTTCCCCTTTTGCTCTTAGACTTTTTCAAGTAAGATTTTGGGTAGGAACTTTGATACGACTTGGGGATGACACTGAATAAAAAAATAGTTAACAAAGTATGAAGATGAGGCGTCAGGGCTGTAATATATAAAGGGTTGTTCACTCAGGTGTAGCCCAGAAAATGCACATGGTGAACTCAGCATGGAGGTTGACGTGTGTGTGAACATGTTTATGTTTCGCTCGATAAATCCTCGCTCCTTGAGACACAGACCATGGTCGCGCATCCTGCTACGTTGCATCCCATCAGATCCACACGCACACAGTTACAGAGCCTGGTTCACACGGAGGTCTCCGGCCCTGGAGCATAGTAGGCGAATCCCGCCCCTGATAGACGGAGCATGTAGGGGCTGAGAGGGCGCAGGTCTGCCCCTCCACCCTCTGTCAAGTGCACCAGTAGTTTCTGGGGAAGGGAATCAGACCTGCGCAGCGACAGCACCTCTGCAGCGGCCAGGTGGAGGCGGGATGAGTCTGTGCTCGCGCCTTTGCAGGACCGACGAGAGGACAGTGGAGTCGACTCGGCCACGACAGCCACCGACAGCTTCTCATGATCCTGCAGAGAGATAGAAGACAAGTTAGTACAAGGTCATTCAAAACACATGAATAATTGGAAAAGGAAATCAAAAGAAAGAATTGCTTCATGCAGATTATATCAGAGAAAATATGAGTAACAACAGATGTGAGACGGCTCAATGCCTTCTATCTAACAGCAGGCTTACATTTAGAAATGTTTTATTCATCCAGATACAACTTCATTACTTTAATTATTGTTTTAACTGTAGACAGATGTCAAGGTATCTTTTAATAACTTGTTTTGTCACTCCAGATGATATGTAGTTTAAGACTGAAATCTTCTTAAGTAAGAGGCTGAAAACTGCCTTTTTTTCTCAAACATAATTATTTAAATAAACTATCCATTATCAAAATAGTAGGCAATTATTTTTGTGTGCTCAATTAATCAATAAGTAGACTAATTGTTGCAGCTTAATATCCAGATGCTTAGTTAAAAAGTATTAATGACTCCCTGTTAGGGACTCTTGAAACACATTAACTGAACAAACAGTAAAAAAAAAGAAACGTATTCAGTGTAAAAACTGGACATCATTTACTGATCCATGATGAGAAACCTTCTGAAACTGTTCATTATGATTGGCAGTTTTGTTAGATTAAACATGCATATGAAATCAACTAAATTCAAACTTGCTATTCCATCTTTCGACACGAGATGTCATCAGTTTTCCTGACACAAGAAAATACTTGTCAGATACAAGCTGCTTGGGCAACCTTAATTAGGTTAATAGTAATGACTTAAACATCACCTCAGTAACTACCTATCTGTTTGAACCTCTAAAACCTGACAGTCACCTGGAACATCACAACTAAACCTCCTCTGAACCTTCAGTATGAGCTTTAGCTTACTTTCTCATCACTGAAGCTACAGTCCAGGACCAAAGAGCAGTCACACCAGTCTCACACTTGTTGCGGTCCACACATGACAGGTGGCAATGGGTCTTTAAGTAGCCTGGGACTAATAAAGGATCAAGCCAGGATCAAATTCTCATTTGGCTGCTACCCAGATCAAGTTAATTCCCATCCCACATGCAGTGATCAGCACAGCACACTTTGCATCCAGCGCTGCAGAGAGAATTGGAGATTGTCATTCCTGAAAGTAGGTTTGACGGAGAGAAAATAATTCTCATGTTGATGCAGTTATGCAGAAAGCCCCCCCCCCCCAACAGCCACAGTCGTACAGCAGGCCCCATGCAGAGCAGAGCAGCAGGAAGCATCACGGGAGCAGCATTAACACCCGGCTCCCTCTGTGTGCTGTTACCATGGTGACCCTAGCCCACCTAAAGGGGTGTACTGTAGGGTTTGCTGAGAGGGGTGCTGTGGCTGCGTGACATCATGGAGTCATAGGTCCTAGCAGCTTTAACTCCACTGTCTCCCTTACTGGTCCTATCAGGGCGCAGTGGGCTCCTCTCATCACTCCCCCCTCCACCAGCACAGACCTCCAGGGCCCCTGCTGTCCTAACCTTCTGTGGGTGACGTTAAAGCAGCGTTAATTTCATGACTAACATTTTCCATGACTAAGACGAGACAGCCACAATATCAAACTACTATATTGAAACATACTCTTGAAGAAAACAGACTTAAAAAGGTACATAAAACTATTAAAGTGACCACAATCATTCTTTTGTTGACCAGCAATACAATATCATAGACTGGAAATCATTCATACCAGGACTAAAGCAGCAGCACACAATGAGCAAAGTCAGTAGGACTCAAGTTTGAGTTCAAAGTAACAAGTGCTCAGGAGAAAGAAACCAGGTACTTTCGATTGGATGGATTGACTGAAATGTTCAATATAATCTGATTCCTCCAAAAAGACTAAATCCTCATTAGTTTTCATGTACTTAAACTGTATGAAAATAAGAGGGTTAGGTTGCTTAAATATTAATTTAAAGGACAGTGTTTATCAGATTATCATCCACACAGCTAGAGAAAAATATTGGTGTTGCTTTTAGTATGATATTATCGATATGTTGCGGTTGGTTAGCTTAAACCGATAAACTGAAGCTACATTTACATCAGAGATGTGTCAGTGTATCCACACTAAATGTCAATCGACATTGATCAACAACAACACTTAAAATGAAAACCTGTGAAATGATGTCAGCAGATCCAACAGTAAGTCTAACTCACTCTGTTTCTGACTAAGAAATCTTAATAATCTTAATGTCAAAATAATAACACAAAAACACAATAAGGTACCAATAAGAAAGACACAATAACATGGCAGGAAATCTAAATATCTTAAACACAAAATATAACACAAAAAGCTAACTTTATAATAATGTAAAATGTAACTTCATAAAGGTCAGGAGACATTCTAACCTTACAAACCAAACCCTCTGTATTTGATCAGCGCTAGGAGTTAGTGTCCTATTAAGCAGGTGTTGAGACAGTGATTCGTGGTTTAAACTGGGACATGCCAGCATGCATACAGAGGGCTTAAAAGAGAGTCACCTCCTCTTCCTGCTCCTCTCTCGTCTCTCTGGGCCAATCAGAAACTCATTCTGCTGGAGGACTGAGAAAGCATGAAGATGGTGGACGGCTCCACAGTAAGGCACGGGCGAGAGGACTGCAGGGTGAGTGCAGAGGCACAGGCACACAGGAGCAGTGGGGGAAACAAGAGAGGAAACGTAATGAAGGGGGGAGGAAAAAGAAGCAAGGTGAGGCAGGTGAGTGAAAGGGAGAGGGAGAGGGGAGGATGCAGGATGGTGTGATTTGTGGTCCATCAGGTTGCAGTGAGAAGGGGAGAAAAGAGAAAAAGCACAGCAGGGAGAAATCTGTCAGACCTTTCATTCATTTCTCCATGAAGCTTTCTTCACAGGAAGGTGAGGCTAAGCCATGGGGAACAGGAAGTCATTCTAAATCACGCTGTTGCTCGAAGCTATTAGGGATCCTAATGGTCTTTCTGGATGGTTAATTGAGTGTGAAAGATTTGCAGCTTACTCATACGGTCTCCTAAAGTCCAAATATTATGCATCAGCTAGCATAGGAGATTATTCTACCTACTGTAATTACGCTAAAAGGCACACTTTCCTAAAAATGTATTAATTGGTTAATGATTTTAGCAAAGCAGAAAAGTCTCTAAAGGGAAGCCTAACATGGGAACAATTGAAAGCTTCCCTTTCACTATGGTGTTGGTGCAAAGATCTTACCTGTGCGCGTTCGATGGCTGTGGGACACAAGGCCCTGCAGAGGACTTTCTTTATGACATCTGGCAGCAGGCTGACCGTGATGAGCAGGATGATGCTGAGCCAGGCCGGGCCGCTGGACAGCATCTGCATGAACACGTAGTACATCCTCTGGTAGTTCAGGAAGGGCCTGCGCAGCAACCGGAAGGACACAAAAGGGTTTCAGAAATGTCCTAATTACAATTAAGATGATGTATGCTTGGGGAAAAAAAACGAAGATTGTTATACCAAATGATTCCTCCCCACAGAAGAGAGAAAATAACGTAGAAAAGTAGCGACCCCCAGACGACAAAGTGATTGATCCAGGTCCAGTGGTGTGTGTCCAAGGCAAGCTGAAACAAACAGAATACACACATAATAAACACTCCACACGTCAATGGAGTCAATAACTCTGCCTACGGGATTTACTGACGTGCAAACTGCAGTCCATCATTGACGTAACATGCTAGTTAACATGTGTGCCGCAAGCTTTTCCTCGCATACGATGACACACATACTGTATGTACTGTAATGGTGAGGGATTATGCAATTGAATGGAGTTTCTCGTTCCATAAACATGTATTTCCTAGAAACCCACCTTGAGCGTTACGGTGAACACCAGCACAGTAAAGACCAGAGTCCCGAAGGTCCAGTTCCCAAACATCTGCGAGGGAAAAGAGGAAGAAGCTGGTTAGCGGCCACATCGATACCACATCCCAATCACCCTGCATTCATGGATTAGTGAAGCTCCTATATTTTCTATTTACAGTGCACATATGAGCACAAACCAGTGAGAGGTGATGTTTTAGAAAGGGTACTCTTTTAAAGGTGTGGTAGGTAAGTTTGAGAAACCGGCTCGAGATACACTTTTTGTTATATTCTATGGAATGCTCTTAACATCCCGATAGCAATGAATATCTGAAGTGCTTTGACAAAAAATCCATAAAGAAATTAAAATAAATGTCACCCGTGGAAGCCGTAGTACTGTAAAAAGCACGACCAATGATCTGAGCCGGCCCGGCTAAAGTAACTGGATGGCCTACCTGCCTGTCAGCCTTCCATCTGTGCACAAACTTATCTCGTGCCCTCATTGGTCATGTGCGCGTTCATGTGTGTTGGAGGAGGGGCTCTGCAAGGAAGTGGTAGATTTTTTCCGGCTGTGTATTTTCAAATTCTAGCGCACTCGAGCCGGTTTCTCCAAAAATTACCTACCCTACCTTTAAGCTTCTGTGCCAAAAATACTGAGAGTATTTTCACTTCACGTCTTTGCATCTAAATCTACCTGCTGAAATCCTAGAAAAGGTTTAAGCAGACATCCGGAGCGAGCAGATGGGTTGAGCGTTGAGAGGGAGGAAATGAAAGGCGGGAGAGAGAGATCAAGACGGAGAAAGCTGGGAATTTATGTAATAACCAAAGCTGTTTGTTGGTACCTATATTCGCTAGAAAACTCCTTCATTCATTAATCCATTTCTAAGAAATTCAGTTTTTTAAGCTGCTTTATTAGTTTGTTTGTCAGCCGTAGACACAAATAGTACCGAATGAAAAGTGCAGCCAAGCCCTGGATGATTGAGCATTGATTTAAATAAACCCCAAATCACAAATACATGGACATACAAACAAACACAGAGCAACAAACACATACTAGCATTACTCTATTTGCTATCATAAGGAAACACAAGGAAAACGTGGGGGAGCATCTAAGGCTTCTACTATGTCAGTGGAGGTTGTTAAGATCAGGTACTGTGGCTTTACAGAGATTAGGGGAATAATGGAGCACTAGAAAACTACACATTCAAATGAAAGTGCGTGGATGACGCGAAGTGAGAAGGGATGAAATTGGATGAAACGGTCCAACTGAAAGCTTAAACAGTACGACAGGAACTCAAAACGCGTGAAAGACAGAGAGAGCTGACAGGGAGGGAGACAGGCTTACCATCTGTGTGTTGGTGGTCATAAGCTGAGGAGGAAGAAGAACAGGTAGAAGAAGTAGAGTAAAGAGAAGAAGCAAAATAAAGAGAGAGGAAGCAGAGAGAAGGAGGGGGGGGAAGAAAAGAGAATCAACTTAAAAAACAGGACCAAAGGCAATCGAAAAACAGTTGACATGATACAAATTAACAATACAGAGACAGATGCTATTGCGTAGTCGATATGAATGGAGATCCAATGTTGCTGACCTACAGATGGGCCTGGGACAGAAACCTTACTGTTACACATCCACAATTAGGGCTGCTCGATTATGGCAAAAATCACAATCTCGATTATTTGGGTCAATAATTGATATCACAATTATTAAAAACGATTATCCATTTACTTTGAAAACATCCATTTATTGAAAAAAAAATGTGCAGTAAGTTTTTAAAAGTTGATTATCCTGAACTTTAAGTATAATTCAATTGAAAAACCAATAAAAAAAAAAATGTTTAAAAAAAAAAATTATAATAAAAATAAATAAATAAATAAATTAAAAAAATCATTTTATTTTGATTATGTTGTCTTCATAATCGTTGCAAGCCAACATCGTAATTGCGATTAAAATACGATTAATCGAGCAGCCCTATCCACAATAAACAAAAAACATGAGTCATCTTGCAACACTTAACTCCTCTGTCATGACAATCCAATGGAGATGGATGAAGCACTGACTTTGTGTCCATTATTCTCTTTTAATTTCCCTGGAACACCCCACAAAGTGCCAACATAACTCATGACTGTGTTTTCTCCTCGTTTCCATTACATGATATATCTCACGTCCTCTGTTGACATGGAGAGGGAGGCTCACCTGGCCGTTGCTGGTAAAGGTGGTGTTGTCAAACAGGAAGTAGGCACCAAAGAAGAAGATAACAGCGTCAAACAGACCCAGGCACGTCCAGTAGAGGAAGACGGGCCATCGGAGGAGCGAGTTCTTCGCTATGTCCCTAAAGAAAACACAGGCAGGAAAAAGAACGGATGAGCAAATGCAAAAAAAACTCAGAAAAGTTACAGAAAAAGAATACATAGTGGGTTGTTTTATGCCGACCTGTACAAGGAGGGGTCCCTCTTTAGCGTGTCCATGGTGACGTGTTGCTCCACCAGGCTGTAGAGGAGGATTGGGAGCGAGGTGAAGCTGATGTTGTACAACGTCAAATACGCCGTGTCGTACAGAGGCTGCGGAGGAGGAAGACCAAATAATCATTAAAATAAATACAGGAATACAGGCGGTATCAGACATCTGGAACTAAAGGAGGGTTTCAGAATACGCTTTTTTTAATTGTTGAGATTTAAATCGATCTATCAGATCCTCTTATCAATGCCATTCTACATTGATTCCTGATACCTTTTATAAATGTTTTGGGACCATTTACTTTTGGTCTCTGGTTGGTCTTAGGGGCTTTGTACTGTAGGTTGTAAGTGTCACTGTATGATACTGTAAATGCACTCAAATCTACACAATGTCTTATTAAACATAACTTTTTAAATACTAACTTTTTGGTTTCTAGGCCCGAATGCTCACATTTTAGAAAGCTTATTAGGGCACACATGTCTCGATTATGTCGGTTTGGTGAATAAACTGAACTGAGCTGATGAGAATGGAGTTTGTGGACCGTAAAATCAAAAGAAAGAAGGGGAAAATATTCAGTAAAGCTGTCAGGGAACTGCAGAGTAGGGTGATAATTCTCTGTAGGTTTTTCAACAAGCGACACTAATTATTGCAGCTTTAAAAGTTCACATTTAAAAAGCATTAATTTCTGTGTGAAACTAGTTTAAATCATGACACTGAGTGTAGCCCTAACTAAAGTACTTACCTGCTGGGAGAACCCGCAGAAGAACTGGTAGAGGAACTGAGGGAAGATGAAGCATACATTCTGGAAAGATTTAAGAAGAGGGAAAAACAACAACACACAGAGAGAGTGATAAGCTTGTGACAAGTACACGTGAGGAGATTTAAAGAATCTAAAAATGCTAGTATCTACACATTTCTGTTTCTGCAGAGATTGTGTGCTATAAGCTGACTGAGTGGGCTGCAGAGAGCCGGCCTGCCAAAGAAAAAATGAATCAGTTGGCAGGGCGCTGCTCGCTGTGAAGCCGCCGCCCACACGATCATCACAGCCGTGGATCCAGGAGAGAACGTCACACCGGGGATTCATGAATCCAGTAATCTGTCAGAGTAGCTGCAAAATCTGGCTCTTTGTAACTCAGTGTCTCACTGGGAATTACGATAAAGTGATTAAAGTGTGAGAGCCGGTGTGGAGCGCGTACCTTGTAGAAGAAGTACTGAACGAGCTCTGCAATCCGGATGTAGTAGTAGTGGCCGTGAACAAGGAGCATCTTCTTCAGGTGTTTGAACTTCGGGATGGCGTAGTCACTGTTCCTCGCCGCCTGTCGGCCTTCTTTACCCATGATGCCTTGAGGAAAGAAGGAGGGTGGTTACATAAAAAACAACATAGAAGATGAGCAGGAATCTAACTTAGGCATGAGAAGGTGGTTTTCTAAAAATAGAGAAGAGATGCCAACTAACCGCCCAAAACTATAATACAGGCCAAAATGAACAAATATTTGATTGTTTTCAGTACACAAGCAGAACATCCAACCATATATCTATTGTATACATGTTTTATTAACTGAATTATGTTAAGTATGTTTTACTAATTATAATTATTAAAGTTTTACTGTTCCAATTAAATTAGTAAAAACAAATATTTAAAGGTGACCTATCATGCAAAATGCACTTTTGTACGTCTTTTATACATGAATATGTGTCCCCGGTGTTCCAGGGAACTCACCAAGTGTCAGAAAACACAACCCTCTCTATTTTCCTCCATACCCAAATCTCTTAAAAAGGGGCCGCAATGGATCTGATACAGACTGATCCAGATTTGAACACTTCTATGACGTCACAGAAGTGGCGCTACGGCTATTGGGCCAACTCCACCAATCAGGAGGAGACAGCCACGGACATTGCCGTTTGAAAGCGCTGGAGACGCTGTAGTACATATGGCAGGCCTGTAGATGGTGCTGTTCTCACAGAATCAGCCCATGCAAAGACAGTGTTAAACTGAGCAAAATGAGGAATGGCTAAAATGCATGATCTGTTTGGTATTTTGAAAAATAAAAAGTATAAATATGCCTTATATAGGTATGGTCCCACACTATATTATTAAAATATAGCATGATAGGTCCACTTTAATGAGAAATGACGCATGTTTGTGTGTGTGTAAAAAAACATAAATAGATCCATACATCTTTATTAAATGTGCTTTACTCTCAGATATCAATATCAGTCTTGCTCTCTAATAGAAGCAGCACTCCTTAGGACAGTGTTAAAATGAGCTCACCGATGCCCACATGTGCTTCCAGGATCATGCTGACATCATTGGCACCATCTCCAACAGCGAGGGTTATGGGATGCTCCTTGGAAGCTTTAATTAGCTTCACAATCTGCGGAGAAGACTTCAGTCATTACCACTGTTTTTCATTTAGGTGATATATGGGGCGAAGCCTGCGAGCTAGTTCAGGCAGTCAACTCGAGCACTTATGCTGCATTCATGCACAACGCCCCTTGCCACTCTGCAACCAACCAAACAGAGTCTCCTTAATATGCCGCTCTATTTAACCTGCCAGATCTCTCTCCATGCATTGCTTGCTGCTGCTATTGCCGCCACTACCTCTACGTCGCTGCTGCTTGCCTGCCCCACCACCACCCCAGCTTCCACCCCAGCTTTCACCTGTAGGCTTGGGGGTTAGTTATTCGATCATCACTCATCGTGCTATGTATATCTATGGAGTGATGATGCCCGAGCCTAGTCGCCAAACGTAACTATATGCTGCTTCTAATAAACATGTTAAAGAAACACGTGAGTTGTCTGACTGAATTGTATACTTTACATTACATTTCATTTAGCGGACGCTTTTATCCAAAGCAACTTACAATGACGAATTACAGGGACATTCTCCCTGGAGTAACTAAGGGCTAAGTGCCTTACTCAAGGGCACACTAGTGGTGGTGTTCCTGGCGGGATTTGAACTCACAACCTTCCGATATTCAGCCCACCTCACTATCCATTAGACCACCACTATCCTGAAGTGCAGCGCTCTCACCTGGGCTTTCTGCAGCGGCGCCATGCGGCAGCAGAGCACGGCGCTACAGTTGCGAGAGATCTCCAGAAAGATCTCTCTGTAGTTTCCACAGCCGGCGCCCTCCTGGTTCGCCTTCAGGATTGCAGACAGCGTGGCCCCGTCGATGATCAGACCGAAGTCCAGGCAGTCCATTGACAACCTGGGAGAGAATATCACAGGCTGATCAACAGGGAGCTTTTTCACACAACACATCATAGATCCATCTGCAGATATTCTCCTATTTTGTCCAGGTGTCAAAGGAAATATAATTTGTGATTATGTGATAAGTGTATGCACATCATTACAGTTCAAATTGATATAAACACTGATATGATTTGGTATTACCGTAGATCAAACATGTTCATTCATTTCTTACGGTTGTGGCGAGAAAGTTGGATGTTTCCAGTTTCTTAAATGTTTTTTTCTGTTGTTTTTTGTAAATTGAATACCTTTGGGTTTAAGACTGTTGTTTGGATAAACCCAAGTCATTTAAGCATTGTCAAAGCCTTACATTTGTGATGGATATGTTTTACAACATTCCAATGTTTTTAAATGTTCAAAAACAGCTCTGTAGATATATAAACATGCTTTATCACTTACCCAGAAATAGAGCGTTGTCTGAGGACAGTCCTGTTTAGCTCGAACAGGACGTCGTGCAGACTCTGCTCCTCCGTGCGTTTCTTGGTCAGCTCCAGGATCTGGGTGCTGCGGCGGAACAGCTTGCTGGCGTAGCATGTAGCCGCCGCCGTCTCCATCTTGTCGCCTGTCAGGACCCAAACCTTCATCCCAGCCTTGTGCAGTGACTCGATGGTGTCTGCTGCTTTCTCCTGGAGCCTGCGCGTCAATAAGTCAATAAGTGTTTCAGCAGCCTCCAGTGGGGAAGGTTAAAGCATCCGTCAGAACCTCAATCAATTCATTACAAACTGGTGATAACTCATCGATGCACGACCACCCCTGTTCCTGCCCATCAACAGTGTATCTACGGGGGAGTAAAACTGTCAGGCAGCTGATGGATCAGCTAGGGCAGTGGTTCCCAACCAAGATCGCAGGGGGGGCGCCAGGCCTCAGATGATTTGAGGCCAAATATCATATTTAGACTTTTTTTTTTTTGTATATAATTGTAAAGCAATACATGATTGTCACTAAAAGCCTTGTCTCTACATTACAATAACAAATAATTGATTAATTAATTTGAATAAAAATTCAAGTTAGTAAAGGCATAAAAAGACAGAAATGTATAATTCTTTCTAAAGAAAGGTTTCTTCTGCCCGTAAAGTGTCCAAACCAGGCTTTTCTGGATAAGCGCATTTTAAAACATAGTCATTGTCCATGCCGGTTTCAGTTGGATTATTTGTCACAGTTGCTCTGATCAGATCGGTCTCCTCCATTTTGTAGATTATTTACAACTTTTGAATCCACATAAACGCATCGGCAAAATCCGTGTTTTTAAACAGTTTATTCCCTTTGTGAATTGTTTCCACTTCCGCGCCGTCCTTTAATTTCTTCATACAGCGGGAATCCAAATGAATGAATCCTGAGTCCAATAACCATCAAAGTCACTCCAATAGTGCTCCTTAGTTACGCTTTCATCCTCCTTTAGCAAAATACTTCACATTCATCTAGTTTGTAATAATAATAATACATGGGACTTTTATAGCGCTTTTCATGAAACTCAAAGACGCTTTGACAGAGAATTAAGAAAACACAACAAAAAAAAGACAAATAAATACAAAAAGAGATAAACAAAACAGAAAAAATACGGGGGGAGGGGGGTGGTCAGTGGTTGAATGCAGTGTTGAACAGATGGGTTTTGAGTGATGTTTTGAATGCTGTGAGGGAGGAAGAATCTCTGATGGATTGGGGTAGTGAGTTCCAGAGGGTGGGTGCAGCAACGGAGAAGGCTCTGTCGCCCCAAGACTTGAGGTTGGTCCGGGTGGGGAGGGACAGGAGGTTCATTACATAAAAGAGTTTAAATGTTTTCTGACAAAGTATTGCAACGACTTTCACCAACTCTACCTCCAGATAATGAATAAGTTCCCTCTGGTAATAGTTGTAGTTGTAGCATTTTTGAAACTTTGAAACTTTAATTACCGCTGTTGCGCCCCCCCCCCCCCCCCCCCTTTGTGTGTGTGTGTGTGTGGGGGGGAGCAACTTCCAACAGGAGTCATTTGGGGGGGCTCTTGGGAAAAAAGGTTGGGAACCACTGAGCTAGGGAACACTACCCTGAAGTCTACCTTGTAAGAGCCGAAACGCGTCTACATTCAACACTGCCTTGATCTTTTTTTGCCCTCATGAGTCATTACTATACTTTGAAGACGGCTTCATGACTCATTAATCTTCCCCTTCTGTTCCCCTGCTGCTGCACTGTTTTTCAATCTTCCCCCTCCTCCCCCTCCATTTCCATCTCTCTCCCCCCTCCCTCTCCTTTTCTCTCTGGCGACCAACCTGTCCTCCACTGCTGTAGCGCCCAGAAGCACAAAGTCCCTCTCGATGATGTCATAGGCCTGCGCCAGCCTCTGCTCCCTGTCCTGCAGGGCCAGCTTGGCTTCGTTCAGGTGAAGACACGCCTCCTGGTAGTCGGACTCTGAGAGCCTTCGATAGGCGACACACAGAGTCCGCAGACCCTCCTGCGTTACAGAGAAGAAGGAAAGGATGGAGGGTCTTTTTATAAGGATGCATTCATGCCCTTTAACTACTTTATGTTGTCATTTATGTCACTTAGTTTTACTTAAATTGCTGTTACTAATTTTTTTGCCATGATTGTGTACTTATTTGTCTTTATTTGGACTTTATTACTATAATCATATTTTATTCCTTTTTTCATTCCATTCCATTGCAATGTAAATACTGTTATATTTTACTATATGTGTATTATATTTTTTATTATTTTTAATCTTTTTTTCTAGTTCCCCATCTGTGTTTTTAATTCATGTTTTATGTACGCACCATGACGTCAAGTCCAATTCCTCGTACTGTATGTGTAAAACCTATCTGGTAATACAACTGTTTCTGATTCTGATTCTGATAATAATATGTGCTTCTTTTTTTTTTAATATTGCATGCTTTTTACCTGCTATGCCACTTTTTGCTGTAACACTGTAAATGTCCCCGCTGTGGGACTAATAAAGGTTGATTCTGATTCTAATAACAGGGTATATGCAGGAATCCTGAAGTCAAATCTAATCCCTTTTAATCCCTTTTTTAAGACCCTTTCCATACATTTTAAGACCTCATCGCCACTTTGAGTTCTAACCGGTTACCTTGGCGACACACTTTACCTCACATTCACTATATACAGTATTGATTGTCCTTCCTCCTTATCTTCCAACCATTTGGAGGCAAACTTGCATTTCCCCATAACGATGTTGTTTAACAACCGGCGCAAACTGACCGTTGCGCGCTATCAAGCAGCGTTATGGCTAGAAAGGATCCGTCTAGTGTAAAACTCTCGCGATAGTTTGCAAGTCACGTGGCTGAATGTTTACGTTTGGCAGGCAGCCTTTCAGTTACGATCGTTAACATCAGTGGGCCACAGAATCACACTACACACCTACGCAATGATTACATTCAGGCAGACTGTAGAATACAACCTCTTTGGACAATTTATATACTTATTGAAAACAAGCTACAGAATGTAATACCTTTGAAAATGCCGTTTTAATATTTGTAATAGTTTTAATTTTCGCTAAATTGATTTATCAACTTTGAATACTTTTTAAGACCCCGCGGACACCCTGAATAACTAGACCTGAAACAATGTGTCATAAATCCCATTATATACTGTATTGGTTAAACTGTGCACTTACGACAGCATTCAGCTCCACCCGGGCTTTCACCTGCTCCACCTTCCCAGACACGATTCGGGGGAAAATGGACGAGTCGGCCCCCTTACAAAACAGCAGGTATTCTCCTGAGATCCAACACACACAAAAAACAGGTTCAAATAACTGCAAAAAGAAATCAAGTGTTCAATCATGGATTTATAAAATGTAAGTAGAAAGAGTGTATTTCACCTGCGCTGGACTTGACTATGACGCTCATTCTCCTCCTGACAGAGTCAAAGTTCAGCACATGGAGCAGCTCGAACCTGAAGGAGAGACAGTGTTGGCATGAAATGGGGTACTGTTTGTTACCTTTGTGATATCTTTTCAGATTTGTATTCATCTTCTTTTTGGGGTTTCTTCAAGGTCTTGTGAATAGAATTGGATAAATCCACTTCAGGGCAGCTTTGATGTCCTCGCACACTATCCTTTTTTTGTGAATTGGACCAGGGCCTTTTTAACAGGTTGTACATTTTTGGTAAGTTCCTACTCTCTATGATTTGTCTGTTCCTCAGTTTACGTGTCATTTATGTAACTTTTTTGGACACAACAATCGTATTTATTCAATCTTATTTAATTGTGGTTCTAAATGTAGGAGTCTTTTTTTTATGATTCCTATTTTAACTGCAATTGTTTACTTTGAAATCTTGTTTCGCTTGCCTGTACTTTTATCAGGGTTCATACACTTGTTCACCAATGATTTTCAATGACTTCTCCATGACCTTTACCTAATTTTCCATGACCAATAAATGACTCTCTCAGTGGTACCACTGAAAATGGTTTATCTTAACATGAAACAAGAAAATAAGGTCTGCATATGAAACAAGTTGTGCCTATCTAAAACAAATCAAATAGTAGGCTTACTAGCTTCTACAGGCTAAAGCAACTAAAATCTCTCACCATCAAAACACCTCGACAGTTAAATGCTATTTTACGTTTCATTACTGTACCATACAGTATGTATTATCATTATAGTATTACTATTTCAGCGATTAGATAACATATACCTTATATTTGATGCAACTCTAGTTAAATTTCCATGACTTTTCCAAAACTTTGGGAAAAATATTGTTTTCCATAACTTTTCCAGGGCCTGGAATTAGCATTTTGAATTTCCATGACGTTTCCAGGTTTTTAATGACCGTAAGAACCCTGTTTTATACTTTTAATTATAACTCTTTTACCTTTGCTGTACCTTTATCTCCCTTTAAAGCACATCACATGACCCTGCTGTTTAAAACATGTCCTGCCCAGTTTGTATAAAAGTTCCAAAAAATGTACATCTCCTTTTAATTGCTTAAAAACAGCACATGTGAGAATGTAACCTTTTGCCAAAGTCCTCACATCTGCTGGGTGCCCCCCCCCCCCCCTCACCCACCCCTCGGCCCTCTCCCCTCTCAGCTCTCCTGCTTCCTTAAAATAGCTCAGTATTGACAGGCCACTGCAGAGAGTGATGGAGAGAGAGCTGCTTACATGAGCACTCCCTATGGATCAAAACACACTTTCCACAAAACCACTCTCTAATGGGATCTCGCTGCCTTTCATTCTTCAACATCAGTCGGAGCATTTTGATCTGATTGAGCAGTTCCTAAAAACAACCGTCTGCTCACTCTTTTATGGTTGTAGTTTCTTTTCTGTGAGCTCTGTTGAACATGTAACACAATCCGAGAGCCCTTTCTCTCCAGGCGGCTGATGTATGACCACAACTCCATCAAATGAATTACTCCCACTTCGTCTCCTGCGGCGTAACCACAGCAGACCTTTAAAGGACCAACCTTTCAATCTCATCGTCTTTGTTCAGGATCTCCATGTAGTTGTCTTTCAGTCTCAGATAGGTGTAACCCAGCCTGGCAACGAGAGTGAAGGGAAATGGAGAAATTATTCGTTTAGATCTGAGTATCAATATACACTTTACTCACATTCAAAGGTGTTGTGACACATTGAGTGTAACCTGATCACAGCTCATACACTTACTACATCTGTGAAAGCCATAGGGCAGATCAACAAACTGTGATTTGACACGTCGCACCGCATGTCTTACTGTACATGTGCCTCGGGTCACATCCTGACCAGAAATAGCTTTGACAACGTGTGAAGCCAATTGTTTTAGTTTGTTTACCTTTTCATGCCCTCCACCAACGCCACCTCATCCGGAGAGGAGGAGATGTAGAAGGAGGTGGGCCGGCCCTGGTGGATGCCCCTCTTGATGCTCTCTACCGTCTCCTCCTCCTTTACCTGCACCGTGTGACACAGACACAGCGCCCGGAAAAACAGATCCTCGTGCTCCTGCAGATACAAAGCCGTACGTTAAACAGTAATCCTCTGCAGCTTTTTTACTTTTAGGAATCCAAGGCTTCAGTCCAAGATGCTTTATTAAAAAGAAATATAAAATTGCAAATCAGAAACAGAATACCTGATACCGGAGGGGAAAGTTACATTGTTACAGCAGAACAGAGCCAAAGACAGCTTAGCGTTACCTAAGTAGCATGCATAGAAAATAAATAATATATGTATATACGGTATATATATTAAAGGTGGGGTAGGTAATTTTGGAGAAACCAGCTTGAGTGCGCTGGAATTTGAAAATACACAGCCGGAAAAAATCTGCCACTTCCTTACAGAGCCCCTCCTCCAACACACACGAACGCGCACATGACCAATGAGGGCACGAGATCAGTTTGTGCACAGAAGGAAGGCTGACAGGCAGGTAGGCCATCCAGTTATTTTAGCCAGGCCGGCTAAAATGATTGGTCGTGCTTTTTACAGTACCACGGCTTCCACAGATGACATTTCTTTATGGATTTTTTGTCAAAGCACTTCAGATATTCATTGCTATCAGGATGTTAAGAGCATTCCATGGAATATAACAAAAAGTGTATCTTGAGCCGGTTTCTCAAACTTACCTACCCCACCTTTAAGTAGCATGCATAAATTAAAAAAAAAAATATATATATATATATATATCTTAAAGATAAAAAAATGTTTACACAATTTAAAAAACACATCCTGTAACAGTTCTGAGGATTTAGCAGCCAGGTATATATTGCACAGTTATTAACGGCATATATTATATTGCACATAGTTGGTGGTTAACAACAAGGAGTGTTATAAGTTATTATTAGTCTTTGGTTTCCCCAATTTTTTATGAACTAATTCTGCAGTGTCTTGCAATTAAATATACATGTTTGGTACTATAAAGTCATCACTGTCAACATTAGCCAGAATCACAGAGCAATAAAGCAGCATGTCCAAGTTTTCTGCACATTTGAACTTTCGCAGGGCGCTCTTTTCTCTCTCTCTGGTCATCTGTGGTGGCTTCTGCTGCTCGTGCTGACTACACAATTCTCCTTCTATTAAATCTAAACAAATCACTGTTGCTACAGGCAGAACTGCACGGCTCATCACTTTTCTGTGCACCAGGACTTCTTCTCCATGTAAGACACAGCAAACACTTACGGTTTACAAAGAGGTTATAAACTGGATGTGCACGCCGCATCCCTTCTGTGTTTATCAGCAAAACAGACATTTGTTTGTTTGTATGAAAATGTCAGATATAATTACTTTAATGCTCCTCCTGTCTGAAAATATGACATGTTAGTTAATCTACAAACGTCTTACTCACTTTAAACTCAAATACGTGAAGCTTTTGTGTGAAGCTTTTTCTTTACTCTCCATTTCTATTTGAGTTCAGGCTATTCAGGCTGGATTAAGAAGCCTGTTTACTTTGACACACACACACACACACACACACACACACACACACACACACACACACACACACACACACACACACACACACACACACACACACACACACACACACACACACACACACACACACACACACACACACACACACACACACACACACACACACACACACACGCACTTACTCTCCTGTATCCTCCGGGTGAGGAGTCAATCATGTCTATACTGGAGGCAGCGCTGAGGATTTGGCCGTTGCAGATGGCATGTGGGATGTAGACGTTCCCATCGACGCAGCACTCGATAAACTCCATGTTGTTCTCCGTGAGAGTGCCTGTCTTATCAGTGAACACATACTCCACCTGGGAGGGAAGGAAGAGGGTAGGATAAGAGTGTGTCTTTAAATAGTTTACATGAAGATACTGTTTGCTACCGTCTGCGTCTCATGTACCTGTCCCAGCTCCTCGTTCAGGTCCGAGGTGTTGACCTGAGCCCCCTCTCCCAGCTCCTCGTCGAACATTTCCTCATCCCATGTGATGAAATAGGAGCCCAGGAATTTTTGCATCTCCACCGTCACGTACATAGACACTGGGATGATGTAGTTAAATAAGACCATGAAGGCCAGGAAGTCTGTGAAGGCTCGGATCACCTGGAGTAAGGAGGGAAAGCGGGAAATGACTTTGTTATAATTCATTGTAAAGACAATTTTTTGGCTCTACCATACAAACATTTTTTTTTTGTTTAAATGGCTTCAGACTATTAAAAGGTGACACAACACAACATGAAATGGTACACAACTAGCTTTAAGAGAGAGTGTGATAATTTGATTCTTGGGTGTATTGAACTGTCGACCTGGTCATTTGAAATGTTGAAGATATCCTGTTAACTTGGTTTTGTCTCTTTCATTGATTTATTTACTTGTATTTTGTGTGAGTAGGTATTGTCCTCTCATCATATTGTTGTGTAATTTACAATATATGTTTATCTCTTGCCTGTACAACATTTAAATAAATAAAAAAGAAGTGATTTGTACGGACCACATGTCGCTGGCGCTCGTTCTCCGTCCTGTGGTTGTACCAGGGCTCGTCTCTGTCCGGAGACCACTGCCAGGCGTATTTCAGAACCGTGTTGATGACCGCTTTACTGATCAGGATGAACAGGTACACTATGAGGAAGGCATTCATCGACCTGCAGAGAGAGAGGGCACAGATCAGGAGGAGGGAACAGGGAATGTATAAACCATACTATTAAATTGAAGAGTGTGGACGTGGATCCTACTTTTCTACAGCGGAGCGCTTCTGAGATTTAGACTGATAATTAAGCGCCATCTTAGTCTCCATACCAGTGTAGACTGCAACAGCTGAGGGGAGATAACAAAGAGGTTATGAAGAAAAGATTGATATCAGCCTCATAGCTCAAACATTATTAAACAGATATTAAACAGTGCTTGTTACCATAAATATGTTGTGTGTTCTTCAGTGTGGCTCCTCTAAGGAGCAAATTCTCAGCCCCAAGTGGTCTGCAGGAAAGAAACAGAATGTTTTCATTCAGAAAAATAAATAAATGCATTTGATGAATTGAGAAAGACAGTTGGCCTTGTCAATAAGCGTTACACCAACAAATACAAATAAATAACCTTTCTAGGATAAAAAGCACACTCACCTAGCCACTGGCTCTTCTTTGTCCTTGTAAATATTAATGCGTCCCACAAATCTGCAAGAGGAAAACAAATCACAGTCCAATGAAAGTAAGACAAGAAACATCTGTGTATTATACAAACATAATATAAAATAAATAAATACTACTACTTTAATACGACTAAGGATAAGAACAATCCTTATTTATAAAGAACCTTTCAAACATAATAACAAATTGCTTTCCATTGAAACAGAACACATTCAATACGCACAGAAAATAAAGAAATCAACCAAACACATCATAAAACCCAGAGAGTAATGCAAACAAAAAGTAATACAAGATCAAGTAAATGACAAAAAGTGTGATGCATCAGTGATTGGTGTCACGCTCACTTGTAGAGGTCAGGCTGTGGTTGTTCACATTCGATGGTGGCGTGTAGCGAGTCCACCTCCTGCTCCGTTCTAAAGGCCAGGGTATCTTGTACAGCATAATAGGTCTGAGATAGGAGGGTGGAGGAAGGGGGAAGAAGAAGACAACAGAGGGAAACGTCACCCGCAGCCACTAATGAGAGCAGGGTTCATCTGGCGACCGCAGTACGGCTTCTGGCAGATTTTCTAAACGACTGAGCGAGGCGGGGAGGTGAGCAGAGAACAGCATGACAGGGGGGAGGGGGGCTCATCAGGGGGTCGACCCGAGGGTGAGTTTGAGGAGCGAGGCTGTAGTACTCCACCATACGCTCTGGGATACGAATATATGTGTGTGTGTGTGTGTGAGTGTGTGTGTGTGCTAAGCCATGCGTGTGAGTGACAGCGATGAACATCAGAGTAGAAGCGCAAATATGAAATGCCACATGTGTCACTTATGTCATTGTGCATTTCTGTGTCTGTGTTCATGTGTTGATTATGTTTCAAATCAATAAATCTGCGCATGATCATCTTGAACGATTGTTATCAAAAAGGGTCCGAAACGACTGAAAAAAAATCAAGAAATGGCTTCAAATTGTCTGAGACAGTTGAAAAAACAAAGATAGTTATTTGTGTTTTTTCAATCAATCACCAAATTCTTAGATTTTGAGAAACGGGAAGTGTTTGATATTTATGTCACTTGCTCAATTTGGCTTACATACCACCTAAAGACCTACTGAATCCCAATGATCCTGTTTTGGGATCAAAGATACTCAGTTTAAAATCCAGTCAAATATTACAAAATCCTGAACTACTCTTTACACTTTGTGACGAGATTCTGACTAAAATCAGAGATATGCAGTTTATGCAATATACTGACTGCAGTGCTACATTAGTTGTTTAATTCATCAAACACATCAAATAAGTTTAATCAATCAATAATGTACGGCAAAGAATATCATTGAATTCTCAGATGTGACAAACTGGAAAGGGAATTGGACATTTTTATTTGAGATTCATTTTTGGGCCAGAGTTAAAAGGCGGGGGGGGGGGGGGAAGACTGGATAAGGTGTGTATTGGTTACTGGGTTGGATTCGAACCATGGTCCTCTGCAGCAGAGACTAATCCCAGTACATGGGCCACCAAATGGCTTTTAAATGAGCAAACACATGTTTTAAAGACCTACTAGTAAATCCCAATGCTTTCCTGTTTTGAGATAAAGTTTTGAATCAAGTTAAATCCCCCCCTGATGGCAGCACCTTGTGACTGGACTCCCCGTCCAGACTGGCGGTGGTGACGTAGCAGGTCCCGTCATGGCGGCTGGAGGAGAGCAGGATGAGGTCGCAGGGGAAAGTCTCGTCCTCCCTCACCACCACGATGTCCCCCACCTGACAGCAGGACACACACAAGACACACATTAATGGCTTTCGCATAAATAATAAATGAGTATTATGACGAGAGCCTGAGATAAACACAGTGAAAGACAGACAGACAGGCCTGAGGGGAAACGTCTGCTCATCCTTTACCATTCCTTTTTTTCCCCCCAAAGGATTGAGAAGTTGCATAACGGATTATGCGAGTGGAGCAGCTTAAGCTCTGATAAATCCCATCTCCACGGTGACCATACACATGACACACGCTCTCTGATTTTGCATGATTAATATATTCATCATTATTCCTGCTCCCGATTCACACTCTAATCCTCTCTGTTTGATCTACAGGAGAGAGGACCCTTAGTACGGAGAACGCTGCAAGACACACAAAGGGAGAGAGAGAGAGAGAGAGAGAGAGAGTTTCTGTTTTCTGATGACAAATGTCTTTCCCCACTAATGGCATGAAGTGAACACTGCTGTTAAGCACAGTACACTTACTCAAGTACTTTACCTAATTACTGTACAAATGTGAGGTACCTTTTCTAGTATATTTCTATGTAATGCTCCACTCTGCTTCAATTTGGAAGCAGATATTTTACTTTTGGCTCCTGTACATTAATTTGTCAACAAAAGCTACTTTGCAGGTAAGTTTTATTCATACAAAAATATAAACCAATAATGAATTATGATGTGCTTTCATGGATTAAGATGCCAGGCGACTAACTAACTCATTGAAGTTATCTCCAGCTTTATTGCTGCAAAATAAAAATAATGTACTCATAAAGGAATCCCTACTGGCCATTCTTTATAATGAGTATGTTTTGTTCTGCTACTCAAATGATAAAATAATGCTAATAACTTTGTACTTAAATATATAAATGAATAAATACATAAATTAATAAAAAAGTAAATAAATAAATAAATAAAAGCAGGACTTAAACAGGACTAAAATGATGTTTGTATATCTATTTGTAAGATCATTTCAGACAAGGACTTTGCCATGAGTAATTATTTTTTTGTTCTGGATTGTTAATGACGTGTTTGGCTTATTAATGGTTGATAGTATGATCATTTGTGTTTCACTTCCGTACTTGATTGTTAATAACATGTTTTGATTTGCTTTGTTTATGTTTGTTGTATGTATGTGGGTATAGTGTGCAGCTGTGTGTTTGTCTGTATGTGTGTGGACCCAAGAAATAATAGCCCATGCTTATGCTAGTGCTAAAAGGGATCCTAACAAAGACATAGAGACATAGAGACCAACATTACTGTATTACTAATTCGTCCACCTCTGCTGCTACGGCAACACATACTATAAGACTCTGTAACCTTTAAAGCAGGGCGCTTTATTCTACTCTGACCCTCAACATCCCACACACTCTGTGCACGCTCGACAGGAGAAGCAGACGCAGCAGAATGACATGTACCTCCACTCATTAACACAATGCTGAAGGCAGACTGAGATACAGCGTACAATCTAAACATCTACATAGGAGCTGCTGAGCTCGACACTCCCGCCATGTTCTCTGACACCTCCGCTTTATTCACGCTGCGCTGACATGAGATACATATCTGCAGATTAATATGCAGCTCAGAGAAGCTGCTTCCTGTTTTTCCTCAAGAAATATTAATCTGCTTCCATAAATACTGTAGGAGTACTGAATTAAGAAAATAGTATGAATGGGCGTCTGTTAAGAACTCAGACACTTAGGAAGTAGGACCCAATTGCACGACCCGGGAGACAGAGGTAAAGTATTGGTAAGATACTTTATTTTCTTCAATAAACACGATGAACAAAACAAAAGGTTTCTAACTAATCTCAGAATTGAGATGACAAAAATTGGGAACAAAACGATAATCGCTCACGTGGTACTTTTCTAAAGTACAAAAGAGCATAGACCTGACCAAGGCAAGAGACAAGACGAACTTACGGCCCGTCTACACTACAGGCATGAAAAAATCTTGGAGCTGGGCGTGTCTGAAGCTTGGCGATTTTTTGCGAGCAACCAATCAATCTCCCGCCCCCGACATACAAAGCAATAGCAATGTTAAAACGAAGTAAACTGGATATAAACTCTCCAAACAGGCGAAAAAACGACCAGTTTCACCCACTGTTTCTGCCACCTCCCTCCATGCCTGGTTCCTCCGGTTTGTATCCCGGTAAATAGTTCCGGTCGTAAAGAACCGGGTGATTTGCTACCGTCATATCTCGTTTGGAATATGAGGAAATGAACTGCGGTCTGGCTCTCCCAGCTTGCACGCGGTTTGATTGGCTGCGCTTGCACTGGCGGGATTTGCATAAACGGGATTTCATTGGCTGATGCCAAGCATCGAGCCTCAAAAGTTGAACATTGTTCAACTTTTGATGCCGATAGATGCTCGTGATGCTTGCAATGCCATGCTCCCCACAATGCAGTTCGGCGAAGATTCAAAATCTTCTACGTCACCCCATTCAAGTGAATGGGCGAAGCGTTGAAAGCATTTTTTGATGCCTGTAGTGTAGACGTACCGTGAGACTGAACACTGGGACACAGGGGAATTTAAACACATGACAATAAGACACAGATGGGAACAATCAGGGGCGGGACTGATGCTGATGAGCACAGGAGACACACAAGGGGTGACAGGTGAAAACAATCAGGGAATTAGACACACCAGGGAAACTAACGACAGATAGGAAAACACAGGGAGAAAGACCAGACAATACACAGGGAGGAAAACATGACAAGGAGAACAGCAAAACACCCACCACCAGACACACAAAACTAAAAACGTGACACAACACAAGAATCGTGACACTATTCATGCTTCTGTATTGTGCTGAGAACTCAGATCTCTTCCTTAAAGTAGCAACACCAAATTGAGAGAATAACAACATTGAAAATCTTTCTTAAGTAAAAGTTCACAAGTATTACAAGTATTGGCATCAAATAAACTACAAAGTACCAAAAGCAACAGTATTCAGTAAGAATATAGGTTCAATTTAGAATCATACAAGTTTCTGGATTATGATTATAAATCCATTAATGTGTTTATTGCAGCTGGTAAAAGTGGTGCTCATTTTAATCATGTGTTTATTGCTGTTGGATATTTTGTATACCTACGTTAGCAGCTGTTTGCGTAAAGCATCGTGTAACAGTCATAGCAATTGAATGATGTGTAAAGATAGAAACACAAGTCGTATCCAGGTGAAATGTCATCAATGAACGTGGCTAGAGTGTTGTCTTACGAAAACACTACTCTAAGTGTATTTTAGGAATTGGATCGTAAGTTGGAGCGTTGAGATCGATTTCCATGTCAGAAGTAGGAGAATGGCCAACTCTCCACCTATCAGGGGAATGAGAGGTTGCTTGGCATGTTAGCAACATGGTAGCAACATGGTAGCAGCATGGTAACATGACGCTCGTGCCTCGCCCCCCTCCTTTGCAGGGGGGCGTGGTCAGCTGCAGCTCATTTGCCACATAATCAGCCCTTGTGAAGACAGGGCTGGAATAGAGTAAATAGAGCGAAATGAGGCATGGCTAAAATGCATGATCTGTTTGGTATTTTGAAAAAAAAACTTCACAGACATGTTTTGTATAGGTATGGCCCTACAATATATTATTCAAATATAGCATGATAGGTCCACTTTAACAGTGTCTCCTGAAACAGTAATACTGAGCTCAGGATCAAATATCTGTATTACATCAAATCTGTCATGCGTGGGTATGCAATTAAACATAGGAAACCATTTAAACGTACTATTTTAAAGCAAAATACGGCGAGGTATAGTCGATGCTATTGCAGAAAATGCGGATCCTAAATAGAATCGAAAATGGGTTTTGATATTACATAAGTCTGATGGATTATAAACCACTTTCTAGAATGAGACTGATACCAAAGAGTTGCATCAGATTGACATAAGAGAGCGTCACAGGAGGATGACAGGAATATCCACTCTCATGAAATACATCAGTCCTGGGAACCTGCCAAAGGGGCTTCCCGCACGGTGCACAAGGGGACACTATAATTGTTCCTCTACTACAGTTTCACGGCAATTAATTGGTGGGAAAGACAAGCGAGAGGCCAGAGAGGAAGGAAACAAAGTTAGAGAGGACTGCGGCTAGAAAGAGAAAGGGGGGAGTTGAGAGTTTTTAAAAAAGTGGGCTATGCAGCAGCACTGTAGCGTTGTTTTTTAGCCTCAGGTGCTACACTGCTCTAATGAGGCTATTCTTACCCGTAGCTTGTGACTTTGAGTCCTCACCACCTTCCCTTGCTGCACCACGTCCACCGGACACTCGTTTATAGAGCAGTCAGCCTTGTGTCGGAGCCAGTCCTCGTAGCCCTGAGAGAAAGAGGGAGAAAGAGGGAGAAAGATTCATCAAGTTAGACATTCTGTTCAGATTTATTTCTGTCCCCACTGCAAAAAAATGGATTGGCAGAAGAGCGTTCATGTTCAAAGCCCCAACTGACTGGAATACTTTACAGTACCTGCTGCTATTAGATCTCTTGCATCATTGGGTATATTTAAATATGCATTGTTATCTCACTTTCAACTGGTCTGCACTTGTTGTTATGAACTGATATTGATGAAACTGATTGGCTTGACTGTCTCAGATTGTAATGATTGTGTGCATTGCTTGAATTTCACTTAACAGACTGTACGTGGTTTGTCTTGTGTGTCACGTTTTGCATTTTGTCTTTTTGTTTATGTATGTCTGTAAGTTGTTGCTATCGTCGGGACACCCTTGAAAACGAGATGGTGCATCTCAAGGGGTTTATCCCGATGAATAAAATGTCTATATAGATCAGAATCAGAATCAAGTTTATTGCCAGGTACGCTTACACATACAAATAATTTTCTTTGGTTTATGACGGCACAAACATGAACAACATAAGAAAATAGGTTGTAACAGAAGGTCAAAAATATAACGATTATAAAAATCGAGTATTTAAACAAAAAAAACTTAGTACAATGAATATATGACAATATATGACAAACTGCAATGTGTTGTATTTTAAAGTGAAGGGCTTTGCAGAAATGTGTGCAGAGAAGTGCAACATATTCAGGGAGATGAACATGGCTCACAGTATTAAAAGATCACGGTCACATGATGTGCATTAGTGTAATCGTAGATCGTAAGGAAAAAGGAAGGGAAAGCCGAAGTGTTTGTTGGCAATGGGGGAAGCAGAGAGTATAAATTATTGTGCGTAGTATGAGATCAAGAGACGGAGCGGAAGAGGTGAAAGTCACGCGCTGTAATTAATTAGCATCGTGCTCCCTGAGCTTGACCCGTTTTCTGGATTTCTCGTCAAATGTCATGTTTTTTTTAAATTGATGTTCAAGTAAAGCTCAGGCTTCCTTAGCCAGAACAGCTCTATCTATCACTGATACTTCCCCATCAGAAGCGGAGCTCGGTAGAGAGGATGCTTCTCCTGGGGGCTCGAGTGATTAACAGAGGAGACCATTCATTATCATATTTCTCACATCACCAGACACATTCAATGGCATGTCCTTTCAATGAGAGAGGAATGTGTATATACAGATAATAGAGCAGCCGGTTCGTAGAGAGTGTGTGTGTGTGTGTGTGTGTGTGTGTGTGTGTGTGTGTGTGTGTGTGTGTGTGTGTGTGTGTGTGTGTGTGTGTGTGTGTGTGTGTGTGTGTGTGTGTGTGTGTGTGTGTGTGTGTGTGTGTGTGTGTGTGTGTGTGTGCAAGTTGGTGTGTGTGAGCGGGGTTCTGTGCGGGAAATATTTCTTGGAAATGTGAGCGTGTTGGTGTGTGTCCTACCTGTTTTATTGCGGTGACGGTGATAACGAAGAAGAGGGGCAGGCCGCTCGTGACTGGGCTGGTGGGGGTGTCGATGATGAGCTGCAAAGAGAGAGGAAGAGTGTGAGGAAGGTGCAGGGGATGAAGATGAAGGGGGGACAACATAGAGGACGCCAAGTAATGCAACATTGAGTAAGAAAGTACAGCAGGACTTATAAACGCTTCTGTAATAAGGAATCAAGCTCCAATCTGGCAACGTTTATGTCTCCAAGTAATCAAATCTTGCTTGATATGCTCCATCTGTTCTTACAGGAAATATCCATTCTGGGATAGTTCACTTGTATTTTTCCCACTACTTTTTAGAGACATTTGTAGAAAGTAGTAAAAGCAAAGTAGCAACTTTCAGTCGACTAAAACAAAGAGGAGAAACATCGCTGCTATGTGCCATGCCCAGTTTGACCCATTTGGAAAGTGCAGTATTTCACATGTTACTGATTAGACACACAGCAATAAAGACTTAAGCTCTGGCTGTGTTGCAGTGTGTGATCAAGGTGATGCTGGTAAATACATTGTTCTATCCTTCTCCTCTGTGATGAGTTTGTCCTTGTATTCAGCATTTGGTGCAATATACTGTAGTGGCTCAAGGAAATAAGCTGCTTCTCTTTGATTGTAATTTAGAAAGACAAACACACAGCATTCATTTTCAGCATAATATGATGTTAGCAACTTCAAGTTATTCTTGTAATCATTTGTAACCTTAAACACTGGTGCAGGATTTAACTGGTCATCAAAAAGCAATGAAAACGTGGTTTCAACTGATGTCATGTGATTAGTTAATGCATGTGATTGTAACCGTCTAAGAAACCGGTTAAATGTGGTTGTACAGTATGTGAGGAAAAAACATGTCTTTCTTTAAGAAACTATGATAAAGTTTCACTAACGGACTTCACAAATGACGGTGTAGTATTATTGGATGCACTGCTATGACTTTTGGTACAGAGATTGATGTTCCAAGTCAATTCAAGCAAACTTCACCAAATAATCTGCAATGGTTTTTTTACCAGGTGCTTTGGTTTCCCAGACCCAATAACAAGTAAGTCACTGTGCACCAGCTAGAGAGTCTGCAGTTTTGTGCCAAATCAATTGAAACCTACTTCTCAATTATGAGAAGTGTCTCGCAAAAACATCAGCAACCTAATGTACATTTGAACATTAACGTATTAAAAATGGGGCTACTGTATGTTCAGCTGTCAAATGCCTCCAGCTGCCATTAATATATCCTGATGCTAAGCCATGCACTTTCATTTTTAAGTACGGTAGGCCATTAAAAAAGGTAGGTATTCAGAAAATGAACACATAAAATAGAACTAGTAATACATTGTTGGATCGTTTGTCTTTAACTAATGGACAGCTGGGAGAGTATTTCCTTTGGGTTCTGAGGTTGAATAAAATGAGGTGGAAAAATGATCACTGGTTTGAATGAAAATCTCACCTGGACCAGAAATATAACCAAGAAGTAGAAGTTAGCGATTCTTCTGAACTGCTCGAAGAGATTCTTGGGGACGAAGTTCCAGAAGGTGTACTGTGGGACAGAGCGACAGAGTTATTCTCACGCACATAATATAAAAAAACAGAAAAAGGAAAAACAACAGCACGAGAGAAACGGACGCACAGCTTGACGAAAAACTAGCGAAGTGAAATGTGTCATCCTTAAAAACATGGCCACAAAAGAGATAACATGGTTGTCTCAATATAAGAGGAAGGAGCGGCATGATGACGAACAATGCTTCGGCTGTGACTCGGGGGGGGGGGCTGAGGCTCGCTCACCTTGGAGGAGACGATGCGGTTGTCGGGGTAACGCTGAGGGATGTAGGCCTCAGCTCCTGGAGGAGGCTCTTTATGGCCGATGTACACCGTCCGACTGTCCACCCAGATCTCCTCCCCCACACACTGACGGAGAGAGAGATATATGTAGAGTTATAAATAGCAATACAGGTGGAGGGAGAAAAAAACGGGGTTAAATCACACTGTGTAGCCTTGGTGATGAGTTTCCTTACAATTCCTATTACTATTATGGAATATAACAGCACTTATAGTTATTACACGTTGTCATCCATCATTTCAGACCTTACAATAAATCAAAACCATGCTTTTGTTCAATGGAGACTTACAAGTACTGTGAAAATATATACATTCATAGTTTTTAACTATACTATGATGTTGCTTGTTGATGTTGTTTTTTAAAAGATTACATCATATTTGTATTTAGTGTCTCTACTTTGACATGTCTCCATGCTTTAATGTTCAAAAAGCTCTTTATTTTTCTCATACTGCCTGTGCTGCAAAACCTCTTTTCACCCTCTGTCTGAAACCAGAGTCCAGTCTGCTCTGATTGGTTAGCTGGCCAGCTCTGTTGTGATTGGTCAACTGCTTAGAGATGTCCAGCCTCTTAGCCTATCTGCACAATGTGTTGGAGTGCTAGCCAATAGAAATGTGAGTGTTACATAGTGATGTCACCGTTCTCAGCACTAACAACACTAATGCTGGAATAATTGATTAGTTAATGAATAAATCACCAAGCAGATTTGTTAAATTAGGTCATTTATCAAGCAGAAAAGCCAAAATTCCCTAGTCTCAGTTCTCAGCCCCTTTAAATATTGTATTATGATTATATAAGTACAGTGCAGTGTCAGTGCATGGCCAACTGTTTGGCTTGTGGTATTTCTATTTGCAGCTTTATCTTAAACCACTCATCCAAACTATTTCACACCCTACACTGAACTTCCTTGGGTCGTCAGCAATGCCCACCAAGGGAGTAGAGTAAAATGTACAGTTGTTGATACATATGAAGAAAAAACATACAGAAACTTAGATTTTAAAGAAGAAGTTGAGCCCAAAACAACATCTCATCAAATTCCTTACATATGTACACATTTTTAATTAATTAAGAATTAAGTCTATTATGAAGTAGCCTAACTGTCATGGATGAGAAGTGCAGTCAAGAAACAAAACGTTACACAAGAGTGCAACACGACTTTTTACAAACACCCTGGCCGACAGCAGCCGACAGAAGGAAGAGTGTGTGTTTGTTGATGTGTGTACGTTGGATCAGCTCTGAGTCACACAAGTGTGGATTTCTCATTTATCTCTTTACTCCTTCCTGCAGGACTCTTCGTTCTGCATTACTCTCACACACAGACACAAAACAACACTGTTGGTTTTTACTATGATTCCTTGACAAAAATGTATGAAAGCACATTGGCTGGTGCATGCAAGCCTCCATCTCAGTCCATCTCGCATGCAAGCCTCCATCTCAGTCCATCTCTCATCTATACATCTAAGAAGCTCCCCGGGGAATAACAGTGTGCATTCTGGGAGTTTGCCCCAAGGTGTCCTTCATTTAACAATATTGTGGAAATAGAGCTCTCAAAAGAAGAAACAAGAGTCAAGAGAGCACGGCGTTCAGCTGTTTGTTTCCATCTGGCTTCCTACATGGCGCTAATGCTTTTGCCAGAGTGGGCAGTGTGAGCCTTTGGCAGAGCAGCTGGCCTGACACAGCGCGAAGCTGAAGTGTTGACCATCAGCAAAAAGTTCTGGAACAAGCATTTCATGGGGAGCAGCGCTTCACTGCTTAAAATGTCCTCAACATTTTGGCGGAGGTGTCGTTAATCCCTGCCAAAGACCAAATCTTTCATTCTTCACAAGTCTCCTCAGCAACCTTGTAGATTCAAACATGTTTTTTTAAAGCTGGAATAAACTTTGCTTTGAAATCAAAACAAACATTATGTACTTACTAATGCAGCGTGTCCTGGTGAAATCAGCAATAAGAGACTATTTGATGTTGAATCACAAGAGTGAAAAGCTCTGAGTCACACATCTAAACTTATCCACAATGATCAACAGGCACTTTGTAATAGGATATAAATAGAGTAACAGGACTTGAGACCCCTCCAAAACATTAGGGGGAGAAACATGACCCGGAGAGATACAGTGAAATGGAAATAATAAGACAGACAGAAAAAAAGCAGCTGATTGAAGGGGAGCGAGAAACAAGAGCAAGTGACTGAAATGAAGACGATGCGAAAGGAAAGTTTGTTGAGGTACAAAAGAAAGCGTTACAAAGTAAGATTTGGTTTTAGAATTCAAGTGAAAAATGCTGTAATTTCAGAGATGTAAGCTAGATGATTTAGCACTAGTTATTTTGGTAAAGGGTAACTAAATGTCATGCTCATAGGTCTCACAACTGTGTCAAAAATAACTTCCTCGGCTCTGTTCCCAATACATAAATGACCCTGCTTAACAATATGTTAGCAATATATCCTATCCATACTTGTAGTTTAGAGGTTGTTGTGGACATTGTGATCTTTATACCAACAGACCTTTATGATTCGTCAATAATTTGTGTTTTTAATGGTTAATCCAATAATAAAAAGGGTTAAAAAAATACAGTTGAGTAAAGTGCAAATTCAAATTAAACATATGCCAAAAGTTAAGAGTTTTTCGCATTTATTTTCCTGATAAATAACTGAGATGATTAATTGAAAAACTGAGTAATTTTCTGTCCTTGTTATTATCATGATAACAATACATCATATCTACTGTGTTACACAACGACTTCTATTTCAAACATGTCTTCATCCTCTAGTCCCTGATCCGTGCTGTCATATTTCTATCTGCACTGTTTTCCCTCTTTTGTTCCCTCCATCTCCGGCAGTGTGTGTCACACTCTGACAGTGTGACAGTGGGAGAAAGACTCAGAGAGATTGCATTGTGGTTTGTAGTTATCTGATCATTAATCCTCGCTGATCCGTATCAACCCCTGGTCCACTGTTCTCTCCTCACTCCGCCGCTCCATCAGACAAAGTGGCTGGCTGGTTGGTTGCGGGACATGGAAGCTTTGTCTTTATTAACACTGAAAAAGCCTCCGAGCAGCGAGGCTGGTCTTACATCACACTCCATCATCAAGTATCCCACCACTGCACCTTCTCCTTTCATGGTGCGCCGGATCTAAGTTTTGAACTGTTTGAACTCTGGAATTGGAACGTCACAAAGCTCAGATGGTAGAACGTGAGGCCCATGAACTGGGGATGGTTCCCCAAGTGGATGACCTGGGATTGGATCCGGTCTGGGATCCTTTGTCACATGTAATGCTTTCTGTCTCCCCCCTTTAACAGTGTCACTTGAATAAAGGCATTGGTGGCCCAAAAATATCTTTTTAAAAAACACACATTTTTTACTATTTCAAATATGTTTGACCAAATACCCCGATATCGATATTGCAACAATATTGTAGGCTTGACTATTGGTGCTTTCCTAACGTGTGTACAGAATGAGATGTTTGATGAATAAACTTTGATCATATTATTATTTATTTTTCAATGATATTGAGAATAATGACATTTGGACTACCTATGTTATAAATGTATTATCTTTTCGATTTACACACGGCATCTATTGCACGTCTGTCCGTCCTGGGAGAGGGATCCCTCCTCTGTTGCTCTCCCTGAGGTTTCTCCCATGTTCCCCTTTAAACTGTGGGGTCAAAGGACAGAGGGTGTCGTATTGTCACACTGATATTCTGTACCCACTACGAAGACCACTCAGACAAATGTAACATTTGTGATATTGGGCTATATAAATAAACATTGATTGATTGATTGATTGATTGATTGATTGATTGATTGAATGATGCACAAAGGATTGTTCCCTCCAATCAAATGCTATTGCAATTGCAATATTAGTCAAAAATAATTGCAATTAGTTATTTTCGTCCCAATCATGCAGCCCTAATAAAGACAAATATGTAATATAAAAAAAAATGGCATCACTTTCCTATACAGTATTAACACCTTTAAAACCAGGAAAAGATTACACAGTATCTACTGACATGTCAAAAAATGCATATTATATCAATATATTACCGAGCCCCACAGAAAATAAACAGGTCTGCTAGTTTTAAGGTTTAGAGACACACACAACCTGTGTAGTTGTGACCTTTTCCCACTGTGTTTCTACCGTAGCACTTTACAGAATTATGGATGTGAATATCTTCATTGTGGGAAAGCGACCCTTGACACTGCCGCTGCCATGATCTATCCCTATGGTGCAGCTCCTTTATGCCGCAGAGGTGTAATAAAAGGTATACACCATTAACTGGTCTGATTGAATGGTCATGTCTCATCCCTGCTCTACTGTCCTGCCATGCTGTGCTGCCGGAGCACAGCGCATGTTGAGCAGCATCGCTCATTAACTCCCTGATCAAATGTCTCTGACTGAGCTCTTCCTTAATGAACTACTCATGTTAACTGTACAGAGGAAGTGAAAACGTACAAACCATTAATGATTATATCACAACAACAGGATGTGCTAGAATGAAGTCAATAGAGGTTCAATGTTATGGGAGAAGATTAAATAACATTGTGGACAAATATTTCTGCTTTGAGAGCGTTTAAAAAGTGAATGCATGAAAGTTAGAGAAATTAAGCTTGTTGCTAAAGCTCTTTGCAAATTCACCTTTAACTGATATATTAGTGTTCACTAAGTGGTTGATTTTTAGAGAACACTTCACTAAAAATGAGTTACAGTACACAAACTACTATTTATGAAAAATGAGTAGTGATAAATATTTACAACTATCATGTAAGGTGTGCCGTAGCTAACTGGGCTAGCTTACAAAGCTTATGTTAGCTCGTTAATATAAAAGCTAGCAGGGTGGAGGTTAAAATCTGAAAACATCCTCAATATAGTGTATATATCTCACCTGACACTATATAAAATACTGTTTAATTATGGGGTAAACGGAAAGGTTTCGAAGTCACATTTGATCAATATAACTCAAATTACAAAACATGATAATAACGATGGCACACCGCCTAGCTGATTAGCGTTGGTAAAGTTAGCATAATCAGGTATTTCCCACTCATTATAAACACCATGAATCATCTCTATCAACTCTGAGACAAATAGTTCCCCATGTATTTCCCCAAAAATTATATAATAACTACTTTTACAAATAATTGAACAGTTAAATTTAAAATGCAATATCATTAGCAGAACTTAAAACTTTTATTTTTGGCAGTTGTTAGGACCAATTAAAAAATATTTCTAATAGAAGCTGTGGAGTGTGTCGTAGCATTGAGCAAAGATAAAAGGAGCCGTGAGACCTTGATCAGCTGAAAGCAGGTCGGCTACCTGTTCAACATGCACTCACTGCTTCTCATTGCCATTAATCACCATAGCAACACAGTGCGAAGCAACAGACAGCTAAGCTAACGCTGCACGTTCATAATGCAAAGGACCACACGGAGGCATCATTAAGTGAAGACTGGAGATCAAACGTATGGGATTTACTCTAAGAGAAATGTATTATGTATTATTAATGTATTAAGCATTTCTGTTCCAGACAATATCCTCGTGATCTTCCTTGGACTTTTATTTGGTTCAACTTAGACTTTTTTAGACTGTATTCTCTGTGGACGATCCTTTTTTTGGAACAGGATGAAAGAGTAAACATCAAAAGCAGCAGTGAGGATGAAACTAATGAAGCAAGGAGAGGGAACGTAGCTCACGGGGAAAAAGGGAGCATCAGTCGATGTTATGATGATATTATATGGGGGAAAGTGCCACAAAGGTGCAGACAAAAATCACAGTATGTTGGTTGCAAATAGAGATGTAGTGACCTTCAGACGGCAGATACCGCCTCAAACGCTTAATGACAAAAACCACCAGACCCCAGTGACGCAAATAATGAAGTACCTGCAGCAAAATCCAAGGATAAGAAACATGAAAAGATAACTATAAAATGACGACATTTGTATTTTGTTGTTGCCCCAGCTTCCGCTCCCACTTGACTTGCTGTGATCCAACTGTTACATAAGTCTTTAATCCAGCTGTGCTACTTCTCCTCTCCCCCTCCTTCTCTTCTCTCTCCTTTTCTCCCGCCACCGTAATCTAAATCCTAAAAAAAAAAACCTCTTCCTCATTTTATCTGCTTTTAACACCGACAACATGCTAACACAGGCTTGAAACGGTGTCTTATAATGAAACCTCTTTGTCCAGGGTTGCGCTGCAGGAGAAAAAATAAGTCTTTTGATGCAGATGCTTTGCTGTCTCTCTGAAATCAGCAGGGAAAAGCTTTTCCCCAAACACAAAATCCTGTGTGTTTTTGTCACCTAAAGCCCCTGTCTTTCTCCTGGTCTCTAAGGGGGGCTGCAGCCAAGAATAGACTGCCCTTAACCGTTGGTAGCCGCTAATGTGGCAAACAGAGATCCAGCAGGTTGTGTTCTGCCCTTCAACACCAGCCGGGGGACTCAAAGAGCTGTAAAGTTGCTAGAAACCTTTCCAAAGCCCTTCAGCACGCCGGGACTCTGCTGGCAGCCATTTGATCAAAGAGAGACACGGCTGGCTTTTCCCTTTTATCTGCTGAGGTTGTGAGAGGTCTACGCAAGAATAGCAGTCATACATTCAAAGATAAGAGGCAAAGCAGGGTGAGGACTGAGGGGGTGGGGGGGGGGGGGGTAAGGGTGAATCAAGCTGCAGACAATAGAAGCAGTGGAAGATATTCATATTGTTTTGTGAAAGTGATAAGGTAAACTTTATAAATAAGAGAACATGTTTAAGCCCCTATAAGATAATGTGTATCTTTAATAAGACCAACGGCATCTTCCTTATCCAGATCCTGACCTCATGCATTTCTTACGCTTTGTGCCCGTCTGAGGCATCATGCCGTGGCTATTATTATTATCAGGCGACAAATAGCACATACAGGATCTGTTCAAACCACATGAGATAATTTTTAAAATAAATCTATTTAGGAAATAAAGTCTTCCGGTTATATCCTATATATATATATCTGCTGAGATAGCAGAACGAATTTACGCACACACACACACACACACACACACACACACACACACACACACACACACACACACACACACACACACACACACACACACACACACACACACACACACACACACACACACACACACACACACACACACACACACACACACACACACACCCACACACACATTATATACTGTATATCCTATTGCATGAAGGCAATTCCATTATGTTATGCCAAAAGACAAAATAAACTAAATGTACCATTTAAACTTCATGCGTTGAAAAACTCCATGACTTCGTATTTCTCTTCACCAAAACGATTTACTGAACTGTGCAGGCTCAATTCACTGGTAACTTTTCCTGGAACCGAAAACAGGCTTATACGTTTTCCTTCTCATTATGAAGTCCTGGACTGAATGGAACTGAATAATTACAATTTATTAAAAAAAGGTTACGCTGACTTCACAGTGACAGCTGAAGCACCAGATGGTCAAGATGACGGTTTGACTATCAGACAAATCATAAAATTATCTCAAATAAAAAACTGAAATCTTGTTTGAACAGATGCCCTAGCAAACCATCTTCAAGTATCATACCGCCAATATTTTTTGGATGTCTAAAATGTATAGTTTACTTCCAGACTTATGCTTAACTAGATGTTCTCTTTTATTGCATTTCATTTTTGATAAACAGTGTTTCTTTACATTTAAACATATACATCTATTTTTTCACAAACCTGTGTACATTAAAGCCCTTTTTATTTTTTAAACGAAATTGTCCAGCTTGTTGTCCTTGTTCCTAGCTGTTTTGTCAATTTGTGTGCAACTTTATTTAGAGGAAAGCAATACACTCGAGTAAAACTCCTTGTATACACTTGGCTAATAAAAGGTGATTAAATTATTTTAAATTATTTTTTGTATTTTGAATGTTTCCTTATTTTAGTGTCAAACATTGAATGCCTGCTTCCATCTTCATCGACACAAATGGCAACACTGGAAATAACTTTATTACAGTATCCTATCCACAAAAAAGTTTAATATCAAGAAATATATACAAATGTACTCAATAAACAAAACCAATTACAAGCACAGTTTGCCTAGCTTGTGCAACATAAGTGAAAAAGCCTTATTTCCTTCACACAAAAATAGTCCAAAACAGTTATAATAAAATAACAAAATAAGAAGAGAAAGGCTCATAAACTTGTCCGCTGGAGTAAAGTTATCAGAAGTACATCCTTTCATGCCTGAGGAAGCTTTACTTTTTGAAATAGCAAAAATAATTAAAGTATGTGAGGGTGGCTTCTTTTGGGCAGTGACCTTGAAGGGAGTTTATTGCTCTCTCTGTCCGGAGAAAAGGCCTCTTGCTGATCACATGTTAATCACCCTGCATGATGTAATGTTTGTTCTTCTATGTAGCCTCATTAAGGGAGCAGCTGTTCAGAATATGGCGGGGTTAATGGAGGGTAATACAAGTAATAAGACGTCCAGATATACATCAAACATCCCTCCAATTCTGAATCAATAACTGGATAATTGAATTAATGATTAATCCCTTGTCTACTTAACAGTGTTGCAGAGGGATGAAGAAGGGTGAGGAATAAGGGGCATGTTCATTGACCCTCCCCTCCTTCTCCTCCTCCCCTCTTCTTCAGCCGTGGATCTGATTTCCCCTGACATTAGTCCTGCACACACACACACACACACACACACACACACACACACACACACACACACACACACACACACACACACACACACACACACACACACACACACACACACACACACACACACACACACACACACACACACACACACACACACACACACACACACACACACACACACACACACACACACACACACACACAGATAGTTATCTCCCAGCACCTGAGGCAGGTGAGGTGAAGGGTCTCAGACTTGTAGCAGATGTGAGGACCCTCGAGGGGCCCACTCTGATGATCATCACCAGACCTGTCACCTTGTCTCCCTGCAGACACTTCCTTCTCTAATTCAGCCGCCCAGCCAGCAGCTGCTTCCTGCTCCGGCTGATGAGCGGAGACTGCTGATGGCAGAGATGTGTGAGTGTGACACCAGAGCAACCAGTAATGTAGTTACAGCTCACCATCATCTGCTCTGTTAATATGTGGACATTTCCTGCTATTAGACAGATCTCTGATAACAAATAATGATGAGGACGCTCGTATTTTCTCTTGTGTTTTCTGCAGCTAGTTCAAAACAAAGCGGCACACCCTGCTAACTTATATCTGTGGTGGACAGTAACTAAGTACATTTACTGAAGTACAATTTAAAGGTTCATGAGTTTTTCAATTTCTTGAAACTTTATGATTCTACTCCAATACATTGCTACTACACTGTATTATTGATTTTACTTCATTTTCCTGATGTCTTGAGATACTTTGAAGTTTGTGTTCCCAATGTCCCTTAATCAGTGGTAAAGCAAAAGTACATTTAATCAAGTAATGTACATAAATACAACTTTGAGGTACTTTACTTAAGTATGTATTTATCTGAACGTTTCAGTTACTTTGAAGATTCAGATTAAGATTAATATTATAAAATATAGACAACAAATCATTGAACATGAATAGGTATAGGCTAGATAAATAAAAGGTTAAAACCTTGGGGAAATACAAGCTACCCAAAAGCGTAAATAATAAGCCTTTTTGAATACTCTTGTACTTTTACTTTAAAAAAAAAACAACGTTCAAATCTGAAAGCAGCACAAAGCATTTCTACTGTATTAAAACTACTTTTACTTCAATTAACTATTTGAGTACTTCATCCTCCCCTTATTATTATCAATAGTATGCACTGGTCTTAACTGGCTAAATGTTGTTGGCAGGATGATTGCTGCAATTGTACTGATGGAGTAAGATGGAGAGTTCAATCATAAATAGTCCAATTAAAAATAAAAACAGGATTTAGAGTCATATGCCACCAAACAGGCATCAAAGAAACAAAAAAGCTGGTTTTAACCCCCAAGGCAAACATTATTTTCTTTTTACACAAAGTTGTATAGCGATGCAAATATGGAATTCTTTACCTCCAACACTGCCTAACATCAAAAAATAAATCAGTGTTTCAAATGAAAACATCTTTAAGGGATGCTATAAATATAAGGATTTGTATTTTTGTTCGGAACTATGTTGAAAAAGTCATTAGTGTAGGTTTTTACATACATATTAAAGGCTTTTCTCTTATGCATGGCTTATGTTGGCCATCTCCACTGTTTATTACATGTTTTTAAATGTTGACCCCAGGACACCCTTGGTGCTTTATAATAAACCAAAGTGAGAGTAACAACAACTTTAAAACCCTTCTACAGTAGGTTAACCTAGCAACTTATCTAGAGTACAACTGAGTGCTGCAGAGTCCCAGCCAGGCCCCTGAGCTCTGTGAGTCCTGAGTGGGATTTATTTCCTCTGCAGAACCAGGGGAAGCCATGTGATTGTTGATAGTGTGCATTGCATATTGTAGCTCTCACCAAAGCAATTTAACTGGGCCAGCCAAGTTAATTTCTATTCTGCACATTCACCGGCCATCCCTGCATCTGTAGCCACTGGCACATTCCCCATCCAGCTCCACAAAAACATTGTAAAGCTCACAGTCAATGGCCTGCCAAAGCTTCCCAGTTAAATGTTTATCATTGCAGATGAGTGTCCATCACCCTGTGCGTGCACTCTCTGTCCTGTGAAGACAGTGTGGTGCAAGTTAATGCACTGAAACAAATGTAATATGTATCATGCACTACATCCATGCACCTGCAGACACACAGCTACAGTTGTGACAGTGTTGACAGACGGGGCCCTTACGTATCTGCTGATGATGTTCCGGAGCTGGGTGAAATCCATCCTTAAGACGGCTCCGGCGGCGAGTAAACTGCAAAACGGAGACGCTCTCCTCTCCTCGGTTCTCTTCGTAAACGCTACCTAATTTGGATCTTTCCACCAGGATCCATCGCTCTCCACCTCTGCCGCCGCCACCGTGTCTGAGATAGCGAGGAGCAGCGGGCTCTCAGTCGGCTCTTCTGATTTTCATGGCATCCCCTGGAAGAGCCATGCAGGGACCGAGCGAACACACCGACCCACAGCCGCACTGCTGGCTACATCTCCGGGGGAATTTCCCCGACCTCCAAACGTCTGGGCGGGGATCCCGGTTACTCCTCGGTTGTTTGACTGTGTTATTCTGGCAGGAGACGGTCCCTCATGGAGGCTGTGTGTGTCCTGTGTTACAGCGGTGGCCCTTTCGGTGTAGTGGCAACACTCACCCGTCAGATGACTACGATGCGCATGCGCACTGGGGTTGTCCCTCACCTCGATTGGAGTACATCTGAATACTGCACTCTATGATCACACACACACACACACATGCTTCAATCTAAACATATAAAGTCATGTCAAAAGATCTGAGAAAAACTACAGAAGTCATAATATGACTTTAATGTTGTTTATTTATATTCTTATTTTAAATACTGTAAGCTAATATTGGGATCATTCATTCAGTGGGTGGGAGCAGTACTCAAATCTTGCACTTAACCCTTCTCTTGCGTTTCGGGTCAAAAGTAACCGAGTGACTTGGTTTTTTATCATGAATATTGTGTTTTTCATCCAATTGCCTCAAGACCTTATATTATCCTCCACACTAGGCCTCAATTGATGATCACCACTTGCATTGATTTTTTGGGGATTTATTCAACACCCATGATGTCATGATGACCGCCATAGGAAATAAATGGGTATGAGTGTAATGTTCATCCTGCAGATGGAAAACATCTACACACACACACACACACACACACACACACACACACACACACACACACACACACACACACACACACACACACACACACACACACACACACACACACACACACACACACACACACACACACACACACACACACACACACACACACACACACACACACACTTACACAACAACATCAAGTAAAAGTACAGAGTACAAATTGAAATACTCAAGTAAAGTAAAAGTCCCTCAAAATTGTACTTGCAGTAGTTGAGTAAATGTACTAAGTTACTTTACACCACTGGCCTCAGTAAAGTAAACCAAACGATTCTATCACAAGGCGAATACCTGCATTCAAATTGCAGTGACATATAAGTAAAAGTATATAATATCTGCCAAATATATTTAATAAGTAAAGGTAAAGTCCCCACAATGCAGGCAAAAGTATTACGCAAATTATTTGATTTTTAATACTGATGCATCAACATGAAAGCAGCAATTTAATACTGTATCTGGCAAAGGTTGAGGTGATTCTGCATGTTTTATGTACTGCTGGTGGTTTGATTTACTGCATAACAATGCAACATATTCTATATGCTGAATCTCAATCTAATGCTGTATCTTTAGTTGTCAGATAAATACAGTGGAGGGGTAGAAAGTACACTGTTTACCGCTCAAATGAAGTGGAGATCAGGTGGAATAAAATGATACTCAAGTAAAGTACACACACCTCAGTTCTGTAATGTGAAATGTTCAAATGTGCCCTAATTTCTTTCAGGTCTAACTCTTTGACATTATTGTGCTGTCACACTTCTATAAATATGATATACATCGGCCAATCAACATGACAGTATATTTAACCTCTGTGTATATTTAGGCAGAGACATTTCACATGCTTTAAATGCCAGCAGCATGTTTCCATAACATACTCTGACTACACACACACACACACACACACACACACACACACACACACACACACACACACACACACACACACACACACACACACACACACACACACACACACACACACACACGCACACACGCACACACACACACGCACACACACACACACACACACACAAATACACACTTACACGACGACATCAACTCAAAGTAATAGCTTGCAGTAAACACACTCTGTTCGGATGCTCGTTGGTATCACTTTATATTATGGCTTTCTTAAATTGTATTGCGAACAACATTTTTCGAAGAAATATCAAAATTATCATAGCATTACTAAAGTAAACATGTTAAAGGACCGAAAAACAACAAGTCTTGAGACAGAACAGATGAGTTAACAAAATAAGCAAAGATCAAGTCAAAGCTTACAGTCTTTGTTATGTAACAGCAGCTGTAACCCGCCATTGTTCAATCAGAATCAGAATACCTTTTATTATGTGAAACCTAACCAAAACCCAACAGAAAAAAAACAGAAAATCTAAATTTGTCTCCATCTAAGAGGATCCTCAGTCTGCAGGTGGATAGGTTGTGATGTCGGCCCCAGACAATTCATTTAAGGCGTTATGACTTTCAATTAGCACAGACTTTATTAATAATGCAATGCATAGAGCACTTTAAGCTGTGACCTACTAAGGCTCTACGCTGCTGTTTACCTCCCTGAAGACGGGGCACTTGAGTCTAATGATGAGTCCGCCTCAGTGGACACATTACACCACGCTCTTTGTTTATGTGCTGTCACAATTACCTGCATGTTGTGTTTCATGTCATGTTGTGGAGATAGGAGGGCCCCTTATTCCCTTCCCACTTATTGGTCACACCTACAGAAAGCATAATGGTGGGCAAAAGTTTTAAATAGCTCATGCAGTGCCAACACAGCAGCTATGAGAATAACATAATGTGCTATAATAAGGCAGAAAATGCTGACTTATTGGAATAAAATCATCTCAAATCCCTGGCTTATAAAATAACTCATTATATTCAGAGACAGAGACATATATATATTTTATTTATTCATATTCCTAATTATTTTCATTCATACTGTATGTGTTTATTTCCAGATGCGCTGTGTTTATATTATCATATAGTTTTTTCATTGATATCTTATATATATAACTTTTGTTATTCTGTGAACTCTTACCTGTCCTATCCTGTGTAACTCCTATTGCTGTTGCTGAATTTCCCTATGAGGATTAAAGGGGCCCTCCTAGCTAGAAATGTTTGGTTCTAAAAACATTCTGAGAATGTTACCATTCATTGTTCTAGGAATGTTTTCAGTGGGAAGTTTTAGTTTGGTTTCCAGAATGTTCTTTTGAAAGGTAGGATAACGTTCTCTAAAAACATTCTTAAAATGTTTGGTGATAACCTTTTTACATGTTTTTGATAACATTGTTAGAACATTATGCCCTACTATTCTTAAAACCTATTCAGCTGCAAGTTAGATTTTTTTATGTTGCCAGAATGTTATTATTTTAGAGTAGGATAACGTGCTTTACTTTTAAAACATTTTGCAAATGTTCTGTGGTAACAATTTACTAAAATATTTTTAACATTATTAGAACATTAGGACATAATATTCCTGTAATTCTTCAATTCAAAATTCCTGGGTAACTGGACTGACCACTGTCCACTAGGATGATATTGATAGTTTACTTAACTATTGGAATTGGACTATTAACACATGTAAAAGTATGACTCGGAATCAGCTGTGAAAGTAACATTTGTTTATTAGAAAAGGGGAGCTGAGAGTGGAGGTTGGTTATGGCGGCAGTGGGAAACAGGTGTTCCAGGGTGGGTAGAGAGGCCTGGCTGGTCATGGGAGTGTGGAAGGCCTTGGATTCCTCCTGGGAGAGACACAAAAATCAGTGTGAGGCAAAATCAGGCAAAATTGTTAAAATATCTGCTGGCAAAAAGCTAGAGCGGCATGCAACAATCCTGCAGGCTTTAATAGTGTGGCTGATGGGTAGGTTTGCGGGTGTGGTTGATTGGAGACTGCTCCCAGCCGTTTAGAGCAGACCAGCAGGCAGGGGGAAGACAGAGACACACAGTAGAAACAAAAACATGCAAACACTAACAGGGGTTTCAGGGACGGGCAGTGACAGTCGGTCCGTCCTTCTATATGTCTGTCGTCTCAAATCTAAAGGGTGCAATAACGTTTTTTATCAACAATGCATAAACAGCGGCCCTCACAAACCACCAGTGTTGGATGTAACGCGTTACAAAAATAACGGAGTTACAGTAATATATTACTTTTTGCTGTAACGAAGTAATGTCACGCATTACTAATGAAATGTGGGTAATATATTACCCGTTACAATGGTCAGTAACGCAGTTACAACACATTTTAACCCGAAATTAAATGGTGTTTTGTTTTTTAAGAATGTACTAACATAGCGAGACATTCCGACACCGGACAAATTGTGCGGGTAGATTAGTAAACCCGGTGTTTACCCTTCAGGCTTCGCGTCGAGATCTTCGGGGAAGTTGAACATTATGCAACCATTCAAAAAAGAAAACGTAGCGAAAAATACAAACAACAAATTGTGTCAGGTGCGCGCGACCTGCTCCGCTGCGCGTGCATCATTTCCAAAGTGCTTCCGCAGCAGTGACACACATCTGATCTGTGGATAATCATTTATACGAAAATGGTTAAAGCAACCATCACTAAACGCCAGCAACACTGCATCTACTGCAGACAGTAGCAACAGGTCAGATGCGGACATCACGTTACCCTCCGTTGTGGACACTAGCTTACTCCCGCCTGACTCGCCGGCCCCGGAGCAGCAGTCTTCGTCGCCCGAAACTACAGGTGCCAGGTATATCTAAACAACTACCCGCCTGTACAGTGGGATAAGGCGGTCATTTTGCAGCTTGTGGTATAAAAATAGACAATGGCTAGAATATTCATGTGAAAATAGTACCATATTCTGACATGCCTGTAGAAATGTTGGGTCAAAAATAATGCATACAATAGCACAGATGCCTTCACCACGAATGGCTACAAAAATATCTCATATCCCAAGCTTATTATCAACGAGCTGATGTTGCAGCTGAAATGTTCTCCAGGTCACAAAGTCAATCTCACATGATGATATGATACCAGTTTTCAAGCACAGTAAATATTCTCTTCCCAGAGTATATGATGGGACCAAGGAGATGATGTAGTAGGCTACATGGTTTTAATAATACTTTTGCCTTTCAATGTTTGCCATTTCAAACCATGAGCATGGTTTAAATAATATTTGCCTTGAGTTACAATATGTTAACCTTCATTATAGTCCTTGACAGCGGTCTGTACTGCTGTATTAACAACGTGTCACATGTTAAGAATTTACAAATCAGAATCGAGTATTCAACTAAGCCGTGTAATACAAGTTGTTAGTAGCCTTAAGGGCCTACACAGTTGTTATGCTATGCCACATTGCCCTTCACTGGATGCATAATGAGCTGCACTAAACTACATTTTAGCATTTAAAATACCTAGCTATTCTTTTGCGGTTATTTTGGTGAAAGTAACTAAAAAGTAACTAAAGTAGTGTAACTCATTACATTTCAGAGACAGTAATATTGTAATGTAACTTATTACTTTCAAAAGAGAGTAATAAGTAATATCTAATATATTACATTTTGGAAGTAACTTGCCCAACACTGCAAACCACACACAGCCAGATAGCTTATCTAACAGTTGGAACCTACATACGAGACAACCTTTATAGTCAGAAAAAAGTGTGATTATTGGCGACTAAAAGTGTCTTTTGTCATGAGAAAGTGTTATTCTATCAATATGACAATAGAGTGCATTAACAACAAAAACACTTGCAGCTGAAAACGTTTTAAGAGTAGTAGGGCATAATGTTCTAAAAATGTTATCAAAAACATTTTAAGAATGTTTTTAGAGAACGTTATCCTACCTTTCAGAAGAACATTCTGGGAACCAAAATAAAACATCCCGCTGAAAACGTTTTAAGAATAGTAGGGCATAATGTTCTAACAATGTTATCAAAAACATCTTAAGAAGGTTATCACCAAACATTTTAAGAATGTTTTTAGAGAACGTTATCCTACCTTTCACAAGAACATTCTGGGAACCAAAATAAAACGTCCCGCTTAAAAAAACATTCCTAGAACAATGAATGGTAACATTCTCAGAATTGTTTGAGAACCAAACATTTCTAGCTGGGAACTCACACATGCCACCGCACACATGCAATATCAGTTTACAGCTTATCATGAATTACGTGCTTGTTTGTTTTTTTCAAAAGGAAAATTTGGTGACATCAGATTTTTTAAGATATCCTTTTCAAACAAATGCAACAAGTTTGTTTTTTAAAGCGTTCTACAAATGAATCTAACGTTGACCATGACCGTGTTAATATTTCGCATCACAGGAACGTTTTATAAAAAAAGAATAACATCCTGAAAACATTATCCGAATGTTGCTTTGAAAATGTTCTTCTTTTGTTATCATGTAACATTGAGGGAACGTTTTATAAAGAACATCTTTAATGTGTTACCCCAACAACGTCCAAAACACATCCTGAGAATGTTGCAGGCAAAACGTTCCACCTTTGTTAACATATCACATTAAAGGAACGTTTTATAAAAAACTTTCTGTCATCTCAGGCCTCAATAACATCCTCAAAACATCCTCTGAATGTTGCAGTTAAAACGTTATGTCTAGTTAACCTTAAACCTTATACGAACATTATTTGAAATAATAAACATCCTCAAAAGGTTCTACAGTATGAACATCAGATTAAAACTTTTCTTTAAAACATTATTAGAACCTGTAGGTAACGTTAGCCAAAGTTGTGAGAACGTTCCCCGCTAATTTTCAGTTTCATATTAGTTTTTAGTGCCTCTTCTGTGACATGTCTCCATGCTTTAATGTTCAAAAAGCTCTTTATTTTACTCATACTGTCTGTGCTGCAGCACCTCTTCTCACCCTCTGTCTGAAACCAGAGCCCAGTCTGCTCTGATTGGTTAGCTGGCCGGCTCTGTTGTGATTAGATTTGTCCTGCCCCTTAGCCTATCACTTACAATGTGTTGGATCGCTAGCCAATAGAGGCTCAAGTGTTACATAGTGATGTCCTTTATGTTACGTAAGTAAATAAAGGAGAGAATGGAGGCATTTGTGATTTTAGCCTATTTTACTGCATGTACCTTTTAAAGTTCTTAACAAATAATCTGAGGGGAATTTGTTGTTATTTCTTTTTAACTTGTGATGTGTCATTTTGTAAAGCACTTTGAGCTGCATGTGTTGTATGAAAAGTGCTATATAAATAAAGCTTTATTATTTGTATTATTATTATTTCTAACTGTCTGACTCTAAATTAAAAAAATATCCGATCATTTACTGATCAGCATACATGATTGTATCTCATAAAATGTTCATCCAAGAGAAGCTGTTGTCGATTTAAACAGATGAACTGCATCTAAATTGCTTCTCAGTTTTCCTCATAAGTTGATGTTTACACTGCTGTGATAATCACACAGCTCACTGAATATTTCTGTTCCATCTGAGTGGATGAACGGGGTCATTGTTCGTGCCGCTCTGTGTCCTGGGTGTGGGCGAGGCAGAGCTGCATATGGGGCAGTGGGTTACTCTCCTCATGGTGCCATACGTCCTGCGTGGGAAGAATCAGCCATCGGCATATCTGGAAAAACTGTTTTGCATGTTGATAACACATCATAATGAATGTAGTGGTGCTAATCAAGTGATGTCAAAATACTTTACAAATAGATTTGGGTGCTAATATTCTTTCAAAACATGTGGGTACGCTCATGGCCGCAGACACTGGAATATGGCAAAATGAGGCATGTTTACATCCTATTATAATCTTTAAGTCAAAGTCAACTTTCTTATCATTATTTCAGTTTGTGTGTACAGACAGAGAGATCGAAATACCGTTTCCCACAATCCTGAATACCAAAATACAAATATATATAAAAATATATATATAAAAATATGTATATCCTATATATACACAATCAACAGACACATTTATACATATGCACACATTGAGACACAAGCCAATCAATATATACAAACGAACAGTCACTTCAATATCTTTGGGTGACTGTTATTTTGTATATATTGATTGTAGTGCTTTTATTTTGTATAATATTCTTCATGTCAGGTTTAACTGCTCATTTTTGGTGCAGTAAAGTGTAAACTTTTACTAAGCTTGTCACAAAATCAGTTTTTCACTACACCATTATCATGGCTGAAAGCATCCACAATAAAAAATATAATCACAAAATATTTTGAAATGTTTTTAAATAATATAAACTACTTTTTGTAACTGTATAAAATGGTTTTTTTGTCTCATTTTTGGCAAATAATAACTCTCAAAATACAAGTGTAAGCAAACCTCTTTAGTGAGTTTTACAATCTCGAAAAAATTCGAGTCAAACCAACTCATAAAAGGTTATTGGAAACAGTTGCCTCATTGTAGAGAAGGATAGAGAGAATCGGTTTTCATGACTGTACTAAAGTATATCATTGAGGGCTAATTATCTTCAAAATCGTTAGATCGTGACACATATTTTTTATATATGGATATTCCCAGGAAAGTCCTTAAAATCACTGTATGTCAGTTTATGTAGCTAATTTCATTAAGAGTAAAGTATTAAGTAAGTAAGTAAAACTTTATTTATGTAGCACCCTTCTCAACACGAATGTACAAAGTGCTTTACGGTACAGTACACAGGACACAACAGCAGGTAACACATTGCATTACTAACGATGCATCCTGACTAATCTTGTGGCTTTTTCTTGGGAGGGCGGAGTCTAGTTTGAAACCTTTACTGTCTAAGTTTATAAAGGCTAGTTCTCATATTGTGCATATTTTTTTTAAATAAAAGACCTCAAACTATGTGATGCAAAGATAAGCCAAGGCAATTGTGCAAGTTGTCTTTGTTAAACAAAATCCTCCTCTAAAACAAAAAAAAGTTGCTCTATTCTCTTTGCGATGAACTGCCTTTAGACAGTCAGTCTGGTCTGTCTTTGTGAGATTTTAGAGAGTGTAATATTATTAAAATCTAAATCAGAAAACTGCTCTTAGAGACCTGTCAGTAAGCCATTAAAACACTGGATGATGAATGCACATTCAGCACTGAACTCACTTCTTGCTGCTGCTTTAATGTCCTGCTTGTTTGCAATATCCATCCATATATTTACCACTGCTTCTACTGTACATGGGCGGTGGTGCCGAAGTCCATAGGGGCTTGGCTTGGCAACTGGAAGGTCACTTGCTAGACCAAGTGCTACCGAGGTGTCCCTGAGCAAGGCACTGTTCCCTACACTGCTCCCCGGGCGCCGTTCATAATGGCAGCTCACTACTCCTAACACAAGGATGGGTCAAATGCAGAGAAACCATTTCATTACATTGTACCTGTACTGTGTAATGATAATACAAGTGCCAAAAGAAAATACATACTGTGTGTCCTCTTTAAACCACACGCCTTGTTTTTGTTTTGATATATTTAAGGAATCCTTTTAGACTTCATTTCCTGTTTTGTTTTTGTTTTGGTATATTTTGTAAAGCCTTTTGCACTGCCTTGGACGGTGGGACTACAGATGAAAAATGATTCTGCCATTTTTCAAACCATGTGTATTTATTATTTTTGAACTCTTTATTCTCTAAAATAAACTAAACTAATGAATCCCACATTACAAAGTTGTATTCTGGGAGGTGGGGCATATAATAACAATTATTTGTACAGTCTAATGAAGACACTGTTTATTCTGGGAACTTAGAAACATAAGGCGGTTTCATTTGGGGATAATAGGGGCCCCAACAAACCACTTTTCCCAGGGGACAAATATATCATCTACGATACACAAAGTTAATATACAATATGTAAGCAGTGCAAATAGTATTTCTAAACTCCACATTTTTTTAAAAAAGTATTTCAATTTTATTAAACACACAGTAAGTTTCTTGTAATAGTGTAATAATAGAACTACAGTAAAAAAAGAGTTAATGCTGTTTTTTAAAGATGAATCAGGCACTCTCTGCAGTATATGCTGAAATATTGTTTCCTGGCAGAAACCTAAATGCTTTGCGCGGATGTTTTTGGTATCATGTTGTTCATGTGTAGTTTAATCATTGCTCTGGTTGCAGCGGAGCAGCTGACTCTGCAGGATTGTCAGCACAAACACTGGGTCCTATTATGCTGTAGATTTGAATTTATCCCCGTATCAACTCACGCGCTGTGGAAAATAATGAATATGGGGCGTGGGATGAGGTATGTGAGGAACAACTGCAGTTAGTTTGGATAAACAGATATAACTGCAGGTTTAGGATCTATGTTTGGTTTTCAAATCTCAAAAATAAGTGTAAAGAGTATAAAAAGCTACAGAGTTTAATACAGTGGATTTGAGAAATGTAAATCTGTTTGTGGTGCCTGGCTTATAAACATAATAGAGGTCTGTTAATGCATTGGAAATGTGCTTATTGTTGTTAATGTTAAATAAATGTAAGAGCAAACAGACCATAATTTAGTTTCTGGTTTCAAAAAGGGCTAGGAATATTTTTATTTAACCAAATTATATTAATGTATGTAATATTCATAAAAAAAAAAATGAATGAATGAATGAATCCTGACCAAATTAATGTGTTTGTGATTAGTAATTGTATTATTATTAAAATGTAATTAATTTTGATTAATAATAATATAAATATTATGATACTATTATTATTATATCACCATTATTATTATTATTGTTGTTATAATTATAATTATTATTATTATTATTATTATTATCATCATTGTCATTAATATCCCTATTATTGTTGTTGTTATTATGATTATTTTACTTATTATTATAATTACCAAAACATATAAAGAATCGTTTTGAACATTTAAAAAATAAATACAAATTTACATTTAAAAATAGGAAGACATGTTTACAAGAAGTATATATATTAAATAGTAAGTAAAAATAAGACAATTGAATCTGAAAAATAAAATGTGTGCAGAATATCAGAATTTAAAGTGGAGAAACCTAAATAGCATATGAGTTCTTTTGAATATGAATTATGGCTTATAATAATAACAGATCAGCTGGTCATCATATATTATTTGGTCAAAGTAAGACCTTACCTGAAGGCAGTTCAGAAACTCAGGTATTTGGTGCCATCTAGTGGCCATTGCACAAAATCGCATGAGTGTCCTCATAAATACCACATGCTCATACACCATACTGCATGGTGGCTGTGTTGGTGAAGACTCAGGTAATTTGGCAGCTAATTAATTAATTGTTTTGATTAGTTGTAATTGGAGTACCGTTAAAGGAGTTTACTCATGGGAGAACAAATTAACAGAAGGTAACAATTAGACCTAACGGGTTCAGTCTACTGTTTATTAATTTGTGAAGCTTGAACAGATTTGTTGTTACTCCACCAGTTTTTGAGTGTGTTTAATGATTGCTTGACTGATTTAGTTGATGTGCATGTGAGTGAAGCAGCTTTACAGGTTCATGTGTGACCTCTCCTCTCATGTCGGAGGTGCAGCTAACACCGCTTGTGAGCCTCAGATTGTGTGAGTAAGCACTGCAAACTCTGCAGGACGCCAGAGCTAAGATAATAGGTGTGTTTTTGTCTCTGGCGGGGCCTGTGTGCGTCACATGGCTCCCTCTCTCCATGCCCAGTCCGGGTGCCAAGAGAGGGGCTTAAACCTGCGTCTGGAGATGGGAGCTGTGGAGATCCCAGGGAGCGGAGGCTTGGCACCGTGAAATAGGATTTTAGGGAGGACCGAAGCAATGAAGCGAGAGGGAGAAGAGCAACTGCCAAGTCCTCTCTACGGATTTGATGCCCCCCTCCTCACCCCTTAAACACATTCAGCCTCTACACACTCACACACACACACATGTGCAGAAAGAGAAAGAAAGAGAGGGGAATTGTGGCTGGAGAGGAAGAGAAAAGCAAATTAAAGAGGGGAGTTTACTAAGAACAACAGTGTTTGGAGCAATAACAAGGTGCAGTCAGAGAGAAGGTGACCTGAACATGTGTTCCTCACCAACTCATACAACTCACTAATCCTGCCAGGGCTTTCACCAGGTGTGTATGGGCTTATAAGTGTGCTTATGTTGTAGATCATCCTCTCTAAGTGACAGACAGGGGTTGACAAGAAACAGAAACAGGAGGGAGGAGGTGGGAAACAGAGGGGCGGGACTACTCACATGGCTGTCAAAGAGGGTGATTGATTTTCCGCCCCCTGTTATCGAGGCCAGCAGCCACCAGGACCCCTAATACCCCCCTGTCTGACACACACACACACACACACACACACACACACACACACACACACACACACACACGCTATCAGCAGCTCAATACTCAGAGACAGGCCTATCAAGTATCATCTGTCTCTCCTTGCCTCTCTCTCACGTGGTCATAACAAATATGTAATCAGCATATTGGCTCTGTCTACACTCAGAGAGTAGAAGAAAGGGAAAACATCGTTGGCTCGGTTCGCCTGTAGCTGAGTGAGCAAAAAGGGAAACAAATCAGTTAGGAGCCCGAGCGCAGAGGAGCTGAGATGCTTCAGAAAAGCAAGATGGATGTATTTTGTTCTGGGCAATTTTCTCAGATCCCAACTCTCTGTGTATTATCTCTGGGCTGAAGTCTGATCTGAGGGAGGCAGCTAATCATAAAGTTGATATCCTCTGAGCTGTAGATGTTGTTCAAATATGGACATAGGAGTGTGGTGACAAACATTTCAAGGATACATCCAAACCCCTGCATTGCTGTCTTTCTCACACTTCCTCTTCCTCTCATTCCCATTTTCTTGCCTCTTGTTCCATGCCCTCTACAAACCCTTCTTGAATGATTGCTTCTTATTTTTTTTTCAATTTTCCACAAAGGACTTGTGCAATTTTGCCATTACTCATATTATTACCGGTGGCTACAAACCGAGTCTTGGCTCCATTCCTCAGGGGTAATTGGAAACTGCAGGTGTGAGAGAGCACATTAGCATACACGAGCCTCGCATAGCGCACTGCTTCAGCCCTAATGGCAGCGTGAAAAATACATCTATCACGCTAATGCCGAAGAGATGGATGTGTACTGTAGTTACACCACTGAGACCGCTCGTAAAAATGTGATATCCTGTGGTGTTAGGGAGGTTGTGCACTATTTCCCTCAAAGTGTAGTCTCTGTATATTTGTGTGTGTTTACTGAGCTTGAGAAAGAAGAGGTGATCGAGAGAGAGAGAAAGAGAGACTGAGCATCACATAGGCCTACTGTCTGTTCATGTAAATAAAATAGATCATATCCCAATAAGTGGACAGTAGATTTGATCATTTCATATTTTTCTGTGTTTTTTTCATGCTGAAAAAAACGAGTTGTTCTATTCTGGTTTAACAGATGTCACATTCTGACACTTTTGATTGCAGACTCCTGCAAAGTGCTCTGCCCATTACAGCACGCTGGGGACTGTTTTTGCAACTGTGATCAAATTCATTCAAATGCAAAAAGTATATTCAATCAACAGCAACAGGTTTCAGGGAATTCAGTTTGGCAAACCTCTTAACATTTGATCAGGAGGGGTTATTGACTTTACATACAGGAGGTCGGACGCTTTCATTAATTCAGGTTAGGCTATTTTAAAGTTACTCAAAAGTTTTACTCAGTTACTTAAATTACAAAAAGGTCATATTACATGAAGTTTTAAAGGGCAAATATTATTTGAAGATTCAGTAAAAAAGTTATGTGGTATGTTATTTATTTGTTTAACCATTTGGGAAGAAAGACATACTGAATCTAATTTATAGATAACTTGTGCCAATAATTGAATTAAGACCAAGCTTAAAAGTCCAGAACATCCAACTTGTTGTAAAATGGAACTGATTTTGGCTTTTTATAAATAGTTTAATAAATGTTGTATTGAACAATTACGATGACTAATTGATTATGGAACAGCCAGTGGCGGTTCTACACCGCTTTTACTGATTCCAGAAACCTAAGGAGTTATGCAAATTGGAGCAGAATCATACAATATTTGTGTAAGAGGACTTTTATCTATATCGAAGTAAAAAAATAGGAAAATTCAGGAAGGAAAAGAGGTGAGTGCTCACCATACTGTCTTTTAAGCGCTGTAAAAATATATCATTTTGGCATTAATCTGCTTTATTACAGTATGCTTCTGCATGTGCTTGAGATGTGAAATAACATAGCGCTCTAATCCAGCCTATATAGAGTGTCCTCTGTGTTTACCATGAACTTGTCCTATACTATGAAACTTTATGATGATGAAGCCACCTTAAAATGTGTGTGATGGAATAAAAGAACAGCAGGGATATTCAATTCACAAGTAGTGTAAGGTAATCATAATTGTCATGAGTAATCGCAGGTATATGTTGAGTGCCACTGTGGTTCAATTTGCCACCGAAAGAATGAGAGAAATGTAAAGCTGGGCAACTAATTTCTTCCTAAGAGGTGAAATAATGACCCATTTAGCCCCCCCACAGTGTGTGCACCCCTTAAACGTGCTAACCATAGTGTTATTACCATATCCACTTGCAGGGTCTTTCTTTGTCCTGCCCGCTCTCTGCAGTTTTTCTTGTCTACAGAACAGTGCAGAAACAGCTTGTTAAACAGTGACATTCATTGACTCCCAGCCCCCCCCCGCTGAGCACCTCTCAATGCAGCCAGGCCTTCATGAGAGCGGACAGCCATCACCCCACTTCCTCAGAAAAGCTAAATCACCTCACAGAGCATGCATGTGTACTGTGAATGCAGAAGGATACATAAACAGGTCAAAACATGTAATTAAAGAAGAGAGACAACATGGTTTGACCCACCTGCTCCCTTGTTGTTACGGACATGAAACCCATCATGACTTCAGACGAGAAACACTGTTCTTCTATCTGTGAGAATGAGGTGCTTCAGCTTTGTGTCTTGTCCTCTTTTGCCCTCCTTTATCTCTTGTTTTCATATTTAGCTAAGAAGTACCAGGAGTGCCAGCTGCATGATTGCATCAATTTAGCTGATGAAGTTACAGGTGTATAGTGTGTGCAGTGGCTAACGGATAATAATTAAAGTAGAAAATATAGATCCTGTCTTTTTACTACTACTAATAAATAATATTGAAGCTACGGTCTGTACAGTATGAAACAGTTTCATTATTATTAATTGTATAGCCTGTTGTCTACTTAGCCTCTTCAAAAGTTAAGTGAATAAAGCTGGAGCTCATCTAATGCTGTACTTGATGTGACACTAAATAAAAACACTGATGATACCCATCATGATTTCCTTTGCATCTTGTCCTATTTTTAATATTACATGTTAGAGAGGAGGTTGTGTAGCTCAGGCTCCTTGACTTCTTCCTGGATCCATTGTTTTATAAATCCGCAGCTAATAAATCACAAGTGCCAGCTGATTGCATCAATTAAGCTGATGAAGTTACAGGCCTATAGTGTTGGTGACACACATTAACACCCAAAGCTCTCAACATCACGTCAACAACTTCAGTATCTTAGAAGCTTTCAGACCGAATAAGGGTTATACTCTTTTAAGATGTCCTATTTACTTTAAATGTTCTCTCCAAATCCAAGTCAAAAAAAGGGTTTCATAACACATATTATTTATTTTACCTGCGAGACATCATGTTTTGGCGTCTGTTTTCACGGGTCAACAGTATATCTCTGACGTGTTTTCAGACCTTACAGCTAATACAGAAGATGTTATCGTTGGAAATAAAACAGCTGCAGGCAGGTGTCTGTTTCAGGACTGGGATGAACTTTGACCATAGGAGGTGTTTTTATGAAAGAGATCAAATGAGAGAAAAATAATTGGTGGTGAGGCTTAATGTCTGCAGTTATAGGGAAATATAGTAGTACTGGAGATTTGACAAATAATACCAAACTCTCGCTTTAGTTTTCATTAAAAATGTGGTTAAAAAGCTCCTGTGTGTGTGTGTATGCACCTGTAATTGTGTGCTGGTTGTTTTCCTCACAGGAGGTCAGCACACTACTGTGGTGACTGACTGTGAAGGATTATTATGGGATTAAGGGTGTCTCAGTTACCACGGTGAGATGATAATCACAGTAGCTGTCCTCTGATCTCTACAGGGATAGCAGCGTCAATCACACCGGAGACACT
>NC_136904.1:86069404-86321904 GCF_949606895.1 Notothenia rossii
TCAAGGTTCAGTGGAGACAAATGAATGAGAAGAGAAATAAAATACTGTTGTGCTTCATAGACATCATGCTTGTTGGGCACCTGGCAGAGCACTCTGTTCCAAAGTCCTCTTCAGTAATCCCATGAATAAATAAGCAGGGGTCACCAGCTAATAAAGTCTTCTCGTTTTGATTTTCAATCTTCTCTCTTTCCTTTCTCCCTCCCTCCATCTTTTCGTCCTGCCTGCTAATTAGGCCAGGTCTTGGGTTTCCCCGTCATGTGTGATATGAGTTTATCAGAGCGGCCTGTCAGGGGTCACAGAGCTGTGGAGTCGGACCAGACTGCAGCCTGAGCTGCGTACAAACTCAGCCATGACAGAAAAGCTAACTAGCTAACGGATCAGAGTTAAAAGAGATGCTATATGTTTTGTTTTTCCGCTCAGGAGCTGCTAAAAGGCTCAGCAGAAGACAATACGTGATTATGGGAGGACTAAATGATATTACAGCTCTGTACAGTATGTAACCGCCTCATTATTACCACTACTGTAGCAGTAAACAAGTACCACTTGGCCTACTATTTCATTCAAAAGTTAAGTGAATAAAGCCGAAGGTCCCCTAATGCTGTACTTGATGTGACACTAAATAAAAACACTTCACAGGTTTTTATAGAAAATGTTCTGCTGAGCACTTTTTGTGTTAGAGGACCCGTTTCTGAAAGAGGGTGACTACCTGCGAACTCAATGTTCACAGTGTTTTACTCCTGTTTGTATTTGACAATGTCTTTATTGTTTCTATTTGAACCACTCTCTATTTAATGTGACACAAAATCAGTAAAAAAATTGACTATAAGAAGTCTGATCACTTGAACTTCACTTTTTTCTTTTACTAGTAATTTTTATTCTCCAATCAGAAAGATTTGAATGAACATGGATAGATACTTGAGAATGTGTATTTCTCAAATATTTCCTTCTTTTTACAGATATATATATTTATTTTTATTTAAATATTTCGTTTTTGTCTCGTGCATTGAATTCAGTGACATATTTTACCAATGCCCACAATGAGGTGACCATATAGCCTGGAATATATGTGAGTTTTAGAGCATTGTTGCTGTTGAATTAAATATAATAGAGTGTGTTCTTTCCAACTCTTCAGTTTTTCATTCACAAAGTTCCCTTTTGCACATTTTTGTCATTTAGAAAAAGTGACAAACTTCCCACATACTTTCATGAAGTCTGTCTTTGTAGAATATTTCTAAAACAGGTTTTAAATGTATGGCTGCTGTAGAAAAATGTTAAGAGTTTCATAAATTAAACATCACAGTCAAGTTCAATTTAATTAGATATTCTAATGTTAAATATTTTAGGACTTTGTTCTATCATATTCAAGGACATAACACTGAATATCTTTTAGCTTCAATAGATTTTAAGCTATTTCTGGAGGAAAAAAAACATTTTTCTTCTCAGGTACATTATTTATTTTCCCCCTAAATGAAATGAGACAAATAGAAGAACATATCAACAGGAAGTATTGGTATCAGGACTATTGCCTTAAAACTTAATTTCAATTGTATTTTCTTGTGCAGAATTGACATTATGATTCAATATGGGACATTTTAAATGAGCAACTGTTGTATTGGACTTCTGCTTAATTTTAAATCTCTGCTTCTATTTTCTGTTTTCCTCTGCTGCATCACATCAGGGATGCGTGGCAGAGCATTCAAAAGAGGGCAGTGTAACCACACATGCGGCTTTGCTCCAGGCTTTTCCTCTATTTCAGCATCTATCTCTCACATGTACAACGGATAAACCTCACTTGCGTTTATTCAGTTCCACTCTCCATCATTGCAAATCAAACCTTTAACAGCAACTTGTTTTTGTCCCCAAATGATATATCTGTCAAGGCAAAATGACTGAAGAAATGAAAATTTAAAAAAAGAAGTATGACTAATATGCTGTAATTTCAACAGTCAAAGTGAGAACCCAGCGGTCAAGCTGTGCAGAAAAATCAGCACCTGGTAATTGCTGCTCCACCCACTGACCCCGGTGCAGCGTGCATCTGCATACCCCGTGACTACACGTAGGAAAATTGCTTCATAGTTAGTGCATTATTGTTTCAGTGATCGCAGAGAGGTTGCTTTCCCCTGGCACTGGGTGGCATCATTAACACCGCCTGGAGTTACACGTTTAAATCAGATGGCATTGTCACAGGTGTAACTACTGCTGTTCATGCATGTGATTAATGTCCCCCTTTTTTTGATTAATTTCCTAAGCGGGCTGAGGAGCCCTCGTGTTTATGATTAATGAACCTGCAGCCTAATATCATTTAACGGTGGATGTTTTGTGTGTGCGTGTGCGTGTGCGTGTGTATGGTCAAGTTCAAGCTTAAGGAAATCTCCTGTCATTGTCTTAAAAGCCTCATTCACTGAAAAAACTGAAACGTTGACTTTAATTAAATGTAACATGTCAACCAATGTCATATAACTGTATTAGGTTATACCTAATATGTTTTATTTAAACGTAATGTTATTGGTTTCAACTAACCTAATAGTTATGTAAAATCTGTTGACATAATACATTTAATTAGAGTCAACGTTTCAGTTTCTTCCGTGCTGTTCGAGGAGATATATCCCTGCTACAGTAAATCTTGGAGGCAAAGACACAGACACTGGCTCAGCCCTCACATGTGAAGTTACTCGCCGGCTGACACATAAATCCACACACACTGACGTAGCTCTGGTCTCATGGGTTTTAACTTCATCGCTGCCTGAGGGCTGGGAAGGGTGCGAACAAACCGGAGCCGCACACCTGAAGGACCGGGGACAATGCGTGCGGCTTACTCACTGTTGACCTTTTGATGTCTAAGTCAATACTCTCTCTTTTCCCCTTCGTCCTTCTCCACCCCACCTTCCCCATCTCCACCGGCGGTGACAGAGACGGAGGACACAGGGGTCTGTAATCAGCTGGCTGACCCCGGGGTTGGGTTGTGTGACCCCAGCAGCCGTGAAGCGCAAGATCCAGGGGCCGATCAGATGAGTAGTTCTGAGGGATCGCTGGTTGAAAGGCAGCCGCCCGCGAGCCCCGGCCAACCCCGTCACATTAGCCCAGAGACAGGAGCCCAGCTGCCGGGACACACTGAGACACAAACACCTGTGTGAGGCAGAGGACAGACATACAGAGGTGGGAAACGTCATCAGATCCTGTACTTAAGTCAAAGTAAAAGTACCCGAGTGTAGGAATACTCTGTTACAAGTAAAGTCCTCCAATCTGAATGTTACTCAGGTAAAAGTATCAACATATACATAAAGTACCAAAAGTAAAAGTCCTCATTAGGCAGATTGGCCCATTCCAGAATAATACATTTTATGTTTTGATTATAAATATTGATGCATTCAAGTGTTATCAAAGCTGGTAAAGGTACAGCTAGTTTCATCACTATGAAGGCTATGTGTAATTTTAAATAAAGTCTTATTAAAGTGTTGATTATATTTTTAGATCATTAACCCAAATCTGCAAAGTAACTAAAGGTATACATGTAGAGGAGTAAAAGTGCACTATTGAATTGTAGTGAAGAAGTACAAAGTAGCATTAAATGGAAATGCTCAACTACCACAACATTTTACTTAGAGTATTTGAGTAAATGTACTTAACACCACTACAAACACACAGACATGCTTTTTCTACATCCACAGACACCCATGCAACTATGAAAACACACCACTCAAGGAAGGGAGGAGGAGGTGGAGGGGAAACCTGAGCCAGGTGGGGGGGAGGGAGGAGCAGTGCTGGCCCTTGGTCAAGTGCCTTGTATTCCACAAACAGGCCGCATCCAGTTACACTCTACCTGAGACGCCGAGCCCGAGGAGAGGATTCAAAGAGAAGCTTGTGGAGCTCCCACCATTTGGTGCGCCTCCTTCGGCTAATGGAGATTTCACTCAAAGAAAAATACATTTCTGATTTCTCCTCCGAGGGGATTTGGTGGAAATGAAGACATTATTTTCAGTCAGTTTATGAGTAATTGTGTTTTCTCTCTCTACCAGCTGCCGAAGTATTAAAAGCATGGGTGTTGCAAAGATATAGGAGCAGGTTGATAATTGGTAAATGTGGCTCAGCTGTGTGCCTCCACCGCTCACTACACTAATTAAAAGCAGCGAGATGGGAGAAAGGGAGAGAGTGTCATCAAGGACACGCTGGGAGATATTCACCTGAGACGCCGCAGTCACCGAGGCTCCGGGCACATCAGGGTGACCTGAACGCCGGCGCTGTTTGAAGTAGTGGTGGAGAAAAAAAAAAAAAAAAGAGACAAAAGTGTCTGGAGCTCAAACTACTGCCCTTGGGGGAATAAAGAGATATAGAGAGGAGAGGAGATGAAAAGAAAGTAAAGAGAGGAAGATATGTGCAGAGAGAAACATGTTTTGGATTGAGAAGTTGAAGAGGAAAGAGTCTCTGTGTGAAAGTTGAGGCCTCCTCCTTAGGATGCTTATTATTTAGCCCTCATTCATTTGTACCTCTTTACCTCTCTGAAGTCATCATGTTTACACAAGCTGTTACTGCCATTTCCCTGTTGTCTAGCCCTCTGCTGTTTTCCCTCCTTCTTTCCCCTCGTTCTTTGTCTTTTTCCTGCTGGTTGGAAATCTGCAAGGCTTGCTCATCGGCGCCAGCCTCTGCTAATCCCCTCCCAAAGCACCTTAGCAACGCTAGGAATTTAGAGATGCTAAAAAAAACACACGACGACAACAACTGTTCTTAACACTGGGCTCATATTGGCAAGAGTGGCCACATCTTGAGATGTGTGTGTTTTCCATAAGTAGTTCAGAACAATCTGGAAGGGTGTGATAACCGAGGATCTCTCAAGAGTGTGTGTGTGCGTGTGTGTGTGTCAGGATGCGTGTGTGCACAAAATGGAAATGTATGTTTATGGGATATAGTTCCTATAACACGAGCAACCTGGTAATCACTACATGTAGTCACCTGAGATGCTCATTATCTAGCGCACGCACACACACACACACACACACACACACACACACACACACACACACACACACACACACACACACACACACACACACACACACACACACACACACACACACACACACACACACACACACACACACACACACACACACACACACACACACACACACACACACACACACACACACACACACACACACACACACGGCTAGAAGTGAGTGTTTTTCTACACCTGAGCGAGGCTACGATAGACCGAGAGGCTGAAAGAGTGAACAAAATATAAACGATCACACACAGCGGTGAAACAACTTGTGTTATTAGAAGCCAAACTTTGATGTTTGCCAAATGCCTCGACGAAAAGAAAAAAAAAATCAATAAAGCAAGGTTACAACGCTCGTAGCAATTATGCCGTTAGTTATTTTCATTTGTTGGCTTTTGCGGTTTTCACACATCAACACCGATCACCCCCACCTCTCTCTTTCTCTCTACCTAAAATCAATTACTTAGGGGCAATGGTAAAATAATTGAGGGCGCATTAAGACCTTGAAATTAATACATAGTTAAAACTTTTCAATAACTTCTCACTTTGAAATATTAATTTAACTCGCAAATTGAATGTGAAAAAAAGGATGAGGAACACAATGTTTTATTATTAGGCAGCAATAAGATGCAAGTTTTATTTAATATGTTTTTTTCAGCAAAAGCCTAGACAACAAAGTGTACAATGTTAGCGCATAACAAAGACCTGTCTCACAATATGATAATCCAGGAAGAAAAATGTAATAATATTATTTTTTTCAAATTTAAAAACATAAATATACATAACATAAAGCTTCATGCACTAGAAATATGTTAATCAACACCTAGGATGAAATGAGAATAATAAATGATTATATTCTGCTTCTCTAAAAGAAGTTAAACGAGAATGACCTGTTTCCCACTGACGGAGCTTCTCTGTTCCCCTTGTTCCAGATCAGTACGTTTGTTATTCGGGCCGGTCACACATTAAATACACTCAAGGCTGTAGAAATATTCATTACAGGCATTTTGACGGATTTTACAAATCTGAAAATGCAGCGGCTTCTTGCCAACTGAGGGACTAAGAGTATTAAGACACTGAAGCTGGCTCCAGTGAAAGGGAAAGGGGAGCTGGGTTTTCTTTTTCTTTTGGTTGCAAAAATGGGCTGGTGTTTCTGAATATCTATTTTTTTCTTTTTTACAGCTCGTCTTTTAAATAAGATAAAATAAACTCACCACATGCTCTGAAATCCAACACTGCACTCAGCTATAAAACACGGGGCAATAGGAGAAAGGGATGTGTGTAATTAAGGGGTTTATAGTAGGTAGCATCACATGGGAAAGAGTGAATGGAGGAAATTTGGGGCTCTGACTGTCGCTGACATTTTCCTAAAGGTCTTTTCTCCCACAGCACCTATCTTCTAGTGCTCCACGTAATGATGGGCTGCCAGCAGAGGAGACGAGGCGCTATCTGTTAATCACAGGCCCACAGTGATCCATGTCCACTGGTGATAGCCATGATGGACAGTTTGCTGCAAGAGAGAGACAGACAGAGAAAAGAGGGAGATGGACAAAGAGAAGATATTGATTTGTAGCGGGATCAAATGTCAAAAGTCAATAAATAAAGCAGAATAGAGCAAATATAACCCTGTAGTTTCAAAAATATGTCTATATAACAAACATATATTGTGTATTATAACATTAACAGATGAAAAAATGTAACACATGGTTCAGTCAGAATACTTAATAGCCAGCAGGTTATCACACAAATTACTCAAATGTATCCCGCTGCTTAAAGAGTCTGATAGCTGACAACAATCTAATGGCCGCGGAAACAAATTGAGTCGGGTTATAATCATTAAGAACAATTTATCTGCTCCTTTTGGACATACTGCTGTGACATACACATATTTCACTTGTTCCAATCTGACGCATCTAAACAACCCGGTTTGTTGATCACTTGACCCCCGCAGGGTCCAAAGGTCAGCCCGGTTCAAACAGCTATCAGCGTGCAGCAGGCGCCATAAAACTGCTGTTTCTGGTTTGAACTCTTTGACCCCACATTAACCTCATTCTCTTCCACGAGGAGAATGATCACCTGCCAGCGAGGAGCAGAAATCCTTTACAGCATCTGGTGGGTACGCATGTGTGCAGGCCAGTGATAGAGAGACACTGCAGGTGTGTTGTTCAGCGCTCTCTATTGAGTGGATGGTGGAGTTAGTGAGAGTCAGTGAGGGCAAGAGACTTTCAGTCAAACAGCGACCTGCAAAGTGTATAAGAACAGGACTAGAAATTGCAAAGAGACTCACATTTTTCATTGTCTTCTCCTGATTTCCTCTCAGTGTCACAAATATGCCATGTTTCTCCATATTTATGACAAGTTCTACCCTTTTCTTCTTCTCCTCTTTGTTTTCACAACCCCCCCACTGGCACTTTAAAGTGTATTTAAGCCATATGTCTCTAAAAAGTGTAGTTTTTCCTCCCAGACAACAGGTACAGAATGGCAAGTCTTTTTTTTAAGACTTGCAGAAGGTTTATTATATATTTTTTGTAATTCTTTGTAAGCTACCATATCGTGATAAACACTTATTTTTGTGGGCCGACACACCAGTTTTGGTTTGGAAATCGTCCCTCAGTGATCACTCATGTACCATAGTAGCGGAATAATTTATATTTGTACGTGATGACACCATATTAAAAGTCAGATGATTGACGAAGTGATTACAATTCATTCTGATGTAAAAAATGAATTGGGTAACAATTTTCAAAGCAATCGATCAAATATTTTTGAGCCAATTCAATGAACTATATTTACTGTGTGACGGTTTTAAGATTCAACAAAGAAGTCAGGTAACGGTTTAAATGTACATCCAAAATGTCATCACTTAATAATGGTGTGTTTATCTCATGGCCCATAATTATGTAATGTGAGATAACAGTGACCCTGACCTCTGACCACTAAAACATTATAAATTCATCTTTGGGTCTGAGTGGATGTTTTAGCCAAATTTAGAGAGCTTCCCTCAAGGTGTTCCTTTGATATTGCAATGAGAGTGGGAGTGACGGACAACCTGAAACATACTGCCTCTGGCCACTGCTAGTGTCGGCACAGTCAAAAAAACAAGAACGTCAACTTCATAGTACCACAAGAGGAACTTAGAAACATCCACTGAGAACCATGAATGTCTGTATAGCATTTTTTTCAATCTACAGTATAGGTTGAGATAATTTACTGCCTACATGTAGGTAGAAACCCTGCTGATGGAGCTGGAGTAAAAGTAAGGGGATCTGCTTTCATGGCATTAGATTAGTTATTGTTATTATTGTATCTCAGATATTTCAGCCTGAACTAAAGCAGAGAATCGACCAACCAACATTGCCATCCATAGAGTGATGCCTCTAACAGTGCAGCCACAGAGAGGCTGAATTAAAGCGTTCCCCCTGCTGAAATGATACATTTTGTACAAGAGCCTGTTGAAATGGGAGGAATAAAAGAACAGTGAAGTAAGAAAGAAAGTAATAATAGTCTGCAGGAGGTGCCATTACTCTCAAACTATTCTACCCCAACTCTCACCCCTGTTATTACAAACCACATGCTTTAAAGTAGTCTGAAAAAAAAAAGGTTTGCTCGGGCTAGTGGAAAATAAACAGGAAGCCACTTTAGACATTTTCATCTACATTTTATTGTTAATTCCCACTTGTGCTCCTGGGGACAACCCTAACGGCCCGTCCACACGGCGGCATGCGTTGAAGCTTCAGCACTTCTGCCCATTCACTTTGAATGGGGTGACGTCACGCTTTGCAGAACTGCATTGTGGGAGCGTTGCTCGCTTCAAAAGTTGAGCAATGCTCAACTTTGGAAGCTTCGGCGGAAGCGTCAGCCAATCAAAACATATGCCAGTACAAGCTCTAGCCAATCAAACCGCGTGCTTGTGTGTCTGGGGGCGGGAGATTCATGTGATTGGTTGTTGGTCGAGTTTCAGATACGCCCGCCGGCAAGCTTCAACGCACGCCGCCGTGTGGACGCTGCGTAACGGCCCGTCCACACTAAAGCTTCAAAAAAAGCTTGCCGGCGGGCGTGTCTGAAGCTCGACCAACAACCAATCACATGAATCTCCCGCCCCTGACACACAAGCAGCGGTTTGATTGGCTAGAGCTTGTACTGGCATATGATTTGATTGGCTGACGCTTCCACCGAAAGCTTCAGAAGCTTCAAAAGTTGAACATTGCTCAACTTTTGCAGCCTGAAACGCCAGGAAAGCTCCGCTCTGCTACCCACAATTCAGTTCGGCGAAAAGCGAGGCAACGTGAATTCAAAGTGAATGGGCAGACGCGTTGGAAACCGTTTTTGAAGCTGTCGAAGCTGTAGTGTGGACGGGCCGTAAGTGTGTTTGTCTCCATGAAAGAGACTCTATGTGGAGCCACTCATGGTGAAAAAGAAACAGTGAGTACTCGGCCAAATACACTTCCTTCGAGTTTACAAAACAGCAGGATTCTAGAGGGTACCTAAAAGTTGTTGTATGATCTTCCCTTGTTGTTCTGTTTGCCTCAGATTATCAGGCCACTGGTTTAAAAGGTGTTTGTCCAGACCAAACAATACAGATGGGACCCAAGGAAAATGGAGTTACAAGAGTCCCACTCCTTTAATCCCTTTAAAAAAAATACACTATAAGCTTCCAATGTCTTAAAACCGAGACTTCTTCGTTTGTATGCCCTCTAACATGAAATGCCGCAAATGTATACGAGCCAAACAATGTAGACGAGATGTGAGGGTTATAGTCCCCCTCCAACACATCTTTACATGCAACTATCGCGGCTCATTCTCATGCGATCCATTGCACCTTCATTATGATACTCTGCAGGGGAATGAGAGGTACGCTCACTGTAGATTGACTGATTACTCGTACTTGGGGTCTTGTCTGATTGTCTCGCTGCTAGTGTATCTTGCCCTGTTGGACCTATTTTTAGCTACGCAGCTGCACTCTGAGATCTCAGCAATAACGTTTGTCAGTACAATGTTAATGGAACTGATGCTACATAAGTAAAAGAAAAGTTGCAATAATGCCCAGTTTTCAAAACATACACGTTGGGAGCTGCAGCACTGCATACAAAAGATTTGAGTTCATGACGAATAATAATTAGCTTCTTAGCTCACCACGCTGCTGGTCTTCAACCACTAAAACAGCTGTGCTAATCAGGTATGGCAAATATGGCACACCAAATGGAGAGACTTGAGAAAGTACTAATGTTGTGTGGAAGCTGCAGACACCCGAAAAACATATTACAATGGATCTGCTGCCATAGACAGATGGTGGCTTTTGCAAGAGTTCTGTTGGTGGAATAAAATAACGTTTTATTGCAAATGTTGTCACAGGCCAAGTGTAACGCAGCGTCCACACGGCGGCGTGCGTTGAAGCTTGCCGGCGGGCGTGTCTGAAACTCGACCAACAACCAATGACATGAATCTCCCGCCCCGGACACACAAGCACGCGGTTTGATTGGCTAGAGCTTGTACTGGCATGTGATTTGATTTGCTGACGCCTCCGTCGAAGCTTCAAAAGTTGAAATTTGCTCAACTTTTGAAGCGAGCAACGCGAGCCGCCGTGTGGACGGGCCGTAAGAGCCATGAACGTCAGAGTGGGGATCCTGTTTTAGATGTTTGATTGTTTATATTTTGGCATTGGTCTTTGTTTTTGTGTTGACCACAACTTTTTGATAGCTGGATTATTTGGATTATATGTTTTGTGTTAACAAATATCTACGGAATGACTTTTATGTGCAATTGCTGGGTTCTGTTTTGCATTTCAATCAAAATAGGAAAAATTGAAATAAGAGCAACAATATGCAATTCATTCATTTTTCTGTAGCACATCATATCCTGATTAAATTGCATTTTACAATTATAAAAATGCCATTTTGCCAGAATGGATGAAGAGGAGGTATCGGTGCAGAATACGACATTGTAATCCATCAGCCTGATGTGTGTGGAGGTGAGTGGGGTTATTTTGCAGCTCCCACATGATTAAACACAGAGGCTCATTGTGCTTTTGGCACTCCTAAAGTGGAGGCTGCCGTTTTTCATATACATTCGTCTTGCTGCCCTCAGCTGGAATCAGGGATTTAAGTAACTGCATGGATCAATAAAGACATTACATTTCACAAATAATGCTTCCTTAAAAGCATCTGCGGGAATGTCTTTTAAAAACAAAAAATATTTTCAGCATTTTTCTGTACTTGTGGCACATTTCTTCCAACTATTCAGTTTGCTCTTGTTGACAGAATTGCCTAATTTACAGCTGAGAGTCTGTTGTCAATGCAATGTCTAAGACTTCATTTCCACCAGCAACTAGCTGTGTGTGCTTTATTTCAATTAAATTCAATATGAGTTTGTTTGCACCTCTCCTTCCACCTGTATGCCATGTGCTATCTCTGCACCAAACAGTGAAACAGCATTTTGAATGGCACACAAATCCACTTATTATAGGGAGGCTAATACAAAGCCATTTTTTATCAGTAACTGATGTTATAAGCAGCTCCATTAAAACATGTCTACACTAAGATCTCTACACTTCTGATTTACTTTGCTTAGTATGTTTGGCTGCTGATTTTCAATAAAAACAACTCCAATCCAGGAGGTGTTACCTTTTTATGTCCCTGAGAAGTTATGGGAGTTGCAGTGGATGGTTTGGCATATAAATCATACAACTTTGACACTGAAACCCATTCAACGCACCTGACCCTGACGATTTCTGTTCACAAGCCTCCAAATGCATCAGCCAACATTGGTATCCGAAAGATAAACCTGGGCACACATTTTGTTGGCCACTTGGGGGCAGTGGAAGCCCCCAAGTGGCCAACACTGACATACTATCACCTCATAAAGCAGTTTCAAATATGTTTGCTTATTACCTTAGGGAAACATGTGGCTCTTAATTCGCTAAATACTATATTTTGTACATACAACTATTCAAAAACTCAGTCTTACAGGTGCTGGACATGGACTGTATGAGAAGTGGTTGTACTGTATGTGTATCAGAACATGTTAACTTAAAATGAGTCCAGTGATCACTTTTGGTGGTTTTGTTACCACGTGTCTCCTTAAGTAACCTTAGACAGATGTTTGATCCACTTGTATTGTGTCCGTGCAGCATTAACTATTCTGACGCACAGAAGCGGTCGATACAAATATAATATGACAGGTTTCTCATTCATAAGGGTTGTTTTGGAAGGCCAAGTGGATCCTTAATGTTGTTCAGGTTGATTTGTTCAACCTCGACCTAATTCGTAAAAACGTAACCTTATAATATTTTAGAGAACATATAATAATTGAATTTAAATTGTAGTTCAAGATGAGGACTTTGAACAGTTTGCAGAATATGTCATAATAATATTGGTTAGTAAGTACATTGGTTGACCCTGTCAAGTTATTCTAAAGCGGGAATTTGAAAAATGTCATGGTTTTCTTCACAAAACTGTACAGCTTGGACTTATTTGAGTTATAAATAGAGATTTTTTTGCTTGAATTTATGATTATAAAGCAGAGTGCCTAACGTAATGGCTGTAGAATAATGAACAACATCTGCGCTTTAAATTGCTTCCCTATAAGCCTCTCTTTCAATATGCACTTCTATTTCCAACCAGGTACTATTTCTTGGGAAAATGCACCCATTTAAAAGTTTTGAGCAGATCAAATGGTTGCTATTAGTGGTTATGTCTACTTTTCTAATGCATTAGGGGGAAATGCTGCACTTGATACATTGTGATAAATGAAAGTTAAACATTGTTAAGCAGAATTAAATTACTTTGTAGCAAAACGTTAGTTGGTTAGTTCTAGAAAAAGATGTTGGTCCGGCTTTTAATCAGTACTTTTTTTAAGTGGAAGTGGAACTTATTGTTGTTGTGAACCCAAAGATAACATTGATGGTTTCACACATGAGGCGAACACCTGTCTTCTTAGTAAAAGTCCCAACCTAAGTCTAAATAACAATACCTCTGTCTCTTGCCCCTTCTGACCCACATCTATGAGGGAGAAGAACCACTGAACGATGCCCATTTAATTGGCTGATAACTAAACTGGTGGAAAATTAAGGATTGATTTACAGTTCTTTCACAATTAAAGACCCTTGATAAATACATTACTTCCTACATTACCGTTGGCAGCTCAACAAAAAATGTTTTATCCACAGGTAACACTAAAACCAGAGAAGTGTGAACTATGGAAACTGCAAATAGCCCCTTTGACTGTGTCTTGCTCAACATTATCACACGCCAGGCAGCTATCAGTAACCATGTTGATATAGATATTTTTAAAAGTAGATTGATTTACTTGCAATATTGTTTGGCTAAAAATGAAGTGTGTCATGTCATGTGTAAGGTAGCTCTGAGGAAAAGGGAAAGTGATCTGATTTTCTTCAACTTCAAAACTACTATCAGACACAGGGTAAAAGCTGACTTGTTTTCGTATTCCATTTTAACTTGCATAACGCAGAGGCTGCTTATTTTCAGCAGCTTTTTCAATTGAAGCACTTTTCTTTTCTTTTGTAGACCGAGCACTAGTGAGGTCACCCAAACCCCCAGGAAGAGTGCCAGGATTTGAGGCACTCTTCCTGAAAAAAACAAACTGTTAAATGACAACTTCCAGGTAGATCACTTGATGCCATCAGGCCCAAAACGTTTTTCTCCCCATGCTTACATTGGGAAAGAGATGCCTGAGAAATATTTGTAGTGGTAACTTCTCAGTATAATCACAATGTGTCACTTTCTAAATGACTAGAGGCTGAAAAGGGTACTGATAACTGAATGAGTAAGAAACCCTCCTTTATTCACGTGAATAAGACAGAGTGACACGGGACGAGTTTAAAGGAAACACTTGTGCACTTACTATAAAAAGGCCCATAATGTGGAATATTTCCCAAACCAGGTATCTTTATCAATCAGCCTCTAGTGCTATATCCAGTTCTCTTTATACATCTATGAGGTCACCCCCACTTCAACATGTTTGAATTTGGAGGATTCAACAACAAGAGGAATTAACAGTGATTAACTTTGTTGGGTTTTGATATTCAAATACATTACAAGTCAAAACATACATTAAAATAGATTTAGTAATAGCTATAATGACATGTAAAAAGAAAGCTCATACACATTTAGAGCATACAAAGTTCACGGCAAATATAATTAGACTCTTGAATAATAATTTGTGAATGTCTCTGTGCTTTTAAAGGAGATATGTCCTGGGGGTCCTTTGGACTCATGACCTCTGTGAAATCCTGGCTGCAGCCCTGACAGTCTCCTCATCCTTTCATCAGTGATGGACAGTCAGGACACTCAGTATGCTGCACCCCCCACCCCCTAAACTCCCATCTTCTTCAAACTTATTCTTTCCTTTCTCCTCCTTCCTCCCCGGTTCCCGTGGAGTGGCTGGTTTTGTGTGGCCCCAGCACTGTCCCGTTTTTATAACTACTCTGACGGGTTACCCCGGTCCCCCTCGCACCTGCGCCGCTCCCAGGTCCCTACAGGAATGCGCTGGGGCTTGTAATCGCCTTTGTGGGGGCCATTGAGTTGTACGGCTGACTGAAACTTCCCAACCTCACAGCGCGCTGGCCGCTGAATGGGGCTCAGCGTGGGGCGGCTCTCCAAACCTCCACCGCTGCCAAATTCCTACAGTGGAGCTCCACAATCACTCCCACACAGGCCCCGATATACCGCCAGGCAGGAGGGACAGGGAGGGGGTGGTGGTGGTGGTAGTGTGTGTGTGTGTGTGTGTGTGTGTGTGTGTGTGTGTGTGTGTGTGTGTGTGTGTGTGTGTGTGTGTGTGTGTGTGTGTGTGTGTGTGTGTGTGTGTGTGTGTGTGTGTGTGTGTGTGTGTGTGTGTGTGTGTTGGGCAGAGTGATGAAAAAGTCTACATTTAACTCCAAATAGACACTTTTATGCGTAATATCACCACTCTCAATGGACATCATTTCTTGAGTTTTTGTTATTGTTCGATTTGGTAAACAGTGATTTAGTGCAATAATAAACCAAGATTATACATTTTCATTTCAATATCTCACCTCTTGTCAAAATGTCCCAGTGCAGATGCTATTCCAACAACGGAGAAATCTGAAAAATAAAAAAAAATGGAAAATAAAAAAGGCGGTTTTGAATGCTGGACAAAGTTTGAAAATAAAAGCAATTTCTCATAACTTTCAGGACATTTGTGCTGCGTTTCGGTGCATTAGGTCTGTGTGCCGACATATAGCGTGGTAGCTGTGGGTAGATAGAGCAGCACTGCAGGATTAAGAGGCAGCAAGATTGTTAAACATGTCAACGTGTAATTGCACGATAAGGCCCTTCCGAGGAATTCATTGGCCCAGTTGCTTTCTCTATTCCGCGCTAATCTCGCCCGGCACATTCGCTCTGTGCAATCTGTCTCCATAATCTTCTGTGACAGAGCGGGCGACGAGAGCAGCTTGCCTGGTAATTTTTTTAGGAAAAGGGGGGGAGACGTGGAGAAAATATGCAGAGGCGTGATAAAGTGACGCTAATTATCCCCATTTAGGACAGGGAGTGCAAGGGATCGGGGCTTTACGAGCAACCGAGTGTGCGCCGGAGCTGATGGCCTCCTAGCACGGAATATATCGGTGGCTACAAGATAAGAGCATCGCATAGTGGAGAGATTTATTGGCCGGTCAGCTAAACACATGCACACACTGACGCACACGCACAAACACACACACGTACAGCGCTGCCACAGCTTGTGCTGCACCCTACACTTACCCCTCTTCCACCTCAAGGTGTAATTTATTCGGGTTAAATTTGCCAGAACGCTCCTCTTTTAGCCTGGCGATGCGCCGTGACGCGCTCCGCCTCTCTGGCTTTCAGTGTTAATCCGCATCTCTCCACGTCAACAGATAAGATAGAAACAGATTCAAAACGCACGAGGAGGCCTTCCCCGTGCCATACGCTGCGAGAGATGTCTCCATAGATGCGGTTTCTTTTTGGGTTATGGAATTTAAACTAATTTCCAGACATTGTTCCTGTGATTTCTGTCAATAGATGAATGCGCAGCCAGACGCTACACGCTTTACTTTGAGGCCTAACAGGTTTAATTGACATACCATGCAAGTCTTCATCAGTGTGACATAGGCCCTTTAACTATGTATTTGAGATTAATTGATTTTTCAAAAAGCCTAAGTGGGCATACATTTCACTCATTTGCATGTGTATGGCTATTAGCCTGTATCTATACGGGGCCTACAGGCAATAAGACAACTGTCAAAAGCAGCTGAGGCCTGTCAGAATGTGACGTCATTTTCAGGAGAAATGTTCAATATGTTAAGAGCATTTTAAAATGTATATATATTTTTCTTAAATATGTCTGATCCATACTGAAGGTGTTTTGTACAAAGGTATCAAAACTCACCTCAATAAAAAACGTTGAAATGATGATGAGTCATCAGTCAGTGAGAAGTTAAAGTCCAGTCTGTGAATCAGATGTCCTGTATGCTTTTGGTTTCCAGTACATCGCAATAAATGTTGCATTATTTAATGGTTTGCTTTGTGCTGTGAATGCAATTGAGTTTTTTTTATTTGGCATTGAGATTGTATTTTCCTTATTATGGCAGAGGTTTATTAACCTAAAGTCTCTTGTAGTGCGTTTGTTTTATTAAATGTGAATGTACACTTTAAATCATCGTTTGTTATGTACCTTTCCCAGATCCCTTTACTGTCCTGCCTCTGTGAAGTGTCACTCTCACAGCCTCACAGCTTAACTAAAAGATGATATAAGGATTAAACCTCGATTACAGGATCTGTTATAACAAATATGTGTTTAACTGTTGATTTATCATCTTTAAAACTGTTCATTTGATTACCAAGGTAACCAAACTAAATTATTTTGTTGTGATTTTAAGGATGCACGTCTGAAGTCGTTTGTAATGTTTTCACAAATCTTTTAATATTCTAATTAAGGGATATCATATTTCAGTTTATGTATTCAAGTGTTAAAGTAGAATAAAGTGGAGGATTTAAAATAAAAGTCCGTCGGTGTAAACTATACCAGTTTAGGTTAAAGATCACTGATATTTATTTATTCATCAATTAATGTAATAAATAAATACTTTCATCACTAAAATATTGATTATATATTACTGCTTTCTTTATTTTACGTCTGAGTCGTATGATTTAAAGTCATGATCAAAACAGAAGAAGTGAAATTACATCAAACTAAATTTCAATCGGTGCATCGAAAACATATGAAGGTATTTTAATAGTTAAAATTATATATTAAAATCTTTTTTTTTTTTTTATAAAAGGCCAAAGTCTAACATTAACCCACAGTTAAAACGGGAAAAATGGTAAATAAGTAATAAAGCCTGTTGATAGGCTGGTACATTTTTGTTAGAGAAAGTCATTATTTATGTGATCTAGAAATTGAAATGTCTAAGAGCTTTGGAATTCGTTAGAAAAATATAAATCTTATAAATAACGTATTTAATAAAATGACTATATATTGACAGAAGTTAACAAATATATAAAATAAAAATAAATCTGCTTAAATTGACACCGATGTTTTAAAACTCTTTACTATGGTAATATTCGGTTGTATTATTTAAGTAAATTCTTTTATTGCTGTAACAAATTAGGACGTTTCGTTATTTACACTAACAGGTGGTTTGTTATATGAGGCCTTCACCCACTCTGTGTTATCAGATATATTTAGACAATGCCATTTAATGTGTGAGGAATATTTTTTATATAAATATGGAATATTGGCTATTAACGTGGCATTCTTTAAATGTTCACAGCTTGAATATGGTCTGACCTGCATGCCACTTAAAAATAAAATATTAAATTAATTTTTGAATTAATTGCTCATTACCCATTTAAGTTTGGCCCATGAAAAACACCATCCTATCAAAACGGGTTCCTCGGGGCCTACAGACTGAAGCTTTTACGCACAAACAATTAAGCTATTTAGAAGCTCGTGGGATCTATGGTGTCAACATTTTAACAGGTGTCTATTTTTCTCGAGTGGGAGCTTGATAATATTCTTGTGTCCTAAAACGTGAAAACACTCCTGTGAGAACATTGTGTAAAATAATCAATCTAAGACCGTATTCTTGAGAATCAAAGCAACATCTGGTGAAATTTATTCAATTCTTCTTCATTGCAATATCAGGGCTTTTCACTTGCAGAAAAGCACTTAAATTACAACAGCAGTTGCCCGTCATCATTTGAAATATTAAAATTATTCACAATTTACAATAATTAGAGTGTTACAATAAAAAGAGATGATTTCGAAGAATTAAGACACAGGCTTCTGCAAATGAACACAAATGTTTAAAGAATGTGATTTCCCCATTTCTTTTAAAGCACTTTCTTAAGATTATGACACGTTATCTCATTTTCAATAACTTACAAGAGCCCTCCCCCCCAAAAAAAATAATGAGACAATTTAACCAAATACCCCCAAGTGGACCTGGCTTAACCCTCAACTTAAACTGTAAAGTAATGGACAAAAAGATGGTAGCACAATAACCAAAATCTCAGCATCAGATATATAATTCCACTGGAGGCTATTAAAAAAAAAAAAGCCGAGATGAATTTGCTATTTACCCTTCATTTACAATATCATAAACATTCTGTACAAAATGCAGGTAGTTCTCGGGACCGGGGTTATTTAGAAAAGAGGTAAATATTTGGTTATGTGTTCGTTTGCAGTTTTCAATTATTCTGTGAGTTTTAAATGTGTGTTAGAGGGACCGTCCCGTTCACTCCAGCCGTGGCGCTCTGGTAATGCTGCGGCAAGGCATGGAGTCTACTTTGCATTGACGGGTCCCCCGGCTCTCCGGTCGGTAAATACATGCTTATCATCTCTCTCAAGTCTCCGGGGCAAGGACCCCGTGAGTGTGTGCTGCTGACGGGAGGGCTTACACTCGGCTCCGACTTCACAAGCGACCCTAACGTCCCCATGGCAGCCGAGGAGGAGACGCCGGAGCCCTGGTGCTGTGAGTAGCTGATCCCGCCGTAGCCGGATGGAGAAGCGTTCATGTAGCTTTGAGAGTTCGAGATGGGGCTGTACTGCAGGGCCGTCATGTCGTAGCGGTGCATGGGCTGCGGGTTGTGTGAGTGGTGGTGGTGTGAGTGGTGGTGGTGCACCCCGCTGCCAGGGTGCTGGCTGTAGGCGAGCTGCGCCTCCTGCATCATCGCTGCGGCCGCCGCGGCTGCTGCCACCTGCCCCGAGTACGCACCGTTCGCCCAGCCGTTCATGTGCGCGTAGCCGGAGCCGGCGGAGCCTCCGTGACCCCCGGGGCTCTCTAATCTCTGCCCGACCCCGGATGAACCCATGCCGACTCCCATTCCAACTCCCATTCCAACTCCACCGCCTGGCCCAGAAAGCAGTCCACCAGCGAGGGAATATTTGTCCTTTTTCAGCAGCGTCTTGGTCTTCCGTCTTGGCCGGTACTTGTAATCCGGATGCTCCTTCATGTGCATGGCTCGCAACCGTTTCGCCTCGTCGATGAAAGGTCTCTTCTCAGCCTCGGACATCACTTTCCACTCTGCGCCCAGCCGCTTGCTGATCTCAGAGTTGTGCATTTTTGGGTTCTCCTGTGCCATCTTCCTCCGCTGGCCCCGGGACCAAACCATGAACGCGTTCATCGGTCTCTTCACCCGCTCCTGGTTCGCTTTGGACCCACTGTTCGGCCCCGTTTGCCCCGTGTTTGTGTTCGTTTGGGGACCGGGGGAATGGAGGTCAGTTTCCATCATCATGCTATACATTCACCTGGTTTTAAAGTTCGCCACCAACAGAGAAAAAAAGTCTATTTCAAGATGATAGCGCACAGGATCGAGTGCGCACAGGATGACTGGATAGCACAATTTAATATACTAACTCCAAATTATTCAAGATCAAAATTAATCCAAAAGGGATATAAAATGTTCTCCAACCAGTACTTCACGCGCTCTTCGCCTGGGTTGGTTCACATCCACTGTGGCAGAATGCGCATTTGAGCCACTTTCCCTGTCGGAGTTGAGAAGTTGGTTAAAGCGGCGGCCATATGATGCGCACTGACAGCGGTTAAATGAGCCACAAGCGGCCAATGAGGGTCTAGCAGCAGAGTGATTTGCATGGCGTTTGGTCAGGTGACTAGAGGACCATAGAGGAAGAGCTCACCGGAGGAGGAGGAGGAGGAGGAGGAGGAGGAGGAGGAGGTGTAGGAGGAGGAGGAGGAGGAAGAGGAGGGGGGGCAGAAAAGAGGGTCAATCCCACAAATAGCACAAGGCATTTGAAATTTCCAAACACGCTTTCAGAGGCTTCAGCTAAACAAAAAATAACTAAGATTTGTTAGCAGTGAGTGGGGTGCAGACTGTGATTACCATGAGTCAAATATCTCGACAAATTTTTAAAGATTACTTGCTGAATTTCGGAAATCACTTTACCACAGCTTCACTATAACACAGCTTTTAAATTCGCATGCTTCAGTTAAAGTTTGGGTACAAATATTTCCACTTTTCTCTTAATGAATGCTTGAAAATCAGACCATTTCCTTCATTTTTAAGCGAGTTATTCTCAAACCTTTTGTGATGACTAGAAGTCCTGGGCCCCAACTGTATTTATATGTACTAAAATAACACAACAGTCAGCCAAAACCAATTCAATATCAGGCGATTTGATGCTCGAGCAGAGCCTCAAAATCCATTTGTTCAGACCTCTTCTCTGCCTGCCTCTCTCTGCCTTCAGGTGTGTAATTAAGGTAGTAATAGTAGGTGTAATAGAAAGACATTTTACACACTCAATACAGAAGATGATGTGAAAGAGATTTAGTGAAAAAAATGTTGGTCTAAGAGGAGAAGCCCCTCGGGATGGATCGCCATATAATGACGTGAAATTGCTGGGGCAAAGCGTCGTGATCGCCGTCTGCTGGCGGTGCATGAGTCTGTGTGTGTGAGAGTGAGTGTGTGTGTGTATATCTGAGGATGAAAAGAAAGGCCACGTGTAATCTACTCTGCCATCTTCTCTGGAGTTTTTTTTTCTTCTACCTGGCTGATCATTTTTTTAAAGTTTCTTATTTAACAGGTTACCCGTGCGTAAAAACTGACAGGGAAGTCTTGGACTCCGCGCATTTATAATCCAGATTTCACAGCTGACCTCCCCTGAAAAGCCCAATCAACCCTTAATTGAAAAGGAAAACGGAATACCACATCCCGCGGCGAGACTAACGATTTAATCGTCCTTTGCTGTTTTTTATTTTAATTGGAGCTTAGCTTGATATGGCGGTGTGTTCAGGGCCTGAGGGAGCGGGATCACTCGGACAGATCCATGCCTCCCTGGTAATGGGGTTAACGGGATATCACACCGATGGTCAATAAGCGTCTCCTCTGGTCCATGTGGCTCAAGGCCCGAGAAGATGGCGATAGGATGATGGTGACACACGGAGAGTCACAGATTTGTCAGGGAGAGCCAGTGAAGCCATCACATAACAAATATATATTCATAATAAAAAACAATGACGATAAACTTATGAAAAGGAAATGTAGGCTAATTAACACTTAATCACAATCACAGTAAACATTTTGAAAGTATTCAAAACATATTTATACATTTAAAAAGTAAGGAGTAGGCTATTTATTTACCAAACCAGTTAATTACAGTAATATAAACCAAAATATATTGGATGTTTTTCCAATAATATTTTTTTTGATAAATATGAATATAGCCTGCTTAAATAAATTCCTAGAGACTTCGCAAACGATGCTTCACAATGTTAAAATCCAGCAATGTGTGTACAAAAAAGGGGTATATAATTTTTAGGATCGATCGAGAAGGATGAATTATTATGGTTAATATTTGTTCCTCTCATTGTGGAGTGGGTTTAGGCTTGTAGAGGATTAGCCTTCACAGTGACACTGGGACCCCGGTGGCCCCTGTTTACTCTCCCTGTCATCCCCCATCAGTCACTCCTCTTTTAACAAACCTCTTTTCAAAACCTGCTCGCTCCTTTGTGCGCGGCCTCTGCAACAGGATGTGCGCACTGCGATGATGGTGCACAACTGGGGCCAGGGGTCAAAGCAGTTATATATACCCCAACCCCCCCAATGAATTTAAATTGAAAAATAAAAAAGAGAAAAATAAAAAAGAGAACAATTAGGTATAAATAGTCAAATCTAAAATGCACAGCGTTTTATTGTGCCGTTTATTATGAGCCAACTTCTTCGCAAAGTAACACGCAGGCACAACGAAAGTGAAAGAGAGACCGATTGTATCTGGGTTCCCCCCTTTAATCTGTCATCTTTCCTCCTAAAGCTGTTAAGCCAGAACAACAATGTCCACGTGTCTCTGTGTGAGTGTGCAAAGCCAGCGGCGCGCTTAAAACTGGGTGGTGTTGGTTTTGGGAAAGAAAAATAAAAAAAGAGTAATGATCACCTGACCTGGACAAAAACAGCAGTTTACATGGGAAGAGCGAGAGAAAATAAATGTTTTACTGCTTCTATCTACAACATGTGATGATCAGCCCCCACCTGCTCCCCCCCTACTCCTAAAAGTAAAAACACCGAGATAATCACGTAACCGAGCCGTGTAAAACAACTTGTGATAAACACTCCCATAATTTACAGCATGCAGCTGATCGTTCTCGTTAATCAGGCAAATAAAAAGGTGGAACCGATAACCTCTCACTCCCGAACACAGCTGCTCGGAAAATCTAACTGAGAGCAACTGGTAGCACCGCGAGCCCAGAGCAGTGCGCAATGTGCAGCCAAGCCCCGGTGCGTCTCCCTTGTCCCAAAAATAAAACGACAGCCTGTAGCGAGAAACACATATTATCTGCTTTGAATTAAACACAGCAGAGCGCAGACGTTCCGAAATAAAGGGATGCCATAAATACAGGTATTTAGTTCGCTTTACCCCTCCCGTTTTTCAGCATTAAATCCACTTTACGCAATTGAAGATTTTACGCACAACAGGAAGGTTTACTAATAAAGCATCCACAGGTTACATATTTATAAAAATACCTTTTCTCTGAAGGGAATTATAAGCAAACTTACGCATGTTCCCCTCGTTCCCTCTACTCCAGACCATGTGGGCAGATTTCCTACTCCATACTCCTAAAGCCGTCCTAAACCCTGCAAAGCCTCATGTAAGACCGCTACTCCTACTACAATCTGGCCGCTCGAGTGCCAAGGCCATCCGTGCCCGGTGCCCAAACCCACCACACACACTGAGGGGCAGACACAAGAAGAAATGACATTTATTATACACTCTAAAAAAGACAATTCCAAGTTATTGTTTCTCTCTGCGGAAGGGGCTTGCTTCTAACATAATGGAGCGTCTTTTGTGTGCCACAGAACAATACAAAACAAGTATTCTAATAAATAGCCACTTTTTTTTTTGGCTCTCCAGGATGAATGGGGCTGGAGCGGTGGGGTTCTGAAAGGCAGCTGTGCCGCATTGGGGGAGGAGGGGCGAGGAGTTGGGAGGAGCCCAGCACCCCCCTTCCTTACCTCCTCCTGGATACTGACTCCCATTACTGATCCTGGAACAGAAAATGATGCAGGGAGAGAGGGGGGGGGAGAGAGGTATTGACTTTGGAGGCTGTTTTTTTTACTCAGGACATACACTGTGTCCAACAATGTGATCCTCAAACCCTCAAATGTTGCCTCATACTGTGAAGTCCACAGTATCCAATTAGATTCAGTTCCTATGAACCTGCACAGCTTGCAAGCATGTGGCTCTGACAGCTTCTAGGTGGAGAAACACACGCGCACACACACACGCGCACACTCACAAACATATGTAATACTGTATAAGAAACAGCTGGGATCATTAAAGATTTCTTATTCACAGATATCGTCTTACATTTGGGAGATCGTAATATTGCATCAGAGTCTTTACTGGCATTACAGTATAAAGGGATGAAATTATTGTCATATTCACATTACTGATGATTATCTATCAAAAATGCTGTTCTGTTAATATTATGTGAAAGCACCAATAGTCAACCCTGTCTCGATATCAATATCAAGGTATTTTATCAGAAATATTGTGATATTTGATTTTCTCTTTATTGCGGTCTAGTGGCAACTGTTTCCTTTTTTATGTGTTAAATGTATAAAATGTTGTGAAATTGTGAAACATTTCTATTCTAGTTCCTTCAAGTGCTGAGGTAATGTCTTTAAATGTCTGTTTTACCAGTCAATAACCCAAAGACATTCAGATTGTTTTGATATAAAGCATAGAAAAGAAGATAATCCATATTTGAGGGACTGAAAACAACATTTCTTGCCATAAAGAATTCCTTTTGTCGATTTTCTGATCAAAAAAAGTTGTCCGGTATTTCTCTGTCGCTGCTTATCCAGTTGACTAATCCTTGCCACTCTCTACACACAAGCAGAGCCTGGCACGGCGGCTCCTTCCCTGTTAATGAATCACACTGCAACAGGCCTCCTGGCTCCAGACGCCCTGACGGAGCTGATGGAGCTGGCAGGACTCGGAGATGCTTCACACACCCATCTGCTAACTGCTGGAGCCAAGGTGAAAACAGTGTGCGTCCTATAAAAGTAAGACCTTCTATTGTTTGGTAACAAGGGGTGGAAATAAATCTTGGTGATGCTTTTCTACAGAACATTCATTGCTGTGTAATGACTTGATGAGGTAAACTGGACAAACCGTGGGCCTGCCATCCACAAATATATAATTTAACATGGAGAATCTTATTGATTTTCGAGAATAGTATAACGCAGAGAAATATCTCAACTAACACTACTTTGGTTCAACATTTCAGAATAACCCTTCTGCTTTTTCTTGACTTTAGTTGAAAAAATGCCGATGGTTAAACAACCTTTTCATACACTTTCGACCCAGGAAAATAAAACCCTCGCTGCACATTGAAACCACGTCTACGTCCTGTCATTTATACTCATTCACCAGAGCTTACTTTGTCACTTTGCTCAAATGTACTGCATCAAATAAGTAGCACACAAACCACGCAAGCAGGAGATGGACACAAAGTGGTAAAGCTTAGTGAAAGGTAACGTTGAAAGGGGGAGGAAAGAGGGAAGAAAGCGAGAGGAAAGCGAGGGAGAGAGGAGGTCAGGTTCAGACCTACGAGCGCTGAGAGAAGAGTGAGCCAATCGGCTAAAAGCAGAGGTCTTAGCTCGGTTCATACGGTCTCTCTCCAACACACAAATCCCCACAACAGGATACTCAAAAACCTAAAGCCCTCAGAAACATCGAGAGGCAACAACACACGCATCTTAGAAGTCAAAGGTTTTATATGCATGTATCTTAACTCCTTTAAAAGTCTCTCTTTAACGTTATTCAAATAGTTTGTGAAGGTGAATCACTGCTGAAACTATAAAGGTACACACTTGAATAGAAAGAATGAAATAAAGTACTTTTATAATTTAATAGAAGAAAAGACTATTGGACACGAAAGTGGAACATTTTCCTTAGTTCACTAAATAAGAACATTATGTAAAATACCTTTTAATGTACCATGGCACTAATTGAATGTAAAACATGATAAAAAAATAATGTAAAGACGTTCAAATAAATGAGATGTTGAGAATATTCAGACTTGTTATAAGTAGGATTTATTAATGTATGTTAAAATCGACCTTGTCCTTGTTGAGTTTCAGAGCAGGGTGGTAACAGCAAACCGAAAAACTAAAAAGTGCAATTCTTTTTTTTGACAGAGACAGCATAACATGCCATTCAAATCTGGGGCAGTCTTGTCTACAAGCAATTTGTTCTTTTGTTGCTCCATGTGCTCTATTTATATCATCTTCTTCTCTGGGTAGAAATGTAAGAGAAGGGCTTGATGGAGTGGTGAGTCAGAGACAGGGTGACATGAACAAGTGAGAAAGAAAAAGAGAAGAGGGAGAGAGGGAGAGGAGAGAGACACCAGGGAGGCCAATGTCAATCCCACGGCAAACAGCAGTGGATAATCATGGGCTTTAGGAAAACACTGTGTCCATAATGCTATTACCCAGGATTACCTACTCCAGCAGAGCAGGCGAGACTCTCTTCACAATGTGCCCCAGACCTTTCAGATAATCATCTTATCACAGATAACAAACCCGGAAGAAACATCCCATTATTCAAGAAGTAGAAAAAAAACTCCACGGCGTGTTCGAATGAAGACATATTGTAAGCCTAAATTATTCGAGTGGAAAAATATCAGATTTTGAAATTAGCACGCCAGTCCCTTCCCCACTTTCTTTCATTCCCTCACTGTCTCTTCCTCCCAGGGCGCTTTCTCCTTTTCCCGCAGGGCAATTAGAGACAAGATTTTATGCACTGTTCAGCTTATCAATTAGCCATAACACCTTCCGCTCTGATTGGTCTGTAATGAACGTAATGGTTTTAACAGTCGGGAGTTGCAACTCTTAGAGATGCTGTGCTAATGGTGTCGCCACGGCGATGGAGTCACGGTAACAGCTCTGCGGAAAAGCAGTAAGGAGGAGGAGGGGGGGGGGGGGCAAGTCAGCTCTCCCTAACACATCTCTAATTAGAGCTCACAGTCAGTCATTACTGATGTAATAGGGTGTAACACTAATGGCTATCAGGCAAGCCCCCACAAACAACAGGGGGGGTTCTTGTAAGGTGAGAGGAGCAGAACATTTATGGAGGAGGAGGAGGAGGAGGGAGAAAAAAATAGATTATGGTGAGGAGACGAAATGGAAAGTTGGGGGTGTGCAAGGGAGGTCAAGGAGTGAGGAGAGTGATTAGGGGAAAGTGGGCCTGGCTGCATGGAAGGCTTTTTAGTGAAGTATAGTCAGACAAGGTCAGCGCCCATTAATGGAAAAATCTTTCTTTGATGACGCCGAAATGCATCATGTCGGACATTGACAAGATATAGAGACTGACAAGAGAAAAAACAACGATAAGAATAAAGCAGCGGCAGGCAGAAAGAGAGCCGGAGAGAGTGTAAGGGAGGAAGAGAGACGCTTAGTTAACCACTCTGGACCTTTAGACCTTGTTAGCAAAGATGCACTCTGCAGCCCATTCAGCTGCTGATGCATGTTTTTACACTTTTTGACACCAAATTGCAGTGGGTGTAGCAAAGCAGAGCACCACAGGTAACGATAAGGAGGGAGGATGACAGGAAACCCATGTTAGGAGAAATGAAAAGTGAGCCGTGTAAAGAGAGCAGGGTACAAAAATGTGATATAAGTTACGATGCCATCATCCTTAAAGTTATAGCGATACATATAAAGAACTTAAGTTGATGTGAATAGACAAACATCCCTCCCCATTCAGATGATTTATTCGAGAATACCTTTTGAAAGTCCTTAAAAATAATAACATTTTTATTAAATAACTGAACACAACTGTACAAGCTATACTTTCAAACGTTTTGGGAGCCTTTCCCTGAATGCTAGACGGCCAATTTCAACAAAACTCAGTTCGACCAGACCACAGATTATAAAGGTTTTAGCTGCTGAGTGGTGGGGAAATTACACTTTGCATTGAATCGAAGATACAGTGATTGACTTCAAACTAAAATATTAAATCAGAGATCTTTTTTATGGGTACAAAAATTATTGCCGGTATAGTTTGACTGGAGAGTCGCTACCTCAAAGGTATACCAATGTTAGCTATGACAACTCCTCACTGCTTTGGTTTTAGGGGAAGAAGCATTCTGTTACCTGATTCAACCAACGCAACTCCGGTTCAAGCTCCGTGCTAGAGCTTTTCAGGTTCATAACCGGTTCTTCGGTTTAGCTCCAGCTCTTTTCACACTGCCCAGAGTCCGACTGGTGCTGCGTCATTGCGTCATCGTTTGCGTGACTGCTTCATAAAGCCAAATCGTGTGGAAACCCCTCACAGCTGACACCGACAACAACAACAATGAGAAAACTGTAGAAAAAAAACGTATTTGACATACGTTCATAAGAAACGTAACGTGGGAGTATCATATGCACGCAAAATCTGACTTCTGCGTATCTATTGCACGCATTTGCAAAGTCGTGTCATTTGTACGCAGAATGAAGAGACTGGGCTGTGTTACCGCACATTACCTCTACACAGGGCCGGCCCTTCCCACTGGCGAAGTAGGCGAGAAGGGTCTAGCTGCGGCCGCGGACAGTACAGTACACTACACGACACTACACGCCACGCCCACCTGACACGACACTACGGTGGCTGAGAAGGGTCTAGCTGCGGCCGCGGACGAGAAGCCCCTCACTGCAGTGCGCAGTGCCTCAATGAGCTCGATGTGGGCGGAGCTTCACAGATGACGCGTTGCATCCTGTTTCCCGGGTAGCAGTTCTCTTCCCTCCCTTCAATCTAACCCTTCCCTTCCCCCCATCCTAACCCTAACCACTCCCTACCTTTTAACCTAATCCTAATCTTCCTTCCTTCCTCCCTCAAAAACCTACACCCCAAAACCTCTCCTCCTGTCGTGTAGTGTCGTCAATTCGCTTTTAACGGTAGTGCCTCTCAGCCACCGTAGTGTCGTGTCGGGTGGGCGTGTCGTGTCGTGTAGTGTCGTGTAGTGTCCGCGGCCGCATCTAGACCGTATTGAACTAGGCGGTCGCCTAGGGCGCCAGATCTGGAGGGGCGCTGCGCTGGGAGAAAAAAAAAAAGTAATAATTGTTTTAAATAAAAAAAGAAAAGAAAAGATTATTCTGCCTAATTGTATGCCCTTGATCTAATACGTTTACATTAATAATTTAATAAAGTAAACACCCTTTGCACCCCGGGCCGGCGGCAACATTTTGCATTTGCCCTGTACGATGGGCGCTGTAACTGTAAGTGATGAAAGGGGGGGATGGTCGCTTATCTGGCACCCACGGCTCACAGCCAACAGTGACGCGGCAGCTCCAGCTGAAAGTGTCGGAGATTGCAAAGATGCAACAGCAAGAGGCAAACAATTAGCATTATGAAAAGGTCCAAGCCTTCAGGGGCAACGGGAAGGAAACGGAGGAATCGAAAGTCAAAGAGAGAGGTACGTCGGCTTGTGTAAAAAAGAAAAAGTCAGTATGTACTGTACCGTTAGACATTTGATTTTAAGCTAGCTAGCTAAGGAGGTAGCCTGCCCATGATACAGCTTTGATGCCATGCTAGCCGCGAGCCTCTGATACAGAATGATAAATACAAATGATTTAAAGTTTTTATTTATGTGTTATTATTCTTATATAATATTTTTGTAAATAATATACTACTTTTCTATTGTGATAGCTGTAAATTGATCCTCCAATAGGCTTTATCTGATCCTATAGATAGTTTATTTTCACGGTGAACTTGTTTGTATATAAATATATATATATTTATTTATTTTTCTGTTTATTTTCTATTGTATTTTAGAATTTGTTTATTTTCTGCTCTTTTTAATGTCTAATTATTGTGCAATGCTTTGTTTTATATGCTTCTGTAACGAAATAATGTGAATGTTAGCCAGAAGAAAGCTATCTGGATAACTGCTCCTTTGTATAAAGTGAGGCTGACCAACCAATATAGGCATGTGTTATTATTTACATTACATGTCATTTATTAGACGCTTCTATCCAAAGCGACTTACATACATTCAGTACTGTGGACAATCCCCACAGGAGCAATTTGGGGTGAATTGTCTTGCCCAGGGACACAACGACATGCTGACTGCAGTGGGACTCGAACTTGCTACCCCCTGATTCAAAGTTCAGACCTAACTTTTATATAGGCCAGTTGTGAACTTGCATACAGCTGAGGCAGATTGCAGCAGTTATTTTTGCCTGACTGTATATACATGTTTTTGCTTTTAATGTGCTAATACCTACCCTATAATTTTCCAGCTGAACTTGAGAAATACTTAAAAAAGCCCCCAGTTGCTGGAGAAGGAACATCTGATCTCCCATGTACATCACACTCTGAAGAATGTAAGTTTTGCCAAACATTTATGGTCTCTGTGTAATCGTTAATACACTACTGACCAACATCAAACATGTCAGCAAAATGTTGCAATCAGTGTCAATGCAGCTGGATATTGCTGTTGACCTCCTGAGAAAAACAGAAGTTTCTTTGGTCAGCTACAGAAGCAATGGATTTGCTTCTGTCCAAGCATCTGCCAAAGACATCTGTGGCCAAATGAATGTGGAAGCTGTTCTCAACCAGAAGAGGTTTCTTTTTTCAATATGGTGGTGGATGTTTCCATTGCATCACTGCAGGAGAGATTCAAGGCCTTAGGTGAAGTAGAGGAAAAGTGTGGGGTGCTACTCAACTTCCCTGACCTGCCAAAGGAAGATCTGACGACGCAGTGTGAAACACTCAGCAACACCTTGAGCTGGGGTGGACAGTCAGACCTGGATAAGAGGGAACTTGCACTGGAGATGCAGTATTTCCCAGCTTTGCCAAAAGCCAACATGACCACACTGGAACTTCTGACTTTCCTACAGGAGAAGAAAATGAACGAAGTGTATCCAAATATGTGGGTGGCCCTCAGGCTCGCTGTCACTATTCCAGTGACAGTTGCTGATGGGGAGAGGAGCTTCTCCAAATTGAAGCTCATTAAAACATACCTGAGGTTGTCAATGGCTCAAGAACGCCTCAATGGATTAGCTTTAATAAGCATCAATCGCGAGGTTTCGAGGCAAATATCATTTGACGATACAATAAATGAATTTGCAGCAAGGAAGTCCAGACGTGTCCGACTTTAAGGATGTGGACTAATTAAAGGACACAATAACATAGCAGAGACTTGTTGTTCTGATTGCCTTTTTCATTTGATTTATAGTGTGTGTAATGTTGTTCATTATCTTAATTTATTTGCAATAACCTCAGTTGTAAGAGCTCCATTGGCTATATTTGTGTCCACGTTTGCACTTTCTTTTCTTAAAGTTTTAAGAGAAGCTACTTTTGTTTGATGAGTTATTTTCATTTAATAACTACAATATTAATAATAAGGATAAAATAAATAAAAATGTTACGTTTATTTGTTATTGGCTGTGGGTTATTGGTTATGTTCACATACTTATTTGGTTATTAAAATGTAAACCGATCTTTTTCACATGGGTGTTTTAGAGTTGTACCTCCTATCAGGTCTCTAGTAATTGTGTGCTCAAAGTGCACCAGATTGAAGCATTTTAATTTAAAATGTTCAAAAACACATTTCCGGGGGAGCATAGAGGAGGTGATGTCCACCCCCCAATTAAACATGTTCATACAATAATGAATACATTTGAAACCATTATGTATATTACCTATGTCAATACGTTTCTGTTTTTGTAGTGTATTGGTCTTTTGTAGAGATTTTTCATTTATTCTTTATATATTCTATTGTGTATTGCTTGGAGGGGGGGGGGGGCACCAAATCATAATCTCGCCTAGGGCACCAAAATGTCTAGGGCCGGCCCTGCCTCTACATAACGTGTAAACTCACTGGGGTTGTTAGTTTATGTGAACCATGCACGTGTTCTGCCCACACAGTAACCTCAGTGTCATTAATAACAGAAAGTGAATTCACATTGTGCATGTGAGGGCAAAGGTCTCATGCAGAATACATTTAGTACGTAAACAAACAGAGAATGAGCTACACATATACATTTATCAAATATAATGGTTAAAAGGGATTAAGTACTTAGTTACTATTCCACTAAGGGTTAAGAGTTGGACCTTGGAGGAACATTGTAAGCTGTTGCCTATTGTGTAGCTTTAGTACCACAATGGCAGCAGCTTGGCCTTTGAGGGAGCTGCAGGACTCCTAAACGCAGCCTTGAAAGTGTGTATGAGTGTGTGTGTTTGAAACTGAAGGGGGGCTCCTCAGTTGCCTAACTATAGTCCCTCACCCAGAATTTGAAATAAGGTCATCGTCCCCGGGAGGCCCCAAGTCAAAGCGTTCCTTCTTCACCTGCCCTTTAACTCTCCTCATCGCCTCCTTTTCTTAATTTAACTCTTCACCTGGGTGCCATGATTCCCTCTTTCTTTTAAACCCTATTTTTCCCTGCATCTATTCTTTGTTTTGACCAAACAGGCATACTCCTGTGGTTTGTTCACAGTAGACAAAGTAATAGAGGACATGCGGACACCAAAGAAGAATCACAATGACTCAGCCAGCCTCTTCAGTTTTGCTTCTATTAAATATTGTCCTTGACCTCAACAGTCAGTTGTAACTCGTGTTTGTTTGTGTTTTTGTTTTTGTCGTGGCCTCTACAAAAAAAAGAAGCTTCCATTAATGCTTCTGGTCCTTAAAACAGTAATTTGATTTTGGATTAGCAAAACAATAAAATAGAAATGGCATCATTAGTAGATAAGGCAGGTAAAGTGTATTAAAGCTTGTGGTCTGTGTGTGTGTGTGTGTGTGTGTGTGTGTGTGTGTGTGTGTGTGTGTGTGTGTGTGTGTGTGGGGCAGTGTGTGTAAGAGAGAGTTTGTGTGTGTGTGTGTGTGTGTGTGGCAGCACAATAACACGCATATCCAATAGGACGCAGAGTGAGCAGCACAATAACACGCAATTCTTATGCTAATCAAGGAGGCCATTAATGTTTACATTCAAAATCAGGCCTTCCAAAGAAATACATTTGCTCCCTGCTAAACTGGGATAATTAGTTCCCTCTTAAACCCATATTCCATTAACTCAGGTGAATCCATCTGAGTTTCATCAAATTTCTGCTTCGTTTTGCATGATAATGCAATTTAAAAGCAAATGACATATTCAGCCTACTCAGGGAGGGAGAGCACATATGAGAAAATAATATATTTGAGTAAAAAAGGCTTTTGGTTCCATTTTACATGTATCGGTAAATATTTAAAAGTGTTTCCCATAATTCAGCTTGACTGATTTATGCATAAATTGAACTGTAAACAGCTTATTAGAGATTAGCGACTGATGTATTAAATGCACCCTGCTGGGTTTCAGCAGACTTTGTATATATGACACCTAATATTACAAAATGACGCAGTAAGACAGTATGTGAATTTCTTCATTTGAGAGAAGGGGGATGTATCTATAGAAACCTTCAGCAGTGAAATACCCTTTGCAGAGCGACGTACCTGTGTTTTAGTCTTTTAACTACATGAGAAGGAGAGGAAAATGGGATGATATACAGTAGTTCAATCATTCTCATAAATGCATGTGCAGGCAAATGCATGCACACATAAAGCACTGTGCACTCGTTCCCCAGGAAGAGTTCAGAACCAATCAGAATTCAGAGCCGTCCAACTTAGCCGCACCAGAACACAAAAGCCCAAACAGAAAACTTGGCTTGGGCTAGCCAGTTTTCCCATGGTGTGGTGGCAAATGTGAGTGAGTGCAAGAGTGTGTATCGTGTGCATGTGTGGCACAGAGTGTCATTTTACTTCACAAAAACCTCAAAATGATCAAAATGCACCTAATTTCCCCCTCTCATATTTTACCCTTTTATGCAATATCTATGTTTTCATAATGTTTCTTTGTAACACAGACAACATTTACTGTGTTGAAAACACTTATGATTTATATGTAGGTAGCTTCTCACACACACACACACACACACACACACACACACACACACACACACACACACACACACACACACACACACACACACACACACACACACACACACACACACACACACACACACACACACACACACACACACACACACACACACACACACACACACACACACACACACACACACACACACACACACACACACACACACACACAGTGTAATGGATAGGAGCTGGCTGAGGGCGTCTGTCAGGGGCGACTGTTCTAATCAGAGCAGTGGGGAGAGAGATAAAGGAGAAAATAATGAGTGTGGCATCAGGCCTTTCATAGCGCAACAAAAGGCCACAGGATCAGATAGACAGACACAATGTGGAGAGGAGAGGAAGAGAGGGAGAGAGGGAGAGAGGAGAGAGGGAGGGAAGGGAGGAGGCAGAGCGAGGAGAGAGGGATGGAACAGGTTTGCTAATAAGCCTTCTTGCACTGTAGGTGATGTAGGCAACAGTAGTCGACATTATGAAAGCTTATGTCTGGCGAAGGATGCCATCGAGTGGGGCGGATGGAAGTTTCTATGACAACATCAATCATTTCTGCAGAGAGAAAGTCCTTCAGCGGGAACTGATTATAAATGCGTTTTTCTTCCCGTACACATCCTTCCATTTTCCGTCTCAAAATACTTTGTCGGCCTCGTGCCCTCTTTCCTCCTGCTGATTAGTGCTGCTTCATTTGCTGTGTGTGTGATCATTTCCAGTCATCCTTTGATTATTAATGCTTAATTTACCCAGATTAGACTCCTTTGATTATTAATGCCTAATTTAGCCTGATGACTCCAATCATTAGATGGTGCCCAAACTGAAAGCAAACAACCTCAGTGTGCCTCCAATGTACCGATACAGCCTCTTGTACAGATAATGATACTGTTCAGAGGAGCCAACGGGGCCTGTGAGTGTTAAGTCACTGCCCACGTTTTCTACCCAAACTCCCAGCAAACTTTAAAGAGAAAAAGAAATACTAATTAGAAACTGCAAGCTAGGAGAAATGAGGAGGCAGACTCAGAACAGAAAATCCTATTCAGAGACTTAATGAGCTTGTCGAAGCTGAATAATTGATTTCTAATTCTAGCCTGCAGCTGTTGACCCAACCAGGGAGTGTTTTCAATGGAGCTGAAATATGTTGCGCTCTGACTTGGCACCGTTGGCTTTCTGCTAGCAGAACCGTTACCAATTACCCCCAAGTCTACCTCACACTTAAAGGTTTTATTTTGAAACTTTTCACATTGAATTAACTTCCGTGCACAAACAAACAAAAAACCGTGCTCTCGCTTTGAAATTCATCACAGGTAATTCCCTCGACAACTTAATCCTCCTTCAGATCTTGTCTAATATTTTAGAATGGACACAATTCAAGGCTGTTTTTGAGCTGTGAAAGCCCAGCGAGGTGAACTCTCCCAGCGTATAAAGCTTTGGGAACCCGCGGTCCATATCAGATTGTAGGTGTTTTATGTTTCGTTCATTTGCTGCGGAGTGATTCTTTGTTGCCCTGTGTGGACGATCATATCCTGGGGGCTCTGGGGCAGCAGCAGCAGCACAGAGCACCCTGTGTGTGAACCACAGCCGCCCAGCGTCCCTGTAAGATGACCTCACGGAAAATAGGTCTAATTATTGCCGTGACAGCCCATGCTATCATATTCTGCCAGATCAGTCACTACATAGTAGAAAGGAGGAGGAGGAGGAGGAAGAGGAGGAGGGGGAAAAATTAACAGAAATATATACCATCGTGCCACCAAACCCCCCCTAAACTGAGCCTATTTATTTTTAATACCCTAATCAGCAGGTCCCAACGGGGGCTTGGCTCTCACTCACCCACACAGACAGACACAGGTGAGTACAGGTAAGGCAGCAGGGGAGAGGGGGGGGGGGAGGAGGAGGAGCATGGGGGAGGCTGGATGAAGCTGGTTTGATGAGAGAGGCGGTGGCATTAACTGCAGTAATGATCAAGAGATACAAACTTAGCTCATGGTGCATCCTCTGGCTAAAATGACTGGCATCGTCTGAAAAGTTGTTTACACACAACCTCAGTTTCAGGGAAATATAAACAACTGTTTTCCCTTTTAGTTTTGCACTGAATGAAGGAGTCTCTGTCTATCTGTCCTTCAATTTACTCCTTAAATAATCATTCGACAGATTTTTCACCTAGCTGCTGTATCGCTAATAACCAAAGAAGGTGCAATATTGGGTCCAAGCTCTTTTGATCTATGGGACATATTTATAACTTCGCCCAAGGAGGTCATGTTTTCGGTTTGGTTGGTCAGTTTGTTTGACAGCAGGATTTTCAAAAAAACAGCTAGATTGATTTTTATGAAACTTGGCCAAAGGATGTTCAAGGAAGAAATCCATAACATTTTGGAGCGGATCCACAAATTATGTTTCTATTTTAGAGAAACCATCTTGGCAGAGGTCTGCGCTCTCCAGGTGCCCTTAAAGTTTGTAATTGATTGTGTTTAACGTATTTAAGGGGGGTCTTCAATTCAGTGTTACGCAGACAAACTTATGTTAGGTACAGCATAAATATCGTCACATGCTACAGTTCATTCAAGAACAGAAAAAGAAAGTGCAGTGTCGAGGGTGAAGTTATTTAAATGAGCATTTCTTGAAAAAGCTTAAAGCAGCAATAACAGGGCCAAGCTATATCCCGTTCCGAAACATCGACAATTTCAGGGATAAAGGGATAAAGATGTGTTGGAACAGAGGACAGACGGGGCCAGGAGGACACGACACAGAGTTTAAGGTAGACAGCAGTGATTAACTTCCTGAAGCCATAGTCATTAGGCCTGGATCATTATATGATAGATTTCAGAGCTATTTGCCTGGTTTTGTTCCCAGAGACAGTATTACGACAGACACCCTGGGAATGGGACATACTACACCAATAGTTACCTCCGTGAGAAAAACACGGAAAATATCAATGCTCTGAGCCGAGCTGTGGGTGACACTGATGTTTTACTCGCTTGTTATCGCACCGGATTGTTAAGAGATCACAACTCAGGAAGACACAGCAAAGATAGTGTATAAAGAAACAGCAAGTTTATAAAATAATTACACAACATTTTCAAAAGTGTTGTCTTTGTTTTGAGTGTTGAATTACCCTGTTCCTTTAACCTCTATCAGAGCTTCATTCCATGCATTTTTTCAGTTGAATTAAATCTCAAGTTTATTTGTAGCTTTTGTTTTGTGTCAGTCATAATAACATTTTGCTCAGAAAGGTACATTGCTGAGACTCAGATCGACATTAAGGCAGACATCCAATCAGACAAGAAAGGGACAATTCTCAGACTTTCGATCAGGTTGAGAGAATAGTTTATAAAGATTATCTAAACCTCTTTATTTGAAGTTTAAAAATAAAAATGTGTTCCTGTTATGAAGGTACTAAGCCCTCACTGCATAGCAATACTCACGACTTTCTTTTCAATAAAAACACCGGCATTTTTTAACTGTTGTTGGGGAAATAAAATACTTATGTTAGCGCTCAAGTGTGAAAGCCTATTAGAAGCTGTAGCAATTATGATTGTCAGGAGCAAAAGTTATGTTATTATAGATCCACAAGTCTGCATAGGAAGGTGATGGGAATGGACAGATGGGTCAACAAAATGTGAAGACGTGGAAGAAAGCAAAGAGCCCACATCAATCCCACTGCCAACCTGCACTGACAGTACTACACCAAATTCAATTTGAAACTTGCCGTTTTTCTTTAAAGGTCACAATGGTCTGGTTTCCCTAAATATTAACCTCTTCAGGCTTCACTTGACCCCCATAGCCCCTCGTCCCTCTAACACATTCCTTTAAATGAACAAAAATGTTAGTTTTCAATTTGTTTATTTTTGTCCCCAAACCTTAAAGGTGGGGTATGTAATTTATTTCAGAAACACTTTTTGTTATATTCCATGGAATGCTCTTAACATCCCGATAGCAATGAATATATTAAATGCTTTGACAATAAATACATAAAATAATTTCATCTGTCGAAGCCGTAGTACTGTAAAAAGCACGACAGGCAGGTAGGCCATCCAATCATTTTAGCCGGGCCGGCTAAAATGATTGGATGGCCTACCTGCCTGTCAGCCTTCAATCTGTGCACAAACTTATCTCGTGCCCTCATTGGTCATGTGCGTGTCCGTGTGTGTTGGAGGAGGGGCTCTGTAAGGAAGTGGCCGATTTTTTCCGGTTGTGTATTTTCAAATTCTAGCGAAATCAAGCTGGTTTCTCCAAAATGACCTACCCCACCTTTAACAGAGTGGTTACTATGAGGGTCCTAAACCAAAAAAGATAAGTTTGGTTGGGTTTGTTTAGAAGCCTGTTTAATTCTCTAACTTAATGTGTTTTCCTACCTGACTGGCTTCTTTAAGGCAAGATTTCAGCAGTTAAAGTAAATGTTATCATGGTCAAACTAAATCTGAACACAGAATAATAGGAATAGAGCCAGAATCTCTGTTTTTTAAGTCTCATCAAACTTGTCAGATCTAAACAAGGAGGTCTGAATTATTTCTGCCACAAAATTAAAAACAACCTTTGGATGGCAGCCAACATTTTGGCGTCTTGGGTCATGCACTGCCAGGTGAATTAGCCCAGTTGCTATAGGGCATTATTAATGTATGTTTCGCCTCTTTGTAGAACTAGCCACTAACATAAATCATATCCACTGAGCATTCAGACTTTTAGGTATCTTTTTTATCATAACTTAATTGATTACATATTTGTATTACAGTTGAGTTTCTCCATGTTTTTTTGTTGTTTGTTATTGGACATTACTTTGACATGCACCTTGTTGCCATTTGCAGGATTAATGGAGTTGCACAATGCGTTTGTAATGACCGTCTTGACCAGGATGTTCAGACACAAATTACTAATACAAAATAACTTACTACGTTTAGAGCAGTGCTGCAAAGTAGGGCTTGCGGGCCAAAGTAGGCTCAGCACAAGGTTCGATTTGGCCCCGCCAAATGCTTCTAATGAAGATGAAAAAAGGTCTTGGTCTTAATCTTGGTATTATTTTTATTACAGTATTTGTGTTTTTGTTATAAGGTCAAATGTTAGTTTTTTTTAAATGAAAGATGCCTTATTATTAATTATTTTAAATAACCTGAGCATGATACTGATATTTGCACACAAAGTTAGTTTGGTAAGAGTAAGGTGAGTAAGGGATGTAGAGGCACACACAGATAAAAGGAACTTGGTACATAGTATCATTTTGCCTCTAACCCATGTAATAACATATCCATCAAATATGTCCGCTTTTTGGGCAGCAGCACACCATTTAGTTGGTTTACACAAATAATACAGCTGAGACTTGATGCGCACACACACACACACACACACACACACACACACACACACACACACACACACACACACACACACACACACACACACACAATCAGAATTCCCACTAGCGAAAAAAAAACAGTCATCTCTTCAGGCTGATTTTGTAATCAGTGGAATTAATCAAATTATTATCTGTGTGTGTGTGTGTGTGTGTGTGTGTGTGTGTGTGTGTGTGTGTGTGTGTGTGTGTGTGTGTGTGTGTGTGTGTGTGTGTGTGTGTGTGTGTGTGTGTGTGTGTGTGTGTGTGTGTGTGTGTGTGTGTGTTGTTTTTGACCGGGAAAGAAAAGAATACAGCAGTAGTCGTTGTAACCCTGTAGCCCTGCCCTCCACCCCGGGCCCCCCCCCCCCCCCCCCCCGCTGTCACTGGCCATGTGTAGTGTGTAATAGGCACTGACAGTCGTTGCTCAGGTCAGTAACCCGGTGGCCCCGTCTAATTGAGGCTAAGGATCCCGGCTTGTCCTGCCATCTATAATTAACCACATCATCTGCAGCCGTATGAAAGATTCAGCTGGACGGGGAGTGGCCGACACATGATCCCGCTGTTAGTGTTTACAGCGCGTGTGTAGAAATGAGTGTGTTGGTTAATGCGTTGAAGATCTACTCGTTTAGGCAACAAGTGGTTGATATTAAGCAATATCTATCTATCTATCTATCTTTTTATCCTATGATTTAGTTTTTTTGCACATTTATTTATCAATTTAATTCTTCCATTTAATTGTTGTTAATTTCCTCTTTGTATGGAAGCTTTAAGGTACACCCAAGATTCTTCTTCTGCTGTTACATCAATGTAAATCAATGGTGTTAGTCATCATGCTAACTGTTATAAAATAATTGAATGAATGAATCTGTTGAATGAGATGTGATTATTAAAATCCTTCTCTTTCCAACCTGTGGAAAAAAAGTAATGAAAACATCACTTAAAGTCCAGACTTAAGAAAAAAGGAAATTATCACAGTATTATCAAATGAAATATAATCGTGTGTATTATAAATGTTGGTGTGGATTTTGTTCAGGTTACTCCTTACGCCCGAATACAAACAGGGACTTCGTAGATTAGGTGAAATTATAATAAACATTATTCTATCCATATGCATCCATCCACGACACATTGTAATGTTTACATTTAACCCCAAAACTATGACTCAATGATTCATATCACCACATGGATATTCTATTCACGTCATCCAGACACTGATCGCATCACTATTGTCTGTAATGCTATTGCTAAATGAAAGCCACCTGCATGGAGATCAGTAAGTATGACTACTTTTGAAGTAAACCCCCTTGTATCCTTTTTACCTTTCCCCCTCTGAGCTCTCCCCCCTCCCCAACGCCAGCTTGATCTTTGGCGTGACAGAAACTTGAAGTGTACTCTGCCCCTTCAAACACCTTGGCTCTGCCCTCCCCTGCCCTCTCCCCCACCTCCCCCCCCACCTCCTGTTCGCTCTCCCCGGCTCGCCCTGCCCCACTCAGCTCCTCTCTCTTTCCTGTCGAAAGCCTTTGAAATACGGCTTTCAAAAATGCTGCTTTTTTTGAATTAATGAATCATTTTTCGCCAGGTGTCGTTGGGGGGAGAAAAGGTTGGGTAAGGGGGGCTAAAGGGGCGGGAGAGGGGGGCTAATAAATACTGAGTGGAGAGAGTCTCACCACTACCAATCCCTCCCTCCATCCCTCACTCAACGCTACACACACACACACACACACACACACACACACACACACACACACACACACACACACACACACACACACACACACACACACACACACACACACACACACACACACACACACACACACACACACACACACACACACACACACACACACACACACACACACACACACACACACACACACACACACACCTTTGCTTTCCTCCCACAGCCCTCCACCCCCAGCCCGAGATGAAAGGCCTGGCTCGTTCCTGTACCTTTAATTTAAAGCTGAAAAGGAAAACGAGAGCGGGGGTGCGAAACACGCTTATGAATATGGAGAAAATTGAATGAGAACCGTCCCTTTGAATAAATCAGTATGAATGTCCCTTGGCCTTGTTGGGAGGAAGGTCGCAGGAGACCCTTGGATATACAGATGGAGAGCAGCTTGATGGACCTGTGTGTGTGTGTGTGTGTGTGTGTGTGTGTGTGTGTGTGTGTGTGTGTGTGTGTGTGTGTGTGTGTGTGTGTGTGTGTGTGTGTGTGTGTGTGTGTGCAGATGTTGTGAAAGTTTGGACCTCTCATGATGCTATTAGATGCCAAATGGGTCAGAGGAGGAACAAATAAGCATCTGTTAATTAAACAGAGAAAGTGACCATGACACTTTCAGACAGACGATGGGAAGAACTGATCGTACGGCGGCAATTGTAGAACTGAGCCTATATGCAGATGAATATTGCAGATAGAATGGAAGTGCAACCTGAGTGACTCACGGCCTTGGAAAGGAGGAACAACAACAACAGGAAGTACTACAGCTGTGTTAATCTTGGAAGGTGTATGGACACTTCAGTTGTTATATGCATCCAGAAGCTTGGGTTGGCCATGAGAGAAAGAGGAGTTTGTACAAAATAAGTAATGTGGAAGAGGTTTGATAGCATGATAAAGAAAAAGAGGGCTATCATCCAGTAGATCAATGATCAGAGAGACTTTCAGGATCTGATTTAGCCCAGTTGATAAAGACTGATTGATCATATTGTAAGCTTGCTTCGTGGTGAATCATCAAAACACTGGGGAACAATAAAACGATGTTATGAGTTAGAAAACAGGACTACGTGGATAAGGATGTGAGGAAAACTAAGATCATAAGTCTAATAAATCAAATACATGAAAACGTGAGGTTCTTTTTGCGTATAGGCTTAAAGAACAACCGATATGATAAATCAAAATGTCCAACAAGTTGCTGATTGTTTTGCAGACTGACTCATCAGTTTTCCGACGGATCAATAGTCTTCATATCGCTGCCCATTTTCATACTTGTTCAAGATGACATCAAATGAACAGCCTTGTTTATTTACCACACATTATAAAACGCTTATATTTTCGTCAACAGCTCTAAACTGTAAACACAAGAAAGTCTGCAGAGGTAAGACGGAGAAAGACAGAGGTGGACGATGTAAAGGGAGACGGGGTGGGGGGGGGGGGAGCAGATGATTGTAAGGACAGGCAGAAATTGAATTCCCGGCTACTTTTGTGAACAAGGAGCCACTGACTGACACTCGTGAGTTAAATGCTAATTGAAGGCAGTCGAGGTTTTGGATGTGAGCACACGGCCTTGGACTGAGAACACCAGAAATGAAGGAGCTAAAAGCGCCGTTTTGTATACTCGTAAATTATAATGATTACATGGACACTCTTCTTCTGTAAGCAGAGAACAAGAGACGGGCTCCATCTGTGTACATTCAACACATAGACACTGGCAATATCAATCAGAGTGGTAATAACAGGGGATAGGATGATATATAGATAACCCACAATAAGCCGATCATGGTGAATTTCCTTCATCAGGATAATCGTGAATATCCTCAAAGAGTATATTGATAAAGCTATTTTTGGTATAACGGTAGATAAGTGAAAAAGTGTGCTGGATTTTACAAATACAGGAAGTATCATTTTATCATCTTCTCCTTTGAAAAGGGGGCCTAATCCTTTATGGAAACCTTATTTAAGATTGCTTTTCATTATAAGGGGTACAAATGTTTAGTGTCCTATATATTTAAAATTGTGTCTTAAAATGTTTTAAGCTAAGTGATAACACACTCTTTTAGTGGCATTTTAAGAGTAAACGTTGATGATTATTGTGAATTGCAATGTTTAAAGCCAGCATAATCATCATTTGAACCTTTTGTATTCAGTCCCAATAAATACAAAAATAAATATGTTCAAATAAATAAATAGATATTTCATAGTTTGCGTTAGCGTGGGATAGACATGAGTATAAGAGCAATGACAAATATATAAATTAAATAAAAAATCATACACCGAGATAAGGTACTTTAAAAAAACGTGAATATTGTCTAACCCCAAACCTCGACACATTTATTTTTTGTTTAGTTTGACGCAACAAAAAATATGAACTGATGTCTTTTGTTTTTCGGTTTGCAGATACAGTATGTGATGGGGCGGTGACTGACGGTGTCACCTGTTAAGTTTCGAAGGTGAAGCTGACAAATGCCCTCACATTGTCATAAGTGTGCAACAAACTCAGAGGACTGGCTGATTAACTTTGTATTATTATTATTATTATTATTATTATTATTATTATTATTATAAGTATTAATATTCTAATACCAGTACCACTGAAATGATAAACCTAAGAATCTTGCACTTTGAAGCTTTCAGACTCTTTCATCTCATTTGCAATGAGTGGCTCGTTAAGAGAGTTTACAAAGCACAGAAAGCTGACGTATTCATCCAAAGAGTTGATGAAACAAAACAGTGATTAAATATAAGCAAAGCACACTTGAATTGAAAAGGCTTCAAGAAATATGACTCCACAGATACACTTAAACTGCTTTGATAAGTCTTGTTACTTTTGCTTAAAGTGATCTTGTAGAAACATTAAATTAGTACTTAGGACTAAAACAATTAAAGTGTTTATATTAAGTTGTACACATTACATTTTAGGCAATGGGAAGGCGTATTGGTATACATATTTTTCTTTGAACCATAATCGTATTCTCCACAGAAACGTTTTTTTTTTTTAAATGGTGTTTGTCAGGACTTCTTACACTGACCTGGTACTGTCAATGTATTTTAAACCAGACTCCTTTGGATTGAGCTGGATGTCATTGATTGATCAGTGGCCCAGTCTTCATTCAATGCACCTGATCTGTGTTAGAAATCCATATTACTGTACTGTACTGAATAGGGTCTAATTTAGGGCTGCTCAATTAATCGTATTTTAATAGCAATTACGTTTATGGCTTACAACGACTACGAAAACAACGTAATCGAAATAAAACGATTATTTTTTTATTATTATTATTAATCTTTTTTTTATTGGTTTTTCAGTTGAGTTTACTTAAAGCTCAGTGTAATCAACTGTTCAAAACATACTGTTCAACATTTTTCTCAATAAATTGATGTTTTCAAAGTAAATGGATATTCGTTTTTAATAATCGTGATATCAATTATTGACCCAAATAATCGAGATTATGATTTTTGCCATAATCGAGCAGCCCTAGTCTAATTGTATACACCCTTAGTACACAAGTAGAAACAATTTTACTGAGAGAAAATATGATATAGCAGGAAATTAGGGGAGGCGTTAACATGGCTTCAACACTGACCAGAGTTTAAGATATGTGTTTATACAACTTTGCAACTGTGTGTATGAAGTTTATTAAGTAAATGTGTCAAGTTTTAGCTGTTCTTCAATAATTTCACAATAAAACAGCATAACAAACAGCAACATGTGGGTTGATCCATGTTATTAAAAGTGTGGGTTTTGTATGGCCGTGTGACTATTTGCGTCCTATTTGAGTCGTGTGATTTTTATATTGCACAAGTGCCCATTGGATTTTTCTGAGTATTGTACAGCCCTAGTCTTGTCCAAGGGCTATTTGCTTCCTTCTGTATTAGAATCAACAAATGCCCGTGGCTTCAAAGACTTTTGATCAAGATGTACATCAGGGGTGTCAAACTGAAATACACAATGGGCCAAGATATAAAAAATGGGTACTAGTCGAGGGCCGGACTGGTTCAATATTTATTGCAAAACTTATTGAAATGAACTTATTGAACATATTAAACCTGGAACTAACAAAGCTTAAATGATTGCCTATAAAAACCACATTAAACATTAAATAATCAGCTGCATTAATTTCTTATGGCTCCATCTGCAGCTTTTCCAGAGTCATTTCTAATGATTACATTTTTCCACAGGCCAACAGCTTCAGAAAAAGTCCAAAAAGGAAACATCCATGTAAACTCAGTTTGCTGCTCTGTGATGCTCAAGCCAGATACTTGGCATCTCATCTTGGGTGCAAAGTCATCAATGTTTCGGGTCACGCTCTGAGCTGAGGGAACCCTCAAGTTGAGTGAAGGTGTGCGTGCAATATACCGGCGGGCCAGATCTAATAGTAATTGGAAATTATCCTGTGGGCCGAAATTAAATCCACCAAGGGCCTGATTTGGCCCCCGGGCCTTGAGTTTGACACATGTGATATACATTAATAGCAGAAATAAAGATTCAACTAACCAAATGATTTCAATGTAAACATGGAGAAACATTGAACCCCAGGTTTTAATGTAATCCAACGACACATGGTTCTCTCGGGGTTGAAAAAGGGAATGCTTTTATTCAGCGTGCCGCACAGTAAGCTACCCAACTGTGTCCTTTTCACAGAGGCACACAGAAAGTGTTATATTACTTGTGGAGCTTCAATGTACATGTATGAGGTGTTTACCCAACCAAATGCACGTTAAGAACCAGCAGAAAATAGCAAAGTAGAAATGTAGATGCCTGAGCATGACACCTTCAATAGTCAACTCTTATTCTAAAGATTTGCTTACCCTTGGATTCACTTAACTTTCACCTGCCCTTTACAAGAGCCTGATCCTATCTTGAGCTGCTCCCTCGTACTAATAGAAGGATATTTTTCTATCCTGCACTTTTTCATGGGATCTCAGGGGCAGAGAATGTGAGTGCATGATAAATGGGGAGTGTTCACTTTGCTGTGTTTATAAAAATGGATGTTATGTAGAGCGTGGAGGCCCAGTTAAGTTGGAGGTGACACTGGAGGTCTGCAAACAAGCTTTGGGGTTTCTTTATTTATTTGTGTACCATATAATGTGAACATATTCCAACAGCACGAGCTACCACTTAAATTCTAGATTCTTCCTAAGTTGTTGTAAACACTGTATACAGTACGTGTCATCTTTCAAAGACACTGTGTGCTGAAACGGAGAGTGGCTCAGTATTTTACTTCATGTATGCCCAATATCCTTGTTACTGCTGAAACTGTTCACCATTGCAACTAGACTCTGATAATAACCATCTTTTGTTAAGTGATCATTTTTGAACAAATCTAAAGTAACAAAGCTGTCTAATTTTGAGGCTAATTGCCGTGATCACACAATGTCTCAACGTGTTGCCATGTGAGATCATTGTAATGCAGTAATAGTACACCTTGAGCACTACATGCACAGAGTACAGACTATATGGAGAGATGGTAGAGTATGGGGTCGAGTGCTGCTAGGCTAATTAGTTTTCTAGCAGAGTATAAACGAGACTATTTTTCCGCACAATGGTCCTAGCTAGGGGTTCAGAACCATGACCTTAATGTGGAGTCTTTTTTCTTCCACCTCCGTCTCTCATTCATGTATCTTGTTCATTGCAAAAATATGTATATTGACTTTACTTAACTCCTTATGCTGCTTGGTCAAAACTAGGTACAAAAGGACAATATTAAAGGACACTTTAGTATGTTCACTAAGCCATAATCACATAACGGTTCTGACAAGGACACAAGAGAAGTGAACCCAATTTCCTTCAGGTATGGGCACAAACGTTAGAGACAAGCATTCAGTCGCATTCAATTCCATGAAGAGACAAGGGCACGGATAGATGGGGGTGCGCTGAAGCATTTGGTCTAATGTTGAGAGCATGAACCACACATTCACACTTACACACACTCTATATACGGGAGAAAATAAAATGTACACTGGTTCTGAGTGGAGCTGGAATTGCCAAGTAGAAAATGTTTACTTTTTTTCTCATCTCATTTCAGGGCCATGCCGCTCTGACGGCTGTGCTAATTACAACCTTATTAGCCAGGAAAGGACTCAGGTGCAGCAGAATCCTTCAGTGAGGGACATCTGTGGCTGACAGTGCCTGGAAGGCCGTGTCATCCAGACTCAATGGCTAATGAACAAACACAAGGATTTTCTCTCAGATTCATTATCGTCACGATGAATGAATTCCAGGTCCTTTTGGTTGTCGTTCTCAGCGTATTATCTTCCCATCAGCCTGTCAATCAACCTCAGCCAACAAACAAACCCCTATCTGCCGACACAAACATAGATGCACACTGTCAAACACACCAAAAAGTGCACAAAGGCACACACAGTGCACAACACAGAAAATCTGATCAGCTAATTAAGATGTGGCGGCTGAGTGGGAAGTAAACTCAAACAGGGCCGGACAGATGTCTCACTCTGGTGACTTCAAAAGAGAAATAAAAGAACACAAGGCCGTGTAATGTGATTTAGATATAATGCTTCCAGGTCAGGGGTGATGGCTCCACCGCTGGGCAGAGGGAGAGCAGCTGACAAGCGTGTAACTAACCATGACGGATGGGAATTCAATGGAGTGCCTACACTACACACTCTGAGCTAGACGGAGCAAATGACATGGCTGACCACCTTGTAGTAGAGGAGAAGAATCAATTGTTCCGGGGATATTTGTTTGACACATGTGTTCTGAGGGAAATCCCCCTCTCTGACCCTGCAGGAGTGATGTCCAGTCACAACACAATAACACAATGATTAGTGAGAAAAGAAATGCTTTGCTGTTCTTCATGAATTCAAAATATGTGATAATGATGAGGCAGTTTCCACTGGGGAGCTGAGGTCCAAAGCTAGTGTTTAAACTGAGATTAAAATAGATCTCTGCTAAGAAGTCAGTATCTAAGGGATCTTTTTGATTGTGAACTTTTAATGGTGAAATGTTTTTATTATAAGTATTTTTGTTTCTTTGCCAAAATGTCCCATGAAACAACAACATTTGTAGATTGAACGGTGGATAAACCCCTCTCCGTTGTAAACTGGTGGAAAGACAATGATGCTGCGTTTGCATAATATGGGATGGACGTCCTTCAAAATGATGGTTGAATGATTACAGAGTTGATCGTTGAGGATGGAAATGTCATAATATAACACCATATTCATTACATTTGGGTTTAATCAAAGTAAATCATCCGTGACATCCATATATGTTAAGGTGACCTGGGAGGGCCATAAGTGGCAAATGTCAGATATAGCCAAGCTTTCAGAGTGTCTGAGTTTACCAGCCTTAATTATAACTTGCAAGTTGATGTATCTGCAACCTGGACTTCTGAAACAGCATCCATAACATTCATCTGGCTGCAACTTACAAATTATGTATCTCATATATCATATTCCAATCACTTATATCGACTCTTATGGCACTATTTTCTATTACTATTTGTTCTGTTTTATTGTGTTGCACTGTCGGTGGAGCCTGTGACCTAAGATTTTCATCGTCATAGCTACACTGTAGCTATGTACGTATGACTAATAAAAGCCTTGAACCTTGAAATCAGAAAATCACAATCGATGAAACTGATTTGCTCGACTGTCTCTCAAATTGTAATGAGTGTATGCATTGCTTGAATTTTACTTTACAGACTGTACGTGGTTTGTCTTGTGTGTCATGTTTTGCATTTTGTTTATGTATGTCTGTAAGTTGTTTCTATTGTCGGGACCCCCTTGAAAACGAGATGGTGCATCTCAAGGGGTTTATCCCAATGAATAAAAATGTCTATATAATAGCTAGAACTCTGACATGACATTACATGAGCGAGCCATATTATATGATGATTCTTCAGGTGCTTAACTAACAGGAACACAAATAAATGCTAGTCTAATTGACTTCAATGAGTCCTCCCAAATGACATTGTTATTGATACATAACCAGAACTACAGTATATATGAGCTTGTTATAGAAAAGGGGCAGAATTGCCTTGTATTAGCATTAACAGGCAACAGGAAGTTGAAGGTGCATCTCCTAGCATCATTGGCCCTTAGATGTACATTTGGGAACCGCCCACCCAGGAACATGATGTTAAGATGCTGTTTCCACAAAGATATGGTAGGAGCCTGGGACTTAAATGTATCATTGCCATATCTACTCTGTAGCGACTGTGCATATGACAATCAACCTTTGAATCTTGAATTGAGTCTTGATATCAAAACATGTTTTATCGTTTGTGGAATATAAAAAATATTTGAAATTTGTATTTGCAGTTGCAGTTGCAGTACCACTGCAGTTTTAGTCCTAATTGGATGAAGACTGTGGGTATAAGCCTGCAATTTGTTTCCCAAGGCAATTCTCCAATTCCGGTATAGCTCATATTAACTTTGCAAAGGCACCATCACTTGAAGAAAACACTGAATGGTTTAAATAGATACCAACAAGCTAGAGTAGTTTTCCCCGCTATAAAGATCATGCGTGCAGTCCGAGCTTTTTCTAGCGCTATGGATATACTGTTTTAAGAGATGGATAAATAAAAATGTTTTGTGATATTATAGTCATGCTTTTATTTTGTCAATATACTGAACAATAAAAGTGTGTAACCAGGATCTCAATAAAGTATCTTCCTTGTTTCAATTATCTTTTCTTAAACTGCCAACTTGAACAAATTATTTGGGAATCTTCGGGTTGTCAAAAAAAAAGCAAAAGACAAAGAGACTTTGAAAATCACAGGTGAGTGCAAAAAGGGGGGGGGGGGGGGGCTATTAAGATACAAGAAGAGCATGCATGCAGGCATCATTTAGGAAAAGGAATTAACGGCAATGAAGGGTTAAAGCATTTCGCCTATTATGCTCCCACTCTTTCCGTAGACTCTGAGAAATGAATAGGAGAAATTAGCAAAGCAATTACCACTTTTAATTGGACTAATTCTTCTGGTCCTGTCACAGCTGCATCCAGAGGTACACTTTTAAACCTCCTCCAACATGTCTTTCTCACCCTTTCACAAAAGCTATTATTAATTTCGCAAATTTCCGTCGACCTCTTTTAGCCTTTGACACCCGAGCCATCGAGGGTGAACTGCTGTCAGCTTCCTCTAGATTATTATCTCCCGTTAGTATCTCTCTGCGTTTCTCTCGCACTTTGCCCTCCATCACTCTGCGCTCCATCACCGCTTCTCCTCTTATCCTTGGAGGAAGGAGACGATGGCGCAGTCATTTGTGACAGAGGAAAATGGTTGCCATCAACAATTTCGTTTTAATGTTGAGTACGATCCTTTTGGACTAACTAACTTGTCAACGCAACCTCGTCTTCACTGATTTTAGACCTTTTCAGTTAATCTACCTGTGCCGTTTGAACAGCAGACGAGTTGCTTATTTGTCTGAATTAAGAACCGCTTAGTATTCTTTTTTACTGTAAAAATCGATTCTTGAAGGCTTATTATATCAAATAATACATTCCACAGTGTTATGAATTCTTACAAAACATATAATATAAAGTCATCTATCTTTAACAAGCTCAACATTTTTCATGGCACTGTCTGAAATGTGTATATCAAATATGTCTTTATCATTGGGCTCATAAAGGTAGATGATTGCATTATATTGAGGTATTTTTTGTCCTCCGTACATGAGAGGGGCTGAAGATGAATAACATTGTTCAATATAGTGTAGTCTATACAATGCCACCTATAAGTATGACTTCAAGGCTAAAACTTTATTTAATCAACCCCTTTAAACAGAGTCAACGCTATAGGCAACATCAAAGCAGACTCAATGACACATTTTATTGAAAACAGTTCAGCTACTATAGTTGAGTGTCAAAACATATCAAAGCAAACTTCATTTGTCCACTTCAAACTAATTCCAGAACTTTAAATGATCAATGCCTATTGATGTCTCATTACAAAAACTTTGGAGGCCTTCATTCCCCTCCCACAATGCCCTCATATTCCCAACCTTTCAAGAATTTCATGTATTGATGGGAACCATGAGTGTAAATCGAACTAAACCATTTGTTGGTAACACAAACTGACATGCAACAGACTTGGGCAAGGGTTAGACCAAATGTCAATTACATTGTTTATTTTGACCAATAGAATTGACTACCAGAGAAAAAGGAATGTCCCATCCTACGCAGTGTCATGAGAGACTGACTCGCTGTTGCTCAACAGCACCGTCTTAGTGATTCATTGATTACATTGATCTCTGAGTGTTTCACTGGAGATGCAGTCGAACTGTAATTTTCACGCAGGACAGAGGGACGGGAGCATCTGTTGCCCCTGATAGCTTTGACTTATTTGACTTTTCCTGACACAGAACGATGGCCGCCTGCTTTGAAGCCTCTCAGATACGTTAGCCACAATACGTTAACCCGGGCCCTCGGCAGCGATTCCCACCGGGACCACTCACAGAATGTCCTGCCCTGATGGGCTGATGGGAATCAGAGGGAATCAATAAGCAATGATAGACTTCTGCTGTCCACTCAGCTAATCCTGTTAGTGATAGCTGTGGATTTAATCGAATGGTTGCTCACACACTACAGACACTCAGACAAGTGTATAAGCACACACACACATCTCCAAGTACTCTTAACCCCATAACATTCTTATGGATAAGATCTGCAGATCTTCCTCACACTCTCTGCGCTGTCATTTTGTTGAGACAAGCAGCAATTTGAGAGACACTTCATTCAGCCGTTAGAGAGTCAGTCAATTTAATAAATCCTTTGCTCGTAGTCCAAGTTGGATTAGATTGCAGGAACATTTTCATTGGAGCCGAAGATGTGGAATAAAGACACATTTTGTCCCTATGATCGTTCGATAAAGGATCTCCTATTTGATATGGAGATCAGCACAATGTATGGCAGTGTGCAGGAAGCCGAGCAGAAATGGACTTCCTTTGACAAAGACGCCGATCTCTCCACATGCCGTATACATATCAAAGTGACACAAACCCTGATAACTACACTCAATACATGAGCCACGCATATGTTGCAAAGTATCCCTGGGTTAATACTTTAACCCTCCCCCTCCCATGAGTGGATAGACATTATAAAAGCAGGCCCCGGTGGCACATGTTTAAAGGTACATTAAGAGAGCACATCAATTGTAGATGACATAATCCCCAGCCCTCCTTTCAGTCGCACTCTCACTTCCTTAATCTCTCCGTTCTTTAACCCTCATCTTCTAAGAGGCTGAAAGCTCCCTTCATCTTCTCCTCAAGCTAGCCGAGAAACCGCGAGCTGCCTGGGGAGAGAGCAGAAGAAGAGGTATTACTGAAGTCTGATTCAATTAACACTGTGATGCAGATTTCTTGCCTTTTCCTCTCTCTTCTCGCCTTATCCGGCTATGTGGCGTCTTTGAAAATCAGATGAACTTGTTACACGAGGGGTTTTGCACATGTACGATGCGAGCGCTTGTGTGTGTATATGTGCATCTGCTTTTTAATTAATTACTCTTGTCGGAGTCATTAGCGGGATCCATGACTTGGGATCCTGATTTGCATAGGTGTCTCTGATAAATAAATATATAAAAATAAGATAATGCGAGCTAACAAAAGACCAGGGTGTTCTCCCTCCGCCCACCCCCCCCACCCCCCAATCATCCAGCCCTCTGTAACCTCCGCCCTCCTCCAGACAGAAAGCGGATCTATCCCCTTAAGAAGTACTTTAATTATGAGGTTCCTACATCCAAATAACTAGAGGTTTACAAAACTCCCCTGTGAGCTGCTCAGTATTCAGAAACTATTCTTGCTATCCCTTTCTCCCCCCTCTAATATAAATGGCGTTCAACAATGTGTGTGAGTTCCCACAATGCACTTCCCATAAGTTAAAGTGAAAATTAAGAAAAGTTCACTTTGTATAACCTTACGTCCAATTCTCCTCCGAACATGTGCACTGAATTCCAGCTCCGTCACTGATTAAATTCCATCTATGTTAAGCTAATTAATCATTTCCATTGTGTCTAATATTGTCATAAGAAAGGTGCTTAGTTGACACTCTAATTCATATAATGTGGCACTTCTCGTCTGGTGTGATCAGTACAATATGCCAACAGTGGCGAGAAAAGAATATCGCTCAATGGAGAGTATTAATTATATTCAACATAGACATTGACCCATGACAAAATATATGAAAATGATGGTTTATAATGCTAGCTTAACATTAAAGATCATATTCCGGTAAGAAGCCTTAGTCAACGAAAAGTGATTTTTTTTTTTCAAGTCCAAAAGAATAAAGCACAGTTTACAAATGAGGAATATACCGCACGTCACACATTTGGTCGTGTATGAATGCCTCAAAACGTCCACAAAACTCTGAATATAATTCCAATCTTTCCTCCCCTGGATTCTGCAGCATCGACTTATATCACATTTGATCCTAATTTATCAAAATAAGAATTGGCCACCGTATGGAAATTGTGCAATTTTATTACTTCTGGCCATTCAGCGCCTGAACCAATGCCATTGTCCTGCTTCTTCTTCATTGACCCCATCCTGCCTCCGCCCATCTGCTCCAACAAGGTGATGTTTATCTCCAGCAGGAGGAAATTAAAGCCTTGCTTCATGAGCTGCAGATATGCAAATCTTATACAGTGCAAATAGATTGCGGAGCTCGCTCTGTGGACGGTGTGTATTGGGCCGCCCCATTGAGGCCCGCTGATTTGAAATCCAAATCAAGTAGCAAGAATTACAAGACACACATGTGGCTTCCGGGGGAAAAAAAATCTGGCCCATGAGATATTAAGGGAAATAAATAAAAAGGAGAGGAGGAAGAATTAATGTCAGACCTACAAATTAAAAAACATTATTTATTCAGCTGCTCCATCCAGGCAGATAGGGTTTAATAACTCTCGTTGGACCACAGGTGAACGCTTATCTGAAGCCCTGACACACACTGCATGGAAATAAGTTCCTCTGATATCACCATTACATGGGATATGTATTTTCTTCAACTCACGAAATTGGAAAGTAATAGTGGCCATGCAAAATGCGGTGCAGTTGTCGAGTATGTAATTTTGATATGCATTAGTGTTATTGTCAGACGGGGTGTATGGGCTGCTTGCCCGTGTGATTGCAGGTCTGGCTTGTATTGTGGGAGGGAGGCAGACGGGGGAAAATAGTATTAAACCTGTCCTTGCCATTCCAATCCGCCTGCATGTTTCTCTTTATCATCCTGCAGTTTCTATCCACTTACGCTATAATTAAGTTTCCTGACCCCTGCCTTGCAGCCTTAACTAGGCATTGGGAAATATACAGCCACTGCAGATCTCTTAGCCTGATGCGTTATCCCTCTCCCTCTCTCTCTCCCCCCTCTTGTCTCCTTCCCTGTTTCTGAAAATCTCCCTCTCCCACCGTGTCTCTCTTTCTTTCTCCGAGTCTCCATGGCACTGTAATGGAATAAGAATTATTAATCGAGTAATTGTGTGGAACACATTAGTTTGCATTGAATTTCTCTCTCTCATTTTCGATGCTTGATTATCAGGCTGTTGGGCAGACTGTGCCCCCCCCCCCTCCCCCCCTCCCTCACCTCTCTACCCACCACACTCAAAACTCATAACACATGCCCACACACACCGTGCTAGATCACACTTCCCTAAATGGCGTAATCCCCCCCTCTTTTTTGTCTACATGCATGGACACACAAACTCACACTTACACAATGGGTTGAAGTGTGTGTTTGTATCACACCTGATGCTTAATGTGTGCGTGTGCGTGTGCGTGTGTGTGTGTGTGTGTGTGTGTGTGTGTGTGTGTGTGTGTGTGTGAGGTGGTGTTGGAAAAGTCTCCTGGTGATAGGAGGTTGTTGTAATGTCCCTTTAACCTACAACCTGTCTGATAAAAAAAGCAAGAGGCAGGCGCACGGAAAATAACCTGCAGCTTGTGTACAAACATGAATTACAAACGTAGAAAACACATCAGACACAGACGCACTGGCGCTGACATTCATCATAAAAAAAATCCCTCTTCAATCATAATTAGTCTAATTAATTTAAATCAGGGTTGGATGCCTATCTAAATACAGTGACAACACTAAATGAACATCCACCCTGCAGCACATAGCCTGAGCCCATACGTTCCCATAGTGAAACACACCCTCGTAGGATTAGAGCGGAAGAATAGGGGGATTATTATTTCATGACCTTTCAATCCGCTGCCTGTCAGGTTGAACTAAAGCCATATATGCTGCTGGAGGACTAATCTCCTTCTCCCTTTGTGTCCGCAAGGGATGTGTCATTTCTTTATCCCCTCTATACAGATTTACTCCATAAAATAAACTTCCTAGCCTGATCTGATAAGAAGCCATCTCCTCACCGGGATAAGGCTGTGGTGCCTCGTCTGCCTGCTTCCCCGTAGCCGTATTTTTGGGTGTCAGATAACTCAGACGGGGATGGGAACAGTCAGGAAATGCCACTTTGTCTGTCTGGGAGCAGGTGACAACAAAACGACAGTGACTCTGATTAGAAAACACCCTCCACTCCCACCCCCCCAAACCATTCTCTCTTTCTAAAACCACCAAAATCACATATTATCAACATTTGCCAGGGCCAAACACAAATGAATGGATGTTTGCAGGCACACATGTAAAACTTGCTGTATCACAGACACACACTTATGTCGCTCCTCTTATCGGCCTATCTTAATTACTGGTTAGTTTTCACTGCTGTCAGACTGATCTGCTGATCTGACCGCTGCTGTCCTCCCTTTCCCCCGACTGTCTGTCTGTGTCATTTTACTTTAAATTATTTAACGGACATGACTGATATTTAGATGCCACTTTAAGACCAACACATAGGGCTCTACACTTTTGGCTGGATAAGATTTGATGCACAAAAATGATTTTTTATAAAGTGTAAACTCTCCTGTTACCTAAAGGTCACAGCCTACAGGTGGCAGAAATGAGCATTGTGGATTAAAAGACGCAGAGTTTAGCAGCAAATGAAGTCAGGAGTAAAGCTCTAATTGCATTAAAGAGAGAACATATTTATACTTGTAAAAATATGGAGGTCAGAAGTACTGAAAACTTGCTTGGTGTTGCACAGAGTGCTGCATTAGAAGGTATCAAACTGATTTAATTCTTTAAAATTACAACCAGGGGGTTGACTATGCCTAATCACCGACTACACAGGCTTATTAGTAAACTCCACAGCCTTCACTATTTAAGATTTTTTTTTAAAAACACAACAGAGGGCAACATGGGGAACAAAACATAAAATAAATGCTTGGAGACCAAAAGATATCATGCTGTGCGACAATCAGGAGCATAGTCGATTTTCAGCAATTAAATACAGGAATAAGGGTTTGGAGCTGAAGCAAAAAACAAAAAACGACTGGACCTTTTTAAAGTAGTGAGAAGATAGGCCTGATTCAATCAAATCAGCACTAAATACATTCAACACTCATATAGGAGGTGTTATGGGGTTTTCATATTACCTTTTTATTTTTATGATATTTGAGGTTATTCGAAGTATTTTACCTAGTGTAAGTGTGCGTCGCTGAATTGTGCTCCTGCCGGACTCCTTTCCGCGGACGGATCTTAAAGCACTTTTCATTTCAAGGCTCCTGTTCCTCCTCACCTCCCAACTCTGCACGGCATTATTTTTGCTCTGATTGGCACGGCGCAACATTTTCTGCTTCTCTGCAAAAAACAGGATCCCCACACAGGCGGCACAATCCTTTATTTTGCCTCCCCTCCAACACGCATTTTCTGATAGCGGTGACTATTTACGCGCGTTCTGTATCACCAAATTGCTTTAAAAAAAATAAATAAGGGGACGCGAAGGAATGAGAAAAAAAAAACTCCAGGCTATCAGAGAAAAATGTCTCTTTTAAAATGTCAGAGTTATGTTGATAAGAATCTGAGGATGCAGGAGGACTTTGGTGAGAAGTGACTAATTACCCTGTGGACCGTCCTGATAGTGGAGAATAATTAGATCCACACAAAAGACCCTAAACCAGCATCTGAATAACAAGAGCAACATTTTCAATGGGAAATTTAATTTGATTTTGTTGCGAGTTCCCTCCGTGCACTCGAAAGCCAAACTGAAAGAAAAGCATATTTTAAAAAAAACGTCTTCATGGCTGATTTAGTTAGAAAAAAGCCGACAAAACCCACGGTAATCAAAAGACGGCCTACACGTATATTCAAAAATAAAACTGCGATTAGATAAACACACCGCCTAAACATGGATTAAATTAGCTGTTTATTATGAAATAAATGACTTCAAGTTTGGTTTGTCCTCGTCTAGGAAATGAAAGGAAATTGGTCAAACAAAAGATATTAAGATAAATTACAGAAAATAATTAGTAACTTTAATTGACCTGGTATTAAAAATAGTAAGTTTTGAGTTCAAATAGACTGAACCAGATTCATTTGCATTATTTGTGTAATTTGCCAAAATATAAATAAGTGATGCACATACTTAAATCTGACTATTTAATGAGCTGAAGCCCACACAATAACACAATACACATAATAAATCTAAATATTTGCACCCACTTTAAACAAATAACCTTAATTTCTTAATTGTCCTCAGAGCAGACCATTTAAAAACAGCGTCCAGTGGACAATTTGTAATCTGAGGTAGAAATAAAACAAACCGGGAGAAATTGAGGACTACAAGGAAGTATTCTTCCATCATTGTGTACTAGATCCATTTTAAAACCACAGCCTATAAAGACGGGCATATGCTAACTATGTAGGCCATACATGCAAATGGTGAAGAGTGCTTTAGAAGATTAGAAGATAGACGGGCGGCCCACAGAGAGAGGAGGGCTCTCCTCCAACACTGCGTCCTATCTCCTCAGGACGGGAAAAAGCATCCTAATCCTTTACCTTTCATAGTGATCTAAAGCCGATTTAAAACTGTCACTACCCTAGTTTGTGTTTATTTCATGTTCATCTGCAGCTCAAGGCAATACTCTGCACACCCACTTATGACACGAGCAAAAAGATGTGTGTGAGAGAGAGTGTGTGTGTGCCTGAGAGAGATGGAGAGCAAGAGACTACAGAATAATAAGAGAGGAAGAGAGAGAAAGGTTGCATACTGACCCGAGTTGTAGGAATAATTGTTGTGTGTGTATCTGTGTGTGTATGAGTGTCTATGAGAGAAATGGAGAGCAAAAGACTACAGAGTTAAAGTGTGACAGGAAGAGAGTATACTGACTGTAGATGTAGGAATACATGTTGTGTGTTATGTGTGTGAGACTGTAGTAATTGTTATATATTAAGTGTTCCAACTTCTGAGTCTCAGACATCCAACTCTTATTTCCTACGCCGTCTAACAAAACCAAGCAACTCAGCTTGAATTCACTTCCAAAAATACACCACCAGACTCCCAGAAGAGCAAACACAGTTTCTCACACACAGAGACATATACACACACACACACACACACACCATTGACCGCTGAGCTGGCCGGCCTATAGGCAGACCACCTTCCTCTCCTCTCCCTCGTGCCCCTCTAGGCCTTACTGTATTATTCTGTAAGCAGCAAGAGCACAGCATGGACAGAGCTAATCACTGAAGGCAAGGGCTCTCTCTCTATTTCTCTCTCACACACACACACACACACACACACACACACACACACACACACACACACACACACACACACACACACACACACACACACACACACAGGATGATTGACACACAATGGCAGTGAATCTATGCAGTGCCCCCCTGTCTTGCTTTTTCTCTCTCTCCCAGCTGAAAAGACAAGAGGGAGCTTAGTGTGTGGTGTGTGTATGTGTGTATGTGTGTGTGTGTGTGTGTGTGTGTGTGTGTGTGTGTGTGTGTGTGTGTGTGTGTGTGTGTGTGTAAAACAGAGAGAAGAGAGGGGAGGTGATGGAGATGGGGGGGTTTACAAGGAGTAATGTCCAACAAACTGAAGCAGAGCCAGAGGAGAAGTGAAGACGGCAGAAGATGAGCTTGTGACTACAGCGTTGTTCCCGACTCCTAATCCACACACACACACACACACACACACACACACACACACACACACACACACACACACACACACACACACACACACACACACACACACACACACACACACACACACACACACACACACACACACACACACACACACACACACACACACACACACACACACACACACACACACACACACACACACACACACACACACACACACACACACAAATCTGGAGAGTCTCAGCCCCTCTCATATGAATATGATCCCTGCGCTGGCTGAAGCCCAGTGCGCCACTGATCCTGTTATCATCTCACCGGAGAGAACCAGAGGAGACGAGCAAGAAAGAGAAAGGGATGAAGGGATGTGCGTGGTTTCTTTTTCACTCAGGCCTACCATTTCCTCCAACGGCACTAAACAGAGATCTTACATTATTTCTAACCTCAAGGGACCTCTTTTAATAACATGTTTATGCTAGCAATTCTGTAGCTCAGGTGAAAATCGTAAGTTTGGCGGTTCAATCCTCTCCAAACATATAAAATGTCTCTGAGCCAATACGCACAATACTACACTTTCTTCTGAAGTTTTCAATGTTAACAGATTCTTCATGTTCTTACTTCTAGAGCGGCAACTGTGAACTATTTAGAAAATTAATGAAAAGTCATGTTTGATGCAGAAATAGCAGAAAATGGTAGGTTTCAGCCATTGAATATTCAGATTCAGATTCAACTTTATTGTCATTACATAGTACATGTACTAGTGACGAAATGTAAGTTTAGGCATCTGACCAGAAGTGCAAAATAGCAGTGCAGGAGTCTACATAATGAGAATAATTATACATGGATTTTTTATAAATAGAATAATTATAAATAGGCTATAAACAGATGAATATACACAGTGTAAACGGCATTGACAATAAAATATATAAACAGGTGGATGGTGGGTATGGGCTTGAGTCTATCAGCGGGCAGAATTCAGCATGGTAACAGCCCTGGGGAAGAAGCTGACCCTGAACCTGCTGGTCTTGGACCGGAGGCTCCTGAGGCACCTCCCTGAGGGGTAGGAGGACAAACAGATAGTTTGCAGGATGAGAGGTGTCTTTGAAGATGTTGTGCGCCTTCTGCAAACACCGTATCCCCTGGATGTCCTCGATGGCAGGGAGTGGGACACCGATTATGCGTTGGGCGATTTTTCGTCACCCTCTGCAATACCTTCCTATTGAGCATTGTGCAGTTCCCAGACCAGGCTGTGATACAGCTGGTCAGGATACTCTCAATGGTGCAGCGATAAAAGTTCACCAGAATATCTTAGTGTTTTGTACTGAAACAATCGAAATATGTCATATTCAACTTTGAGATGGATATTTTTCACTAATTCTGATCTTTTTTTAGACCAGTACTTGATGTTAGTTGCAGGCCTTCTTATTTATAGTTGCAGAGTTTCTCACTGATCTGTTGGTACAGGACGAGAACAATTCCCACGTTTGCGATAAAAGCTGTACATTCTAAAACACTATAGACCCACTTGTGGCTGTTTGCAAAGCCTAACACTATATCTTATCCCTGTTATTATTCAAGCCGTTTTATCTTTGTTTTAAACCTCCCTTGTCTTCTGTATTGGGGATGTAAATAATATATCAATATAATAAATTCAACTTTTCCAGACCCAGCTTGTCAGAACAAATGCAATGCCATCCTAATGTATTTAATATTGTTTTGACATAGGGAGCCATGTGTTGGTTGCCCGAGGTGACAGGAAGCGGTGTGGTTAATTAAAGAGCGGACAGCACTCCCACTCACACACTTCTGGTATTGTCATAAGCACCACTCCTACCACACACTCCCTCAAGAGTCATTTCCCTCTGTTTCTTAGGATCTGGAGGGCCGTGCTTTGCCCTCCGGGGCCCCGAAGCATACAGCCTGTTGTGGATAAACATGGCCGTGTCGTGCACACCTCCACAGCCGCCATCTCTGCATAGACTCATCCAGATAGCTGGCAGATAACACTTTCAATTCAGCTTGATGTTATCGCTTTTCCTTTTCTTAGAGAAATATGAACCTGTCACATGGGGCGCCCAACAGATTTGTTGCATAGTTCCACGGTAGATAAATCCAACAATAGGAGGCCAAGGCCTTGCTCTCTCTGCATGCTCGGTTAATGGGACCGCGGCGCTAATCAGTGGGAGAGGATCACATCTGGCCTGACAGCAGCTGCATCACTGTTTAGAGGAGCTGCCAGCGTGAGAAACACACAGGTCGATTCCCTTTTCTCCCTGGACAGAGTGGGTGTTCTTCACATTCATTTCTTCTTTCTCAGTGCTTTTCTTTGAGCCAGCCAATTAACCTGGGAGCAGTGCACTAATGAGTTCCCTCTGGTGGCTCTGCGGCGCTCAATGGAGGAGAGGAAAGAGCGGGGTGAGGAGAGAGGGGAGAGAGGAGAGGGGTCAGGGAGGGATAGCACCGGGTGGGGAGAGGTGCAGGCATGGCAGAGGCGAAAGGGGGTGAGAGAGTTTTGAAGAAAAAGGGTGAAGAAGGGTTGATAGAGGGGTGAGGAGGAGGGGGGGAGGGGTTCAGGGCAGGGAAATACGGGATGGGTTGATGCGGGAGGAGAGGGGACAGAGCACCATCCAGTTGGCCACGACGGGCCTATCACCAAGACATTGTCAGCCAGACAATGGGCTTATCAGCCTCCTTTTCACACCAGTCTGATTAACTGGGAGGAATGGGAGGAAGCGGAGGGGAAGGGAGAGGGTGCGTCCTTGTACCAGCCCAGTAAATGTCACAGAATGGGCCAAGCACCCGGACTCGCCTCGTGGTCTGAGTGCACAGCACAGAGGAAACGGGGACAGCTTTAAACCCAAAGTAACATTCACATCCTCCCCATATGTGTGTTAGCATGAGAGGGAGGTTCTGCCATAATAAACTGAAAACGTTTTGAATGCATATCCAGATTAGCAAGGAAGTGATAAAACACAGAATAATGATGTGTTATTGTAAGAATAAACACACATAAAATCCCGCAACATGCAGGAGATGCCATTTTTTTATCAATATAACGGTGTAAATTAGTACTCAGCCATATGCATATTTTCAGTGTAAATTATACCTTTTGTTGAAGTCATTAAATTACAATGTCATCCTATCCGTCTTAAATCTTTCGTTTAATTCTCGAAAAAAAGGCATTAATCCCATCTGTGAAATCTAATGCTTGGCTTATTTGTGTATGTTCCTCTTTTGCTGCATAATAAAAAATAAACCATGTATGAATTAGTATTTTTAATTGCAATACAATTATTTGTGAGTGACGTTGCTCACACACACTGATTCACGCCGGCCTTGCCCGCCAGTCGCACTTTTCAAGCTTTGCGAGACACCAACAAATGACTAAGAGCAGGCATCAGCAAAATTGTCTGTGTCATTGTTCAATTAGTCTGCCATATTGATCGTGTCTTGTTTGTTTACTTGCTTACTGCTTTCCATTTGCGCGGCCTTGACAGCCATCTGTCACACAGAGAGAGAGGGTGAGAGAAGGGAGGCAGGAGGTGACAGAGAGGGAGGGAGAGTGATTTTTAATGTGAGTGATGAGATAAAGCTGGATGGAAAAGAAACGTCCAATAGGTTAAGAGTGGAGACTTAGTATAATATAGGGGGACATAAAGGAGGACAATGAGATCCTTTGCGGTACAGGGCTATAAATGTTTTCTGGAAATATAAATTCCTAATCCAATGAATCCATAGAAGCTTATATTCTTGTTGCTCAATGATGGCAATTCAATAGGGAGTGTTATAAAAGCAATACTTGGAGCAACAAGTGGTTGTACTCTTCTTGCTCTTCATTTCCTTCTTTTTTTCCTCCATTTCTCTTTTGTAAAGAAAGGATGCAGTAATTAGAGGGTAGACCAGGTGGAAGTACACAACTCAAGAGCCCGGCGTTGCGCCCTCTCCTCCACAGGAAGATGGGAAGAGGGAAATGTGGAGGTGGGTAGAAGGGGCTGGAGAGCAGAAAGTGGGAGAAGAATACGCCTAGGTAAAAACAGAGAGGGGGGAGGGGGGGGGGGTTGACACAGCCAGGCTTGGGAGCGTATTGGGTCAAAGAAAAATAAAAAGTGTCATTTAGCCAAAGAAAGAAGATGAGAGCACGACGAGGGGGGGCTGGAGAAGGGACTAGGTGAAGGGGAGGTGGAGGCGAGGTTAGCTGTTAAATAAGGTGGGGGTCATAAGAGAGGGGCTGGATGCCCACCGTGATACAAATGAGGGTCTGCAGGCGGGGGGGGCCACCCACGGTACAACTTGGCCAACAAAGCTGCTTCTGTCTTGGCCTCCCTCCTCCACAGACCTCCTTGAGTGGGCAGGATTCCATTAGCAAGCTGCAGAACCTGGGGTCTATTCAACCACCACACACACACACACACACACACACACACACACACACACACACACACACACACACACACACACACACACACACACACACACACACACACACACACACACACACACACACACACACACACACACACACACACACACACACACACACACACACACACACACACACACACACACACACACACACTCATCAACACACATGCATGCACTCATTCACAGTCACTCACACACACATGCGCAACACCGCTAATTAATCCTCAGATTACCCAGCCAATTATTACCACACTTGTACTAATTAGAAATTATTTAAAGCATTTCCCAATTAGGGTTTACATGCTCAGTTGGGCAGGAGTCTGCCTCGATAAACCAACTGGTTTTATTTGGGGTGGGGGGGGGAAACGGCAAGCTCATACACACACACACACACACACACACACACACACACACACACACACACACACACACACACACACACACACACACACACACACACACACACACACACACACACACACACACACACACACACACACACACACACACACACACACACACACACACACACACACACACACACACACACACACACACACACACACAAATAAATCTCTAGATCTGACTGTGGTAATCAGGCCGTCTCAACGAGTCCCTCTGTTAGGACGAGGGGGATGAGGACAGACAAGAGGAAGAAGGAGAAAGAAATAAAACAACAAAAGACATGCTCCTTCAGCGCTGCAGCAATACTGTAGGTCGCTCTTGTTAGGGCTGGGGACAGTGATTAGGAGAGGCCACAATGAGACCTGCCAGGAAACACATGCCAATTAGGTTACCAGGAGAACCACGGGCCCTCATCGCTATGGGAAACCCACGAGTCTCCAGCCCCCCTCACACACACATGCACCCAAAGCCTCATGCACTATCCTTTTCCAACCCTTTGATTACATTATGACATGGGTGAAGGGAAAAAGGATGTAGAAAAGAGGAAAAGACACATGACAAAATGATTGTGCAAAAAGGAAAGTTGATGCTAGAGATCAAAAGTTGGTTGCTATAGGGAAGAACTTTGAAAATCTCCCTGTGGATTAAAAGTGTCACTGAGACGATGATACGGGAAGTGTAAACAAGGGAGGGGAGAAAAAGCAACAAACAGGCTGTGGTGGGAGAACAGGGGGCGGGACTCCAGGGAGAATTATTAGCGGAGAGAATTACAGGCTCATCCAAGGGTGACATGTAAGCCTCAGCCACACACTCAAATGTTTACAACAGTGATATTTGCTCAACCGCGATGATATCAGGCCTGGATGTAATACTCAGAGCTTTTGTTCTGAATTTGCACGGCAACACGTCTACAGATGCAATAAGCAAGAGGCAGATAGCAGACCCTGTTGTCCTGCAGGAGCTGCGTGACGTGACCGAGCAGAGGAAACTCACTCTGGAATATTTGTGCTAATGTGATGATGGCTGAGATGTTGATTAATGTGCACGGTCCCTGTTATTAAATAAACAGGGTGAATACACAAAATATATTGAATAAATTAGAGCGTGCACCGATCTCCTCTGCAACATCCAGCTCATTAGAATGCATGAGGAAACGATGTTCTGATTGCGACAAGAGTCACTCATTAAGCCATGTTTGTCCCCCGCCAGAGCACCACTCCCCCTCCCGCTGCCCCCAAACACTTACCCCCTCATGCCTGCCACACACTCCACACCAAAATCCCTTCCTGCTGCACACCCTCCTGCTAAAAGCTCCCTGACTTAACATCACCCCATCCCGATGGACGTCACCAACAAACCACTAACCCTCTTTTCACCTCACCTCGTCTCCCCCCCCCCCCCCCCATCCTCCTCCCCATATCCCTCATTTTCCTTCACCTCCTCCTTCTCCTCTGCTGGGATCTGTGTCATCATTTTAATTAATTTCTAATCAGGCGAGAGTAAACTAATCAGGAGAGGCGTTAAACAATGACAGCTCTGGCTGCTGGGGGCCGCCAGGCTGCTCTGCATGCCGAGAGGAACGCACGTTGATAAACAACCCGCCGTATACGGGGCTATCTGCACCCATCTCCTCTCCCGTACATGTTAATACGGGCCCATCGCAACGCATATGTGTCCCATTTGCATGTGCAGATTGGACATGTTGATTGATACCAGATTAAATTACCACTATTTTACATTTGAAGCCTCTGTATTATGGTTTTTATGTGCATATGTGGGCTGAAAAACCACACGGATTTGCGATTGAATAAACGTATCAGTTCACCGACGTATGATGGAAATGCATGTAAATGATCAGAATGGACAAATAAATAACCTAACCCTGTCTGAATGGTACAGTATGTATCTGCTTAGAATGGCTTGCACAAAGCCTGCAGTTATCTGTAGGCGGCCAGATCCCACCAAGGCTGAGCCATTGTGAGAAACAGACAGAGAGGGAGAGGGGGAGAGAGGGAGCGCTTTTGGGCAATACATTAACTGAGACAATGTAACAAGAGAGCGTTGATTAACCTCTTCCCGGCTTACCCTGTGCCTAAAATACCTTAAACCAACATAAGTGAATCATAATTGGCAAATTCTACCTATATGATTGCGTGACAATGAAGCTGATGACAAAAAATTAGTTCACGACCAACATCACACCGGTTGGCAGGGGGGGAATTTAAAAAAGGTGCGTTTGGAATTTTGTGTCAAGTGTGTGATTGGCATCAGAGTCTTCAGACGTGATTTAGCCAAAAAAACATGTCTGCAAACTGACACATAAAGCGTAGAGACAACGCTGATGGTGTGTGTGTGTTATAAAGAAAAAGGCTTTCATGACTCTCTCATCAAAGCTTTGTAAGCGGACCCGATTTCTCCTTATGCCAGAGCCATGGCAACCGATGACCATCGACCTGAGGACCAAAGACCATTGGCATAGTTACCTGAAACACACGCAAATAGATGCAGACACTAAGAGAGAAATAATCCCCCACAAGTACACAATATTTACTTTGTAACTTTGAGTGAAGTTGCGTAACTCAAACACAAGAAAAATCAGAAGGAAACTAAGAGAACTACACGGAGAAAGTGTGTTTAAAAATATGTTTTTTTCTTTTTTTAAATATCACCCTCTCCCATCACCACCTCCTTCCCTGCCCTCTTTGCCAAGTATTAGATTCCCATGCCAAGCGCTTCCCTGGGATAGAATGAGGATTGCGGAGGTGGGAAGCTGAAACCCTTCCATAACATGTCAAACAGCGCTGGAATCCAACACGCAAGAGGGAGAGGAAAAAGGGTTAGAGGCAGATTTTCTACGGGGAGAAAGAAACTGTCACATCATCAGATTGGTTATTCTAAGTGGAGGGATGTGGGTATGGGGGCGGGGGGGGGGGGGGAGGGGCGGGGTGGCAGAGGCTTGGGCTGGCAGGATCTGGCAGAGATGCACGGTGGCGGTATTTCCACAAAAATAATCAGCCTCCAGGCAACGGAAGGGGGTGGAGAGGGGGGGGGGGAGAGAGAGACACAGAGAGGTTAGGGATTGTAGGGCTAGGAGTATAGGAGACGGAGGGGGTGAGGGAGAGGGGACGATACAAGGGAGGGAAATAGCAAGATAGAGAGAAAGAGAAATCTGGGAAGCCAACCAAGGAAATCCTGCTTCTCAGATATGCAGCTGTGGAATTAAAATTGGTGTAAAAACACGAGAACAAAAATATACTTCACACTTCACAAGCCTATTGAAGAGTGTGGGGGGGGGGGAGATGTGCCACTCTATGCTGGCACTGATACCTCAGGCACAAGGGGGTAAACAGCTATTCCCCTCACTTCACTGCTGCAGCGGTTTCAGGGTGTGAGTGAGTAAGTGTGAGGTGTGAGGGTGCCTGCAGGGTCTCATCAGGCTACAGGGCGAAGCTCAAGAGAGAAGACAAGAGCCCCCCAAAGATCAAGAAATACAAAATGCCCCATGAAAGAATTTCTACACTCCCCGCGTCCCCTGGAGCACATGACGGGGAACAGCGAGGCATTGATTCGTGATCAAACGAGCGTGATCGTCACTCAAATTCAATAATAACAACCTTCACAATCAAAAACGCTCTAAATATACTGTACCTCCACTTCAGGCCAGGATTAGGCCTTTCTGTGCACACATTCGTGTTGATGTGCTGCATTATGACACAAAGAGCTATCAGAATCTAAAACAACCGTGCAAACACAGATAAATCAATTAATTTAAAAACGTGTTGAAATAAACTGTAGAAACAACACTGTGTTGGATTGCTGGAATATGAATGGTTTTTATAAAGGAGACTCCATGCTGTGAACAATACACTCAAATGTGGAATAGATCTCAAAGCTGCATTTACTTAAACTTCAGAGAGTCTTGAAGTTGCATTTCACTCAGAAAAAACACCACAGAAGAAGAAAAACTAATTAATGACTGTGAGCTGTGAGAGTTATGTTATCAAATCCAGCCCACTGGAGTGTGACCCCACTAAAATAAAACAATCATCAAGCATAATGACTGAGTTAAGAAGTTTCTCTTAGTGCATGTATGGGAGTAAATGGATGCAGCTGAGCATTGTGTTATTTCATCACTGTAGGGACTCCATCTTAATACAAATCTCTATGTAATACAGGCCTATTCATGCAGCCTGCCTTTCCCCTCTGGTTCAATTATCTTGGGCTCTTTTCAAGAGATATTCAATTAAAAAAGGCTCCTCTTTTTAGTTTTATCAAAAAATACATTTGGCAATATATAAATAGTCTATTTGAAATGCTGTGTGCATGCAGGGTTGTGCGCGACAGAGGGAATCTTGATTAAAGTAGAATAAAGTTAAGTTAAGAATTGCAACTTTGATTAAAAAACAACTTGGATATTTCGTATTTTCATACATTTAATTCCTTCTCAAATCAAGATATTCAATTATGCAAAAGGGGACCCTCAATTACAAGATGAGAGTGAAATATTGGAAATAGAAGGGGCAATTAAGCGACCATGAAATCATGAAAAGAAAAGCGAAAGACAGACCGAGCAGCAAATCTACCTTATTCACTGAGCAGTGTTTTTGTTGGGAGTATTCTCAGCTGAATTTGTCGGCTTTCATTTCATTTCTCTGACATTCTCTCTGTCTGACCATCCAAGTCCTCTCCTGAGACCCAGGAGTGGAAGCCGAGTTCCAGAGAGAGCTATCAGGATTAGGATAATTAATATCATCTCATTTCCCTGTGATCCTCTGCGCGGCCCACTGCACACACGAGGACGGGATGCAGTGAATATTGTGGCAAGAGTATCCAGTCGGCTGTCAATCTAGGCCACAGTCCCCCCCCCCCCCCACACACCTCCACCTCCCCACACACACACACACAGACACACACACACATCCCAACTCACACACTCCTCTGCAGCTAAATTGCAGTTTGAGAGACGACAGGGGAGAGGCAGCGGTGGCAGCGGTGGTGGGGGGGCTGCCGGGGCCCGAGGGACGCCATACAATGGAGCGTGCTGCTGACCAGCGTTCAGGTGAAATTGAATTGGAAATCTTCCACGGCTGGTTAGCATAACAAAGGGCCTCGTGGCTTTAGACAAAGGCTGCTTCTCTAATGCACAAAATCAATCTCTCTACGGGCTCGGCGCATTGTTCCCTCCCGCCATACAGGTGTTCCTTCAATGGTCCTTAATCAAAAGTGTCAAAACAAAGTTAAGAGTTATCTCTGCTCCTCCGCAGCTGCCTGTGCAGAGCAGGAGGGAACGAGACCAAACGCTCGGGATGGAAAAACAGCTGTGTGTGTGTGTGTGTGTGTGTGGATGTATTCAGAGCATCCTACACCATGATCTGCTGGAGCTAAAGTTGAACCACTGAGGAAGTCTAATCTCATTTCTACCTGTCCAAATGTGAGCAACTGGTGCGCTCTGATGTGAACCGAACCAGTCGGAAAGAAGGCAAAAGTTTGACTTATTATAAAGTAGGGCTGGGGAGGATATCGATATTGTGATACGAGATGAGACGTGTTGTTAGATTTTGTCTATTGTCACACTGTAATATGGCAAATGTTGTAATTTGACTGGTGATGTCACTTTCGAAATTCTCTACCTACCTACTTAGACATTATGTACACATTACTGATCATTATGTATCAAAACTCTCATTGTGTGAATAAAAGCACCCGAATAGTTAACCCTACAATATTGTTGCAATATCAATATCAACATATCTGGTCAAAAATAGAGTAATATTTGATATGATCCATATCGCATAGCCCCATTTCAAAAGCGGTGATGCAAGGACGCATTTCATCAGCATCCCTTTTTTCTCCACAGATGCAGCTTCCCCTTCGTCTCTCCCAATGTTGAAGGCCTGATTGGTTATATTGGTAGTAGCTGCCATTCTTCCTGAAGGTTGTTTAACAATAGGAAAACACAAGTAGAGCTCTTATACAGTAAGTAGCCCCCCCCCACCTCTCTAATAGTATAACACTCAAACCGCTTTCTCTCTGTGGGACTGAGACCTTGACTCGCTCGGTGTAGATTGGATGAAATAAGAAGCGTTAAAACACTGAATGCAGACCTCAGCCCATGGCCTATTTCTCTCTCTCTCTCTGTGTGTGTGTGTGTGTGGGCTGAGTGTTGTCATCCTCCCTGCTCTCTGTCCTGCTATAGGGCTTGTAATGTTACATTTATTCACCTGAACTTTAAGTGCTTTGAATGACACTGTGGTAGCAATGAAGCAAGTAGAGAAAATCCAGTATTAAATAAATAAAACATTATTTTCTCATTGCATTTTGTTCACATCAAGTCTCTTTAAGCCTTTCATGATACGGAGCTGTGTGAGATGAGGGCTGTTTGCATTGTGTTGCATCTGCTCCACATGGAGAGTTGAAGCATTTAAGCATCGGATCTTTGTCGCTGTGAATTACCACATTAATAACAACATAAATAATCTGTAGACTAATCCCATCTCGTAATAAGTAGCATCATAGTCACTACGCCTCCACTTTGACAGCCGCCAGACGACAACCCATCGGTGCACACTCCCTTCAACATTATACTGCACCACGTGGATTCAAATGTCAGCGGAGCGGCAGGGAAATCTCTGAATAATACACTTTAAAGTGACATTTTCACGATTGTGACAAGGGCATGGTAATGTGGATAAAATCATCTATCATTTTATATCACTATTAGTCATATATATTATGACATACTCCATTTTCAGACGGGAATGACTGATTCCAGCTAATACCTGGCAAATGCAAGCATGGATTTGCAAAATATCCTGCCATCATGGCTTCATACAAGTAGAGATATTAGAGGGGTATCTAACTAAATGAAAATAGTGTCATCTCTCGCAAATGATGTTAGTTTAGTTAAGTGTTTTTTTGTCTTTGTCTCGTGATTTTCCCCTTTAATTTTGAATAGTAATCTTTCCTCTCGTTTCAGATACTCTGACCTCCCTTCCTTGTGTGTCTCCCACTCCTGTGATTGTCGACCACGCCCCTGATTGTTTCCACCTGTTCCCCATTACCTGATGTATTTATTGTCCTCGTCTCCCTCTGTCCTGTGCCGGTTTGTTTCGTTTCTTGTGACAGTCTACCAGCGTATCATGCCAGAAAGAATCCCAAGCAGAGCTTTGAGCCACGACTTGTTTAAGTATTCTTATATTCATGCTCCTAGTGTTTTTTCCTCATTGAAGTGATTTTGTTTTGTTAGTGATTTTCCTCGTTAAGAGTGATTTAGTTTTTGTTTCCCACTGTTGTGGAGTTTTGGTTTGAATAAAACCTGTGTGAGTCGGGCAATTGATTTCAAACCCGTTTATTCAGTCGTAACAGTATAACAAAAAACCTATGGACAAGTGTATATCATACCATGGTCAAACTCTAATTGAGAATTTTTGCTATAAGTTAGAAAAGTGATTTCTTAGTGACGACAAAAGCAGCGACTTGATCTGTTGTTCTCTTTAAAAATATTTGTAATCCTCAGTGTCATTTGTAGCAGCGCTGCAAAGTCATGAATAGACCGTGTGACCCGTGCATTGACACCTTTCACATGCCAATATTCTCATGTAAGGAAAAACGGATAGACAAGAGCTGTAAGCACAGAGCAAGAGCAGCACTACAAACAATATGGTGGAGTGGAACCCTGTGTGGACGCACATCTATTAGTGTTACGGTAGCGGTACTTTGAGCGACCATAAAGGATAAAGAGAAACTCAAATTCTCACATTTTATCCACAAAATAGAACTGTCAAAGAATTGCTAATAAATATTTTTTGCTGTCATTTCCGATGGAGCCCTGTTCACAATAACCCTGATACATTTTACAGTACAGTTTGGCAAAACATGAAAGAAAAAGCTGGCTCAAATAACTTCATAACATTCATAATTTCCTCATATTGTAATGGCCATTAAAAACATGGAAGTTTACTGTAATTTTGAATGGAGTCCTGCTTAGCGTAACCCTGGATATGACCGTGTAAAAATCTGAAATAATCTGAAATCCCTTCTCTTTTTGTCTCTGCTTTTAATTGAACTATTCATCTCTTAGACTGCACTGTAATTTTTATCCATGTATTTTTTCTTTTAATGTTTATTTATTAACTTTTCTTTTCAATGACTGATTTTAAATGCCATTTCTTAATGTCTTTCATTTTTTGTAAAGCACTTTGAATTGCCTTGTGTTGAAAAGTGCTATATAAATAAACTTGCCTTGCCTTGCCTATATCTCACTCCAACCATTAACATATAAAAGACTGCAATAGTGAAACAAATCAAAACACTGGAAACAAATGTATCTAAACCAACTTTACTGGATTTCTAAAAAAGACCACCTGTTTGTTCTAGGCCTTCACCAACCTTCACTATCGCCCTTTAGTACATCTCCACGTACAGACACATTCAAAAACAAGTATTTATTATCGATGAAAGGACTAAAAGATTGTGGGGAGAGAAATAAACGCATTAGTCTACATTACAACCTGAAGAGTGGGCCTCACGTTTTAGGAGCTATTCGTTTTTTGTAATACTCACTAACTAAATATGTTTAATATTATTATTTATCTATTTATTTTACAGCAGTTTTTAGAATATTTGATTAGTGTGATTATTGTAGTTATAATTCAAATTGAGTTGACGGCGGTTTTTAATTAAGGGCAGGAGTCGTTGTTCTTTGTTCAACTTGCTTTACGACTTGCATGGGTTTTTGATTTTGAGTTTGTTATTTGTTTTGTTAGTACCATCTCAGGCCAAAACGCGGCTACACACGTGTTTGTTTTTTAGACATAAGCTGGTTTTCTAAACCATCCGCTCACGGTGGATGCCTGCTGCTCCTCTCACCTCCACTATCTCCCACCAGGCCTCCAGCAGCCCTCGCTCCATCTCTCACTGCCTCAGCCGCTCCGGCCCCTGGGAGGACTCATGCAGACCAGTTGATTAAAAATCACTTAGTGGCGAACGCAAACAAAGCTGTCAGCTTTTGGCTTGCCCTTGGGATTGCAGTGAGGGGGGAGCAGGCAGATGAACGAGGAGCGATGAAGGGGGGAGAGGAGGAGAAGAGACACTCGGCGGGTTCAGCTGGATTTGAAAAGTTGACAAACGTCTTAAACTGGGAACAAGAGATGTGAAAAACCTGAATTAATACACAAACTCATATTATATTAAGTTCCAAATATTTAGCAAGCAGTGCAAAAGTACATTTGTAAGCCTTTTGTTGAAATCCAGTCATCTTTATGTGAAGGATGCTTCACTGATGTAGACATTCAAAGGAAGGGGTGAATGGTTTAGTTTAGAGTATTTACTTAAAACCCAACGGCCCAGGTTCATATTCCAACATGAATATCTGTCTTTTGCTCAAGTTTTTATTGCTTAAACCTCATCTTAAAAGACCACTCGATTTATTGTGTTTAAGCTCATTGAATGTTTTAACCTTGTTTGAGGTAAGCTAGTAAAGAAAACATTGTATCAGTTTAATTCTCCTCAAGCACACAGTACTGGCAGCTGGGACATCCTGTGTGTTCTTGGGAGCTTTGACATTGAGAGTCAGCTGTCCAGTGGCATTGCCATTATAAAACTGAAGGGAAAACAGGTAAATAAATGATATTGAATTGCAGCAGCAGAGGATGCTTTCAGAAGAGTCCCTGCATACTGAAATGAAAGGAGATCATTTGGATGTGGGGCGGACGCTCAATTGAACCTTTAGGCTAACTCTTTCAAGTTAATCGGTGTCAGAGAAACATCCAGCTTGTGCTCAAACAATATAGTAGAGTACTTCATGGAAACATATTATAAAGGGCTGCAGCTAACCTACTAACACGTCACCATTACATAAAGCCCAATGTGACATGCAACCAACAATTCAAACACTAAAGATTTATTTCACAGTGATATAAAAACTATTTTGCTTCAAAATGTCTAGAATGATTAAGCCATTACAAAATAGTTATTTATTTATCCTCTGTTCAGTCATTCATCAACTTATCATTTCAGCTCTTATCCTCATCTTATTCACCTTATCAAGACCAAATGACCGTTGAGCAAAAAATGTGTACCTACAGATTTTTTTTACAATTGTGAGTATTTGTTTATTTTCTTTGTTTTGTGTGAAAACTAAATATGTATTTTTTGTTTTAGACTGCACAAAAGCAACTTGACATCACCTTGAGTAGGTTCATTTCACTACTGTCTTACATTTCACAGACCAAACTATTCATGAATTAATCAAGACACTATCATTACCAGTAATTAAAGCACTTAAATTAGAGAACTGAGAACTTTACACATGTGAAACATCAAGTAATGACCGCTGAACAGCCATCACTGCTGGAGTCAGTCAGAGCCACGGGAGGCAGGAGCGATCAGATGTTAGAAACTCCATGTGTCAACACATGATGACCGTTACAGGTCTGATCGCACAGTGACACCCACAACAGTCGTAATTACTGAACACACACACACAGATGGAGTGGGGTGCATACACATTCACATACATGTGCAACAGACACACACACACACACACACACACACACACAGCTGCCACTGACAAGGGTAGAGCAGCCGCCTCCAACGGTCTACTGGCCTTCACCACCAGATGGTAGTTCCCAGTGGTTGACACACACACACACACACACACACACACACACACACACACACACACACACACACACACACACACACACACACACACACACACACACACACACACACACACACACACACACACACACACACACACACACACACACACACACACACACACACACACACACACACACACACACACACACAACTAAGTCCTTTAGCAGGTGAAACATGTTTCTCAAGCCTTTCGACAAAAACTGATCACAACTTCAGAAACCTTCACCTCCAAAGACACTTTTGGAACATTACTGAGAGCATTAGGACGTGATTGATTTGTATTATAAAACCAATAAGGACAGCGCCACACAGGAAAGCCGAACACTGATCTGTGTAAACACCGTCAGCATTTAGGAGCAAGGTGAACAGTGTCCCTAAGGAGGAAAGTTGAAAGACAAATTGAGAATACAAAGAAAAAAAAAAGGGAAAGTAAAGACGGACAATGACAGCGAGATAACAAGTATATGAAGATAGGAAAAAAGGAAACAATGAATATGGAAGTGTCCCAGGCTGCAGGAGCAAAGTCACCCCCTCTTATCCCCATTGGGGCCTTTAAGGGTCACCTGACAACTTAGAGGCACATTGGTGTCCACTACATTGCCTGTGCAGACGACTGGAGAAAGCACGGAGGAGACACAACCCTGTTTGGTGAATTATACATACACAGGTTATACTCTCTGTCATGTCGACCCCTTGTCTCCGCTGCTGTGAGTCTCCCATCTTATTGTTGCTGACCTGTGTGTGGAGGGGTGGACAGAGGTGAGCACACAATCTCCCGACGCCCAAACACAGAGAATTGAATCACCCCTGCGTTGACCTCCCCGGAGCAGTTCCTCGCCTATCTGCACCCCGTGCTGTCGAGGGGACCGTTTAGGGCAGCCGGTGACCCCCCGCGTGGCCCCCAGGTCCGTGGCTCCTCTGCCTCGGCTGCCAGGCAACATGACAACCTATACAAGACCCTGTCAAACACATGATTGACACGTCGCCGCCCATCGCGGCCAAATTACCCCAAAACCCAGACACACGACTGCCTATTTGCTCTTTAGTCGTCTTCCATATGTTACATACACACACACTCCATTCTGTCTCACACAATGGATCGTGTCACATAATGTAAAGCTTGCTGATGCTGCAGGTAATGGGAGTTTTATTTTCCTTCACAAGGCAGTGCAGAACCAAGGCCACAGGACTGGCTGGGTTTAAATGGAAGAGCAGGTTACATGGTGACTAACTCAGGACCAATACACTGCGTCTTGTTTGGTCACTTTTTTAGTTTCTTTTATTCCTATTGTCACTGGGTTTTTGCGTTGCTGCTGCAGGGCAGTCTGATCACGCACCGCTCTTCATAAAGCACAATGTCTACCATGCCTTTGCCGTGCCTGCGGTGGAGACTGGCACACACACACACAGACCGAAAACAAAATAAATGTTGCAGGCGCACATACAGAAAAACCCACACACACAAACACAAAGAAAGAAAAAGAGCTACTCCCTACATCAACAGTGGCCTAGATAAACACAATACACACAAAAGAGTCACCCCATGAAAATAACCCTCCATCTAAGCATCACTGCACTTATCTACTCATAAACATAGGGATAAATCAATTCAGTGAGAAACACATATTTTTTTCTCTCATTTGAAATTACAGCTGCGGGACCAAAGCTAGCATGATAGCATAGGTCAAAATCGGTAACCTCTTCTCTCCATGGCAACAGTCTACCTCTTACAAAAAAAAAAAATGCTCAGTGTGGTTTGTTGAAGTCACTGCGAGACGTTTTTCTATGACCGGCGAATGTATGTGTTGATGTACCTTTGCATGTATTTCTCAAGGAAACAAGCATGCGTAGATGTGTATATATGTACATGTGTATGTTCACAGATCTGTCTATCTGCGTGTTTGAGAGTGTGTGTGTGTGTGTGTGAGATGACAACCCTGTTATCACAGCGTCTGTATTAGCATTGCAGCGTCTCACCGCTTTGTTTTACTCTGACCTGTATAATCAGTGTCACATTAGCAACACAACAAATCAAACGCTGTGAGTTCCCCCCCCCCCTACACACACACACACCTTCATGCTCCCAGCTGGCCACCATACTGTGACACACAGATGCTAATTCATATGATAACTAATACCTATTACACAACACACAAAGCTACTAATTTAATTTTCTCTTCATTCAAAAAGCAGAAAGATGAAATGATTTAAGAGAAACTCTTGATGTTAGTATCATAGCTAATACAGTAAATAAATGAGTAGGTGGTGAAATGTAAGTGTACTTGAAGGATTATTCAAAACAAGCTCAGTTAAAACATTTTGGAGATTAAATAAATTCAAACAAATTATAATTTTCTATAACAAGGTTTATTTTCTAACTCCTGTATTTGGAACAAATGAAAACAATGTCAAATGTGATTTGTCGATGATCTGCAACTATTTACTAATTTGAAAATGTATTATTTCTTTAAACTTTTCAATTGTAAGGATTTGCTTCTTTTATAATAATACATGTTTGGATGCTGAAGTGCAATGTCATCCTGGGCTTTGAGAGATTTGTATTTTGTGCCTTTGTTATGTCGTTTAATAAAAAACTAAGTTTAATCAAGAAAATCATCTGCAGGTTAATTAACAGAAGCAGTCAAATATAACCGCAAAGTGGACAATTGCAAAATACATATTGCCTGTATACATCAGCAGCAATACTAACTATTTTTCTTTGACTTTTCCTGATGTACGAGGAGGAAAGTCAGCATCCGCTCAGCTCCTTCTACTGTAAACCCTCAAGTGTTGAAGAAAGCAGGAGAGAGGAAGGAAGAAACTGAGAAGAGGGGAGAGAAACAGAGGAAGGAAGGGAGAGAAGACAGACGGAGACAGATGGGCGAAAAGACAAGTGCGGAAAGACAGACGGGAAGAGGGAGCTGAAAGGAGAAGGAGAGGAGATAGGAGGATAGATTGAGCGAGGAGAAGGAGGCGTACTGTAGGAGATCCAGCTGACATTAGCGCGTGAGTTTATGAGATGTGATGATTAGCCAAATCCTGCTAATCAATGACACATTCACATGGGTTCCTGCTCTGTTGCTAAACACTAATTGGTCTATTCTGTGGCAAATAGGGAGATGCTGTTTCCCACTTCACTGTGAGCAATGTGAGTTGACACCAGGGCACATGTGGACACACACACACACACACACACACACACACACACACACACACACACACACACACACACACACACACACACACACACACACACACACACACACACACACACACACACACACACACACACACACACACACACACACACACACACACACACACACACACACACACACACACACACACACACACACACACACACACACACACACACACACACACACGTACGTGTCAAACGTTACTTGCATGCACATACTGTACATCTGTAGCAGATTCTGGTACATAAAAGGTCAAATTGAGACTGATTCAATTTGAGAGTGGATGAGGAGCAGAGGATCCTGCTCGGCTCGCTCTAACAATAAGGAGAGAATGGATCCTAGAGCGGGCCGGTTGTAGGGGGGGGGTGTAAAGGGTGTGGGGGGGGGGAGGCTGGAGACGGAGCCCTAAATTCAATTTCACTTTGTTGAGTATTTAGATAATGTCTGCTAATGCAATGCCGGGTCTTGTGAGTGGATCCACAGTGTAGCGGCAGCAGTCGTTAATAGCAGTGCAGCAGCAGCGCCCCCACTGTCTGAGGGGGGGTACTGCAGGGCTGCAGGCTGAACCAAACACCTGCAGACAGACGCTGTACCTGGAGCTGAGCTGGACGGATAACTGTCTAAATGTTAGGTTTAAGTGTTTCTATTAATGTCCGGGACCTATGTGATGTTAATATTTACATCACAATTTAATAAATGGAATTTGCAAGAACAGGTAAATATTTTGCACCTTTTTAAATGTAAATGGAAGTATTATGTTGTCCATAGATGCACCTATAAACAAACTATTACCTTCAATTAATATAGGCTTCTTTGCACTATTTGTTACAGTTTGACCTGTAAAAAGACATTTGATTGTGCAGTCTCTTTTTTTTTTTTTGAATTTTATTTATACACAGTTTTTTATATTATTAAATATTATTTTTTTTGGCTTTATTATAATAAGTCAAGGTGCATTGACAGCTACAATGAACCAGACAAATGCTCTCTATGTGTAAATTTACTTGCCTAATAAACCTGATTCTGATTCAGATGTTTAAGTAAAACGGAGGTAATTGGAGATTGGGCTGATTCCATTTTTACGAAGCACTGACATTATTTAGCAGCAATTTAGCAGTATTACAACAAATATTACAACGAGCCAGTAACTATTACAAACATATTTTAAGTATCATTAAGTGCATCAATTAGTCAGAATACCAATTTTGACAATCAATCAATCCTTTAAGTAAAAAACTAAACAAATACCGGTGTTTTTCTTTATATAATCTAACTGTAAACTGAATATTTTGTTAGTTTGCAAATAAATCAGACAAAAAAAAAACAGCAGTTTAAAGATGTCAGCTTGAGCTTTGGGAAATAGAATAGATATTTATTTTCCTGAAATGTTATACATAATTAAACAGTTTATCAATTAATGAAAAAGGAAATTCAAATATGATTCTATAATAAAAACCAATTGCTCCTAATGTTTACAGTCTTTCACATATGACTCGCTACATAGCGCCTAACCTTGGAGTATGGTATCGTCATAATATTTTCACATACACACATCTGTTATTCTCCCTCCTCCAGCACACACACATGCACGCCCACATGCAGCACACCCACAGCACGAGGAGTGCGGTCAATGCGGGTGTATTCCTCTCTGGGTGAGTGTCGGTGGTTAACAGTGCTTTGCGTTGAAGAGGAGGACAAGAGGAGGGTTCACTCAAACACATGACTGTTACTACCTAAATATTAGTGCAGGGACTCTCCCTTTCTCTCTCCCCCTCTCTCTCTCCCCCTCTCTCTCTCTCTGTGTGTGAGTGTGTCTCCGTATGTGATAGTGTGTCTGTGTACATGTGTGTGTGTGGATGTAATTATGTGCAGAGGAGAGGCTGTTTGGGGTAAATAGAGTTGCAATTATTCTTTTAACCTGTTAGATTGTCAGCCGCACTAACACAGAGGGCCAGGAGGAGACAGAAAACAGACGGATAAGTGCCGCGCTTACAGACAAACATTGGCACACATTTAACACAAAACTATGCCTTAATCTCTATGACATATTATCAGGAATTAGATTTTGTTTATCAGTTATGAATGAGATGTAATGAGTATAAGTCTGCCAAAACAAACATATGCAATTCAATGTTTGTCGCTTTAATTCAAATGACAATAAATGCAGCACCTGCGACCCTGAACTAGATAGAAAATGATGAATTAATTGATTTATGCAAGGATGTCTTCAGTTGTTGTTGTTACTTGTATTTCAAAACCCCTCAGTATACAAGGAGTGTTTAAAGCAGGTGCTAATATTTATTCTATAAGAGATGTGATTGCTGTGTGGAAATCTCATGATATCATTTAATTTATTTCATTTGCGATACACTCTCTGTTGACTGCGGTTTGACTGAGCTGAAGTGTAATGCTCCACGAGCAACAAATAAAGTAACCCATTCAACAGCATTACTGCTGCATAGGAGACAGAAAGTACATTTCATCGTTTCTAAATGATCTCATAGCACATACATGATGAGTCGTTTTTAATATATTAATTGTATATACTAAAGAGTGTTTTTAAATGCCATTTAATGATATGTTTCTGCTGCACTATTTCTTAATGTCTTTCATTTTTGTAAAGCACTTTTAATTGCCTTGTGTTCTTGTGTTGAAAGGTGCTACATGAATAAACTTGCCTTGCCTAATTCGAAATAGATCGGACATTTCTAACTAAACTAAAGAAGCAATAAAAAGCAAACATATCTACCGTCACCTGTCAAATACATTTGAAAGAAATATTACAGCATGTTTCCATCTCCTTCTCTTTTGAACACACAGACACACACACACACACACACACACACTGCAGGCTAATAATGTTATCGGCTCAGATCACCAACTCAGCAGATCTCAACCGCATGTCACCTACGATAACTCAAAGCACACACACACACACACACACACACACACACACACACACACACACACACACACACACACACACACACACACACACACACACACACACACACACACACACACACACACACACACACACACACACACACACACACACACACACACACACACACACACACACACACACACACACACACACACACACACACACACACACACACACACACACACACACACACACAGTTTGGTGGCCTTGTCAATAGGACGTTAAGGGTTTTGGCACTAATGACCAGTGTAGAGATAAGAGCGGAGAGGTTAATGTGTTGCTGTGGGTGATCAAGATAAGACCGATCCCTTTAAGCCCGCGGACAATGAGACGGTGAGAAAGGGAGAGAGGATACAAAAAAACAGAGGTAAAAAGGTGGGAAGAAATATAGAAAAATAAGCAAAAAAGTCCCTGTCGTTAACAAGGATCTGTTTGTGTTAGCAACATGTAAACCACTGTTTATCATATTAGATGTAGGAATAAGTGGATTTATGCAGATTCAATCCATCAGGGCGGCACACATAAATATGCACACAGCACGCTAAAAACTCAATAGCCACCACCGACCAATCCAGCGCATTCCCTGAATGGGTTATCAGTGCTGCAGCTCAAAAGACAAACCAAATATACGACCCTGTCTCGCAGTGAAAAGGAGGCTTTCCTTTGTGCAGGTCATTGTAAATACACCATCTACAGTATGTGTGTTTATCTCTGCTGATGTGTTCTATGTATTCTTAGCATCAGGGGGTAGATACAATTTGTTGTGATTGCCATTTAAGTGCTTGTTCAGCCTTAACAGACACTCATACATGCATATATATCTACACCCCCCCCCCCCCGCCACAAACACCTCTTCCACCCTGTGAGTGAAAGTAACATTAAATAGCTGCCGCCTCACACACCCCCCTCTCCCGTCTGTGTGGCCGGCTGGGTCGGCTGACATTTGGACACTTGTCAATCATCTCTTTCAATAGCCAAGCGGCAGGAAAAATGGAGTCGGGGGGTCAGCAACTCAGTGTATCACCATGGCAACAACTGCACTGAAGTTCATAGCCTGCTGGGACTGTAGTTCTAAGTGTGTGTGTGTGTGTGTGTGTGTGTGTGTGTGTGTGTGTGTGTGTGTGTGTGTGTGTGTGTGTGTGTGTGTGTGTGTGTGTGTGTGTGTGTGTGTGTGTGTGTGAGAATGTCCATTTTTGTTTCTGGTTCGAGTATGTGTGTGTGTGTGTGCGTGTGTGTGTGTGTGTGCGTGTGTGTGTGTGTGTGTGTGTGTCCAATTGTTCCCCATCAGCCAGAGGCAAATACTCCTCCCATTTTAGTTCTTCCACCTCTCACCTTGCAACCTCGCATGCAGCTTTAGCCTTTTCTCCCCACTTTCCTCTCTTCCCTCCCCCCCCCCTCCCTCCTCTAAGCAGCGGGTCAAGGAACAAGGCCCTGCAGGAAGTACAGCATCCCAAAAAAAAGAGGAGTACTTAACCTTTCCCAACCTTGGCCAATCCCTCTTTTTCCCTTTCCTTGCCGGTGTGTGTTTCACTGTGATCCTCCACTTGCTACCGCTCTACATCTAATTGTCTTCTCATCTTCAATAGTTGCGCTTTCATCTGTTTGCCAGCGCTGCATTTGGACTTTGTTGTTGAGTGGGTGAACGCGTGCATGTTTTATCCCATACTGTGATTCACATGTACACGCGGCCCTGCGTTGAGCCAAAGCACAGGCAAACAGGGTGATTGAGCACACAAACACAGCCACAACAAACTATGTGCCGTCTGCACCACTGGTGGTCTGTTTATGGGATGAATACGAAGGATAATTTGTGTTCTCAGTCAGGGAAAATAGCTCAGATTGAGCCTCGGAGGACAATCCACTGACCCGTTTACCGAACACTTATCGCAGAGAGGTTCACCAGCACTATTCATTCTCCTGGGGCTCCAGCAGCCACACACAAGCAGGCAACTAGTCCCTCCTATCTACCTCCACTATAATGACAGCGCGATGTGCAGTGACAGCAGACACACACAAATGAATTTAATACAATGCTCCGAATGGCAGGAAAACCTGTAGCTGTGGGAGAAAACAGCTCTTGTAAAAAATGTTGACATACACAACATTTACACAGCAGCTTGTTGCAGATTTCAGGGATTTGATGATAGTTTAGTAAGAGGGCTGGACGCCAAACTTCTGTTGCATTAGATTTGAGCGCAATTGTTTCTTGTTGGCACAATAGAAAATGCCTATTGTAAAAATAAAACACTGGCTGGCTGATTAAAAAATGAAAAAGTCAAACAGGTTGTATGTTAATTTGGTCCTTCCTCGAACTGTAACTAGTGATTTTTTACGAGTAAAATCTGCTGCTAATAGCTGTTTGATGTGGATTAACATGCTCCATTACCCCAATGTACCAACACTGCCAGAGCCATTACAACATACACACACAAGGAAATACACTGCTCCATCCAAATCTCCCCCCGACAACAACATGCACACTTCTTGGTCCAACACTCTCCCTCTTCCCAGTCCCATCAATGGACAAGGCCTGACTGGAATGGCGTAATTCTTGGGGATAATTCATGGATAATTTTGGGATAATCTCCAGCAAACCATTCGGAGCGCTGCCACCCAGTTTGCCCGCTGCTTGATTACCAGGCTCCGGGTGCCAGCCACTTGTAGTGACCAGCACCGCCAGCAACCACTTTGCTGCATGTAAATAAACAAAAAACAAACAAGGACCTCCAGCAGGGAGACATGCAGCTCCCACAGATACTCACTAGAGACAGCAGGTTAATGAAAGACACACACACACTGAGGATAGAGCACATCCAAATCTAAATGTAGAAACATCTTGTTATTTGCAAAAGTATGCATGAGGAGTGTATACACATCAAGCCCTTCCATGCCCCCCCCCCCCCCCAACACACACACGGACAGTTAAGGGGATTTTCATTATGTGTGATTGCCATCTCGTGGTAGGAGTAACCATATGATTAAGAATAAATGCATTATCTTTACTATGACGGTTCAGTCTTAGCCAAGGCCAGATCGTAAAGGGAGTTTCTCAGACTCTCTTTTAAGGATTTAGACTAATCTGCCGCTGAGATTAAGCTAATAAAAGTACAATTTTAAATATTAACAACACTGCTAAAGCATTAAAAACAGAGCATGAGCACTAATTTACTGTTGTATGATAAGTAATAGTTAAATGCATATCCTCACATTGTAATCATCAGTAATAATTGCACATTTTGCTAAATGCATGCATCCAGTCAAACCTATTGAGAGAACCTCAGCACATACGTTCAGCAGTCGGGCTGCCATTCTTGTTCATATGTGGATAACTACTGACATCTAGTGGCTCAAGCTGAGAACTCTCAGTGCCAGGTGGGCAAGGATCACACATGTTCAGATCGAAGTAAATACCACCACCTCATGGCCAATAGTCATTTAACAAGAAAAAAACATGCTAATTTTTGCCAATTATTTTTGGCTAATAACCATTTCCTGATTTGTCTTACATCAGTATATGAAATAGGCAAAAAAAAAAATCCAAGAAGAACATTTAAATACTCTGATTTAAATCACTACCCTTTGAAATAACTGATTGGCAATGCATTCTTAAGATCATGCAGAGTGATACGTTAACTCTCCTGTAGCACCAGACTACTAATTGCTCTAGACTAATAATTATATATACAAGTTATAAACAAGTAATTCTCCGATGAACTTAATTTAACATCTTCAGTCAAGCAGTTTAAGGCTACAAGCGGACGGGCGCACACATAATATGTTAGAGTTGTATTGAAAAATGTAATAACACAACCGCAGTGTTAAAGAATTGTCACTTTTTGTATATAAAGCCTGCCACGTTCATGACTTTGCATACTTTAGAGAGTCCTTCACTGCTGAGAAGCTTCACAAAGTGATTACAGAATAACTTTGATATAAGAATTGGTAGTGATAAACTAAGTGGATTACTTTGTAACCTTGACATTGCACAAATGCTGTTCCTGTTTGTGCAGCAGCATGCAAACTCTCCTGACACACTCACACACACTCAGTTAAAGTCCACCGAAACAAAGTGCCATTTCAGGTTTACTCACCATTAGTTATGACATCTATCTCTTAAGGCAGTAACATCAACTCAGACGTGTTTACATTATCAGTTTTGCAATCATGTCCACAACATCCTCCCCCTCCACTGTCACAAAACTCTGTCCAGGATATATTGTTTGAGGTGAAAAAGAAGAGAAAAAAGGCTGAAGAAGTCAAGGTTTCCCAAAGAATCCAGAGGAACGTGTGTCTCCGGTCCTACAGTCTATATTCACTTCCCAAGAAAATTGTGAAAAGCATTTAAGAGGAAGGGTAGCGGCTCAGAGCTGACAGGAAGCAGGGTCCCCCTCAGTCAGTCCGTCACTCCACACATCACTTTTGTTTCCCCGTTTGAGAATGTCCGACAGAGAAAGTCACTTCTCCAAGACTCAGCTGATGATCCCACAGAAGCAGCGTTGACCTGTACGATTACAGACGATAACAGTGAGACATCATCCAGAAAACCGATGCATCAAAGTGGCATGAGAGCTCACCTGTTTCCGCTCATCCACCCATCGTGTTTTCAGGCATCGAAAGCCCTCCTGTCAGTGGTCCACCGCTGCACACACACTGCTGTGCTCTCTCCCCCCCTCGCCTGTTAGACACTGACTGCTTTGCTCTGCTCCATCCCTCCACTTGACCAATCCACTCCATCATCTCCACCGCTCTCAACCTCACAGATTTGCACTGTGCAACCTATTCCATTTTTGTTATGCTCTCATTCACTTGCCATCTCCCCCCACCGCTGCCAAACCAGTCACCTGTAGGCTTCAAAGTACTCACAGCTATTTCCCAATCTCCCGCCTGATTCCTATCTTGTATATCTCGCCTATCCTCGTCATTTTCCCACTCAGTTTTCACTCCCAGCCACTTTGAGTCCCTCCACTTCCTCTAATAAGTCCTCTGCCTCTACCCAACCATTACCAATTTTCTCTGACCCCCTATTTGCTATTAGCCACTACTGTTCCTCCTCCCCTTCCCCTTACCCCTCCACTCTCCATCCCTGTCTCTGCATATCCTCCTTATATATCCTCAGCCTTCGCTTTGCCTTCTCCCCATCTCCAGCAGCATGAATATATTATTATCTACACAATGGGGCCCTGCTTATTGTTTATGAATTACCAGCCTTGCGGCCAAACAAAGCCTATTTTCATAAGAAACCTCCATTTCATTTCAGCTCCAATTAGATTGGGGGCTAAAGAATAGGAGTCCTCAGGCCTCAGCCCCTAAGGATGGCAGGTCCATTCAGCTTCATTCAATGGGGCCTTATTGCTTTCCCATACAAAAGAGCACGTGGATGGGCTTTCAGACTGAAACACCAACCAAAAATGACTGGGAGACAGTACTGTACAATAACAAATCTTTAAAGAAAGGACACTGAGTGCTTATCCTCCCATCCATCAATTCATCCCTCACTCTTCGCTTTCTTCTTCTCCTCTGTTCGTGTATTGTAAGACCTGGACATTAATGACAGACAGTTGAAAGAGAAAGGGAGTGAAAGAAAAAGAAGAAGAAAGAGGCAGAGCTGCTCAGTTTTTCACAATACATGTCAAGTCTAAATGATCACTGGCTGCTCAATAGACAGATGGAAGGGAAAAGAAGTGAGTCGTGTGTATGCATGCGTGTGTGTGTACAGCTGATTGATTCCCTGCTTTGAAAAGAGTGAACGGAAGAGAGAGGAAGACCTTGATGCTTTTTCTGAGCTCCACAATAGTCAGGGAGTCTGAGCCGTATTGTGGCGCTCCCACAGTGACAAGCTGTCACTCCATCCCGCCAGGAAGAAAGAGGCAGGGACAGTGGAGAGGGGCTGGGGCAGGTCAGAAGCCGGATAATACGTCTGCCTCTTCAATTCACCACTTTCCCACCAACCACACACTTGACAGGAAGACGAAAGGCTCTTATCCCGTGAAAGTGAAAGTAGAAAAGTTATAACAACGATATACTAATGTGCCTCCACCTGGAAGTTAGCAAGGACACACAGATAAACCAAGGCAGTGGCTCTTTTCATTGTTGGAACCTGAGTGGCAGTCGGCCAGCTAAACCCAGAGAGACTCAGGCCACCAAGGTCAGAACAGACAGCGCTGGCCTGCCTTTATCTGCCTAGATCTGCTTCACAGGATGAATGTGAATTGTGCCTTTTGTTGCCCTGGAGTAATATTCAACGAAAAACAAAAGGCAACTGTTTTCATTACTAATGAGTGGACAAGGTGAGCGTCACAGTGAAAAGGGTGACATCTGTGCTTATTCATCCCACAGCAGCAGAATGGGATCCTCTCCCCCACAAAGCAAGTCGCAATTGTCAGGGTACACAAAAGATTTCAATAGGCCGGTCCTTTCAAAAGGACATTGCATGCATACACAAACAATAAATGATATTTGGTTAGGTCAACGATAAGATGCAATCAATATCATTGTAATGCAAACCTTTTTTATGCAAGTTTGTAAGGCTTTCGTATCAAAATACCACACTGTGTCATTTGGAATGTTTTCAACTTCAGTTCAGTCAGCCAACTGATCTAAGTCCTCTGATCTCCTCACTACATAAACCACTTTCAACATAGCAGAAATAGGGTGCTGAGAAACTTTCTGAGAGAAAATCACTGCAGACAAGGTGGGACTCCAAATGTTATATGAGCAATACGCTTAATCAGTTATCACTGCCTCTGACATCAAATATTAAGCTACTAAGAAAAGTTTGATAGTGAACATCCTGTGTGGTCAGGAGGTGAGGGTCAGTAGTGAGCACCAACCCCATTGGTCACAGAGAATTGCCAATATGACAGCAAATCCAAGCACACTAATAAATCGTAGTACAAGCACGTCGTAAAACGAAGTAAAGCAACAATGCTCTGAGCTATGATACATAAGAAACAACCTGCTCATGTCCAGATAAATCACATTACACACATTATCCACAGAAGTTATCTCAGCCGCACTGCAGACCACCAGGCATTTTAACAAATGACAAGACATTAGATTTCCATTTGATAGAGTGCATTTCTTTTATCATTCATTGCAGCATTATTAGAGCTAAAGGTTATTTATCAGTGTGTAGAGACCTCTAATAAACAAAAGTGTGTGGCTTCTGTGGGAAAAGTACAGCATTGCACAGGTCTTTAGAGGAAGCTACGCCCTGCAACCTGGTTCCTATGTTATTCAAATACCTATAAATTGATAATGTCAATGTTTACTAAAAGCTTGTTCAGTTGCATCCCTAAAGAACGAACAATTGCTTGAACTTTTTAGTAGTGTTGATAAACAACAAGTCCCCAACAGAATGCCTACAGCAGTGTAAACTAGCTAGTTTCATGTTTTACAGTCATTGCCAAGTACAAAAACTGTACGATAAACAGCATGTGTTTGAACCAGCAGCATTTACCTTACAATACTCACCTGAGTGAAGAAGTTGAAATCCCACTTTCGTTCCAGTTTAGAGCATGGAAAAACACTAACTACTCAATGCATCCTTTATAAGTCCTCAAATGGTAGCTAAAGCACGAAATAAACATGCCTCTAAACAGGCTCACTTGTGGAAAATGTGCTAAATGAGCAGCAGAACTAGCTACAGCTAGCTTGTAAAACAGTGTTGCAGCAAGATGGCAGACGGAAACCGTTCAAACAGACCGCCTTTTTGCAAAGGGTGCGTTGAACACTTGTAGCGTAGCAAGTGTTGGCGGAGTGACACAATATGAGTTGTTCGGTCTAAACTAGTTCACAACCTGCGGAGCATAACGAACAGTTTGGTCAAAAAGTTAATAAATAAGAAAATAGAACCATTAGATTTTTTTTCCATGATCAGCACGGTAGCATTCCAAATACTTTGGGAAGTCAAACCCTACTTACCAGATCATTGCCAGATGAAATTACTTGGATTTACTGGTTTCCCTTGCAACTGTTGAATGGGAATTATAAACTGTTGGCATAGTTAGTAATGTCATAGCAACGTGATTCCACTATTCTTTCATTCATAATGTTCATTTATTTTGAAATCAATGTTTTCAATTTGACAGTATGATAAATAGCAGATATGTTGCCTAAAGAGCGGGATCAATCAAGTCTGCTTTTTGAACATAATACTTTATTGAATATTCGAGAACTGAATGCTTTTACATTAAGAGCTCCACAATTGTTTCTTATTTATTTCCAGCAGCCGTGGGACAATTATTTAAAACTATTATTCTAACTGTCCTCTTTCAACAAATCTTGGGTGGGATTGATTAATCTTGCGGAAAATATTTTTGAAACACCTTGTAAACCTCCTCAGACAAATGGTGCCTGAGACCCCCAAATGGATGGGAAGCGAGAATAAGGTTGAACTAGGGGGCATTGCGAAATTGTAGACATCAAGAAAAACCCAAGTACTCCTATAATTGTGTACTTGGTCCTAGGTTTTCTGTGTGTCAATTGGTTCGAGGCAATTTCTTTGAACACAACTTTAGCTTGATGCTTTTGAAAGTATAAATGATAAATAAGATGAAATATAATAAAATAAAAGTGTGCAATTCTGTGTGTGTGGGTGTGTAACAAGGAGTTAAAAAACTCAAAGTCAGTCTTTAAAAAAAACATTTATTTCTCCCAAAGTACAAAGGCTCATCTTTTAGCAGTATTTACATTATACAGTACACGTTCAACATCTGTACAATTCCCTAGGATCCCTAGAAAGAAAGTCAAACAGCAAAGTGGTCAAAACAATAAAACAGTCCAAAAACGAGGCACAAATTCAAACAGACAAAAAAGCTAAGTTTCCTGGCGGATGATTAACTTTGTGCTAAACACAAGAGTAAGCCTGTGTCAGGATAAGACGGAACAAAAATCAATTCATACAAAATTAAATAACATAATAGAGGTTATCAAATGTCATGGTTCAATTTCAGACTTTTCTAAGGCTTTTGTGACCATTAAAACAATTAAAGTACCATTGGACAGTGTCCAGTTATATGATTGTAAACAGAAGAGGAGCACTCCCCTCCAATAGTCGACGATGGAAGTGGGTTAAGTGTATAATCTCCTCACCATCTTGCTTGGTCATTGAGAAATGTTTTAGTGGAATAGAGCTTGTTCAGCATTGTGGTTCCTGTCTCTTAACCAGAGTGGTAGTAACCCACACTCCTCTTATAATTACCAGCTTACAGATTCACTCCTTATCCTCTCAGTCACACAACCGACCATACATTAGGTGTGCGATTGTTTGCATTTTACACACACAGTGCAAGCAAGCTCACACATACATGCTCTTTCTTTCTTTTTTCTTTTAAAGCTTCAGCTGCAGATGGTGCACACGGTCCTCAGAGGTTTGTCTCATCCCATGTCGGGTCGTTCATGCTCTTTAAAACCCTCCTCACAACTTTTTCCAAATCCTTTCGTGCTCTTTGCTCCTCCTCCAGTGACCTCTTCACCTTCTTGTTATCCTGGGAGGTAAAGGAAGCATATCATTGTTGTCATGAGCTCAAATAATATGAGGTTTTTCAAAGTTCCTATGCTGCAAAAGAATGAAAAACACCCATTTCACAATGAAAGGGCAATATAATTCAATTTTTTTTTTGCTGCGTAAAGTCTTAACAGCTAACAACTTCAGACCTGGAGTTTAGCCAGGTCATTTGAACTTCTGAGAGTCATATATTAGATAAATCACACGATCATGGTATTTTTGTAAAGCATCCAATTCATACAAATGTACCTGTTTCAGCTCTCGAACCTCATCCCTCAGGGCGTACACCACATCCACCAGGCCCCTTTATGATGATAAAGATTTACAGTTTAGCATTATTAATACACATGGCTGGTTACTAAAGGATCGATTCACATTTTGAACTTGAGTCAATCTTAAAGCAATGGTTGGTCTTATCATTTGATTCACATAAGGAATGGATCACTTCACAGCCAGTACGGATGACAGGAAGCATTCAATCAATCTGTGTCATCGCTGATATCGGCATCTGAGTGCGGTTTTAAGAGACTCTTGAAGAAATGTGAGCCTATCCTCCAGCTCAAAGCAGGTAAATACAGTTGTTAGTTACCCATAATCAAGATAATAGGGGTTGCAGCTGACATTAAACAATTTGCTTAAAGTCACTTTATCTGTAGCTGAAAATGGTCCCAAAAAATGAACAATCTGAGTAATGTTTTAAACAATTTATATTGAAAATTACAGAGGCTTTTTAAAATTAAGTTATAATCTGAGAACCTTTTTTAAAGTCTTCAGTTAAAAAGGAATAGGCTTCACATGGCATTTCAATATGTCAATCGCGTCATTCAGGGCAAAGATGAAGCGATCAAAATAGATCTGTATATTATCTTACTTTTCTTCTGCTGTACTTTGTCCGTTCCGACTAGGACCCTCCAGCAGGACTTTCTTATCACCAGGGATGATCATATGCAGCCCTTTTTCCTTTTGCGGCTCTGTTTCAAAACAGAAAAGCACTCAACAATTGGTACATTACAACGTCTCACCTTGTAGTGAGGTGAGTCAGTATAGAATTTCCATATTGGAAAGTTACCGCATCAGAGACAAACCAAAACGGGTTAGTAATGCACAGAAAAAATACCAGAAAAGAGACAGAGAAAAGTGAAAGGAAGTGAGAAGCTGTTGAGAAAAGTGGTCGAAAAACACAAATTAAAGCATTACACAATTATATGCTACAACTTGTCAAATAATGCAGCTTGGTCAGTAGCCCTATGCGTCAAACTATGACACCTCATGTACTAGTAAAAGTAAAAGTACTAGTATGAAAAGGAAAAAAGTCTGGGGAGGGAGGTCAAACAAAAAATGAACTTTTACCCAAGATACCACTGTTTGTGTCACAATTAAATTCAAACTTTACATAAGAGGCATAAATACTTATTCTAATCCAAACCATGATCTTTTCTTGAACCTAACCAAGTAGTTCCCAAATCTTACCAAGTGGCGGACATAACATACTTTCACCACATATTTAACGCAACATTAACCACGTGTCAAGTCTATCATAATACAATACATGATACAAAATGATGGTTAAGGGGTATCATATGCATTAAAAGGAGATGTAAAGGGGTACTGACCAAGCGTCGATATCTGGCAAGTTTTGATTGAGAACTCGTTGCCAAAGGACAAAACACACACTAAACAGATTTGCTATTCTCACAAATAACCAGAATGCCAGTATCTACCAAATGACAGATTTTTTATTCAAAACTCATGATACAGCGTTTTGGGACTTGAACACTTCAGCAGAGTAGAACAAATACACTGAATGCTCTGTTTGCAGATAAGACATGGTCACAAGAGTGAACTGAATACAGCGTTAGAGCACACAGAGGACAACGTTGGTCGAAGGCAGCCGGTCTCTTTTCACACTGCCTGTCCCACAATTTGACTTCTTAAACCACAGAATACACCTGTCACAAAGTATAGCACATGATATAAGGACAGTGATATTCTTAGCTCAAATACTCATAGAGGGTAGAATGGATTTTTTTTTTCTTGCTCCATGACAACTAGTATTTACAGAAAGGGAGACTATGTGCTCTTATTTTTCAAGTCCACTCTGACTGAGGTTGAATGAGTTCCTGTATAATAATCACGGCCTCTTGTTTATTTTTATTTTTTTTACCCTCAATGCTTTCAAAACACCAAAGGTGAGCATTTACACTACGAATGAGCATTTACTTTACAGTAACACTGAATACTCAGGTCTACCTTTAGGACTATATCATACACACTCTGGTAGACGACAAAAAGTACATAATTTAACAGATTCTATCCCCACCCCCACTGGCCCATTACATGATTGTGCAAAATAATGAAAACACTTCATGTTATAACTTTCAGTGTAAACTTTGATACAGAGCAATAAAATCGTTTAAAAAAAAAAAAAAAAAAAAAAAAAAATGATACTTCCAGGGATCATTTTGTAAACATTGACATACAGAATGAATTATAAATAAATAAAATAAAAATACGCCTGTATACAAAAATAATGAAAAGAATAAAGGAATCATTTCGGAAACATTAAATAGTTCTGTAACACGGACCAATATATTCCATATGTCACCGACATTGCTTGCTGTACGAGGAGATAGACTCTATTGTAAATGGATGGCAACCTGTACTTTAAATACCAACACTGGAAAAATACTTCTTCATAAAAATAGTCATTAATGCAAGAGATAGCATGGGAAACCTCACAAGCCAGACGACACAAAGGCATGTCTGGCTTATGAGGCCGTAGCATAGGTGCTATAGTTTGTTGTGACACAGGGGATGTTTAACATTAGGCTATAGACTGTATGCATTAAGCTAACCTGCTCAAATCGTCACCTTCAAAAGCAATAGCTCAACATTTTGGGGTTAAAAATAATAATAATAATAATAATAATAATAATAATAATACCAGTCTCATATCTTGTGATACCATGTCTGTACAGTAAATCTGAAGCTAAAGTTAGCAATTGGTTAGCTTGGTAAGAAAACTGGAATTATCATTGAGGAGCATAGGTAGTTTTAGTAATGACCTGTTTTCAGTTATCTTGTAATATTACGAGAAGATTGAAATAAAAATAAAGTCTCATGTGTGTGTGATAGGTATGTGGAGCTAGCATGTTTAGCTAATTTGCTAAAATAGCATTAAGACAGGGAAGCAGCTAGCCTCACATGTTTTAAAACAATCCTGCTTGACCAGCTACAGCTTACTACTTGACATACTATATATTTAGTTTATAGAGTAAGGTTTAAAAGGTGTATTTTCAGACCTTTGCTATGCTAGCTTAATCCTGCTGATACAAATCTGAATGACATGCTAAGCTAACCTGTTTCTGACTCCAGGTTCTTTTTCAACGTGACTAAAAAAAAGAAGCAAATAAGGGTTATTCCCAAAATGTTGAACTATTCCTTTGCAGGAAACATTTAAGAAAGGCATTTTATTATTATTATTATTGGAATGTCGCTGTGTTAGGCTTTTACAGCTTATCTGTGTCAGCCCATTATGCTATGCCTGGTTTAAAGGAATCTTTTTATTTTTCTTAACATACCAACTTGAGGTTTAAAACTATAATATATATGCAACCCTGTAGAACCACTGACAGACAGCAACATTACTGGATGGAAGATCAGGCTTTAAAGGATGATGCTTAGGAGACACAAGACAGAAACCTTCTCAAAGATATTGAGTAAGGCTCAGCTCACCGAAAATACTTAAAAACTATTTCTCACGTTTCTAGTATTGCATGAAGTTATCAACGTTACCGACTTAGATTTTCTGCTTTCACAGCATTACAAATGCAGTCATGTTATATTATTATTTGATAAAATGTGTCTATATAATATTAATTTGGATGAACCGAGCCTTTAAATTCACTATTCTTTGACTAGATGTACTAGACAGTGTATTTGATATTCTCCTCATTCTGTAGCAGCTACTTAAAATAATGAACTGTGTTTCACAAACTTTTACATTTAGCAAGGATTTATAGTATTCAGTAGCTTTTGGTCATGTTGTACGTTAAAATGTAATTCTGCTTAGCAAAAATAAATAAATAAAGATTGAAATGATGAAAACAACATGAAGAATTTGGATATTTCATTTGCATGCTGCTATATTATCCGGCAGCAGGGGCATGTGTGCCTAAACCTGTGCGTGTGTTTATGACATCTGTGCTATGTTTGAGCATACATACTCTAGAAACACATACTGGAGGGAAGTAGTACATGGTCAATAGAATACACTCGTTCCTGAATTACATCTGAATATCAGACAGGAAAAGCTCAGTCCCCATCTCTCCCTCCCCTGGTTTTCCCTCCCCTATTTTCCCCTCCCTCTACTCCCTGCTGAGAGTCTGCCACATTTATGGTCAAACAAGGGGAGCGGTCACATTCAAGATAAATTAATAATAATTACTAAACACTTACTGCATGACAACTACACAAAGAGAGGAGGCACATAAAAGGGAAAGTGGCAAAGGCAACAGGGAGATGCTTAAAACATCTTAAAACAAACTACACTGAACAAAAATATAAACGCAACACTTTTGTTTTTGCTCCCATTTTTCATGAGATGAACTCAAAGATCTAAAACATTTTCTATTTCCACAAAATAACCATTTCTCTCAAATATTGTTCACAAATCTGAAAATATCTGTGATAGTGAGCACTTCTCCTTTGCCGAGATAATCCATCCCACCTCACAGGTGTGGCATATCAAGATGCTGATTAGACAGCATGATTATTGCACAGGTGTGCCTTAGGCGGGCCACAATAAAAGGCCACTCTGAAACGTGCAGTTTTGCTTTATTGGGGGGGGGTCTGGGGGGGTCCGAAAACCAGTCAGTATCTGGTGTGACCACCATTTGCCTCACGCGGTGCAACACGTCTCCTTCGCATAGAGTTGATCAGGTTGTTGATTGTGGCCTGTGGAATGTTGGTCCACTCCTCTTCAATGGCTGTGCCAAGTTGCTGGATATTGGCAGGAACTGGAACACGCTGTCGTATACGCCGATCCAGAGCATCCCAAACATGCTCAATGGGTGACATGTTAGGGTTAGGGTTTAACCCTAGGGTTTTCGGACCCCCCCCAGACCCCCCCAATAAAGCAAAACTGCACGTTTCAGAGTGGCCTTTTATTGTGGCCAGCCTAAGGCACACCTGTGCAATAATCATGCTGTCTAATCAGCCTCTTGATATGCCACACCTGTGAGGTGGGATGGATTATCTCGGCAAAGGAGAAGTGCTCACTATCACAGATTTTTTCAGATTTGTGAACAATATTTGAGAGAAATGGTTATTTTGTGTATATAGAAAATGTTTTAGATCTTTGAGTTCATCTCATGAAAAATGGGAGCAAAAACAAAAGTGTTGCGTTTATATTTTTTGTTCAGTGTAAAATAATAAATAAACCAAATAAGTTAACAAAAAATAACATATATATAATAGAAAATAAATAGATACATTACAAAAAATCTAGTTTCTTTTCAAACATTGAAGGTTAAAGAGGTAAGCTCGCTGTACGTTACATCGGGTACAGCGTGGCAGTGCTGTATGTTCTTTAGTTCTGGTGAGAGATGCAGCTTTTGCGCGGCACTGAGCCCATCCTGTAACTGTGGGTGGTCCAGACGGAGTCATAGTCAGAGTCCTCCGAGAGGTCAGAGGAAAACTCTGGCCGCGACACGCTGCTACGGCGGCCCGGAGAGTCCATACAGGACCGGTCCACGTCGGCCAGCACGTGGTTGTGCATCAGATCCGTGCCCTGCCAGGCTGCTCGGGGCGGGGTAAAGTTTGGCGGTGACGAGGGAGGAAATGGGGTGCGAAAAAAAAAAAAAAACGAGGGGGCGGTGCAGAGGAAGAGGTAGCAAATGGAGCACGCGACAAATGGTAAATCATAAAAGAAGCAATGAGAAATGTAAGATGGGAGAACGTAAAACCAAAATGGATGAGGAAAAGAAGGAACAGAGCAATGCCAAAAATGTGAGGAGTGGAGGAGAGACAGACAGAAGGAGAAGATACTGTTAGAAAGATCAGTTCAGAACACCAGTGTTAAAGAAAGGCTTTGAGTTACAGAATACAGGCGAGTAACACAGAGAGCAAGCTCCAGTATGAAACGTCTGCATGTTACGTTTGGTGTTGGCTTACTGGAGTTCAGAGTCTGCCTGGTTTTGGCGCTGGTGCAGTATGCCTCGATAACTTTCAGGATCTGGGCGTCTTCTTCCAGAGCAGCGGTACCTGAGAAAGAAAAAGGAGATCATTCATTTAAATTCTCATGTCTATCAGTTCTATGGTAACTGTTTTACTCCTACTTAAAACACAAAAGAAATGAAAACTTTTAAAGAATAGTTTGAAAATGTGGGAGGTATACTTATTTACTTTTTTCCTGAGTGATATGAGAATATGGATGCACCTCTAAGCATCTCGTAAGCCCACTAACAAACACATTACATCTTGTTTTTTAAGTGGCAGTATGAGGTTTTCTTTTGAATTCCAGTAACATGATCGCTATTTCCTAAGCCAATGTAAAGGACATGTGTGATATGATTTCCTAAACTAAGATAGAATGTCTCCAGAGTGTATATCCTACTTAACGGACAGATATGACGTGTTATTTAATCTAACTTCTCTCTCGTAAAAAAGGGAACACGCCATTTCACAAAATGTCAAACTATTGCCTTGATATTCAAAGTAAAGCAAGAGAAAATGACATATCGTATCTTTGTTTTAACATAAATAGGAACGATTTTAAACTTACTCTTCCTCAAGGCAAATTCCTCCTCAGACTGTTTCCTCTCAGGTTTGCGCTTGGGAAGCAGTTTCTTCACACTCTTAGGACTTTTACTAAGATCCTGAAAAAAGAAAAAAAGGTGGTATAAAATCAATTATGAAATCAGCGTACTTAAAAACATATAAAGAAGTCTTGACAACATAAAAACCCAGTCTCTCACCTCCTTGTAGCAGAGGGCTGCAGAGGGGCGTAGAGGGGGTGCGGGTCGCAGACAGCTCAGGCTCCAGGGTTTGGGGGTGTTGGGCTGCTCCAGTGGGCCCCACATCATGGTGCTGTGAGATGAGCCATGGGAGGAGGGGTGAGGCAGGGTGTGGTAGGTGGGAGCTACCGTCATGCCCCTCCCTTCAGCATGCCGGGACGGGGTGAGAGGGTGAGACGGGAGCTGAGGAACCAAACAAAAACAGAAATCACAAAAGAGACAATTCTGCTTGATTTCCCCGTTTGTTACTGGTTCATCGCTTTACTTTCCTACAGTATATTTAACCCGTGGCAGAAACATTTTTCCCAAGTGGACATAACGATGTTTTTAATTAACAACAAGTAGATGAATCACTCAATGTTTTGTCTAGTATAAACTTTTCAGGTAGAAACTCTGGTTGACAGTGGCAGAAAAATACCAAGAGGTGCATTTCAAATATAGCGACAGTGTGGAAAACATTGACGAACCCACTGTTCCCTAAAATGTTCATGAACATTGGGGTTCTTTTGGGAAAAGCAGCCCTCGGTAGCCCAGATGTCATATTCCCCAGTTCATCCCTGCAGCACCTCCAGGGGGAACCGAGATGTATCCCAGGACAGATGGGGTATATGCGTGTCTGTTCTGCCTCCAAGTCTACTCCAGTATTTATTTACGAACTAAAAATATGACTAAATGTGTTCATCAACAATCTTTTTTTCCATGATCATGATGAGAAGATGACGAGACAGCTTTGATGCGATTGAACGCTTACTGTGACTTTATCAACGTGCAGTATCTTTGATGAATATAAAGGCAAGACTTATATGTAGTTAAAAAAAATAAAAGGTTAGACAAATCTCTTTATCTCAAGTTAAAGTTAATAAAGACGGACGGCTAAAGGGTTTTGAAGAAAGAACTGAGGGGATATTTCGGCTAGACTCAATTAACTGGAATGTTCACAGATGTAACAATTGTAAATATGCAGTGGGGTTTATTTGTAAATCATTTTGTATAATCACACACATTCTGTGTTTTATATTAAGTCATTCTGTGTTCTTCATTTTATTGAATGTTCAATATCTGAAAAGGTCGGAGATCAGTGGGCGGAACCTCTGAAGTGTGGTCGCTGTGCTCAGGAGATTATTGATGTGAGGACTTTCCCCCCCTATATGTTGTGTCCCTCACGTTTCCTCTTCCCTTTTTGTAAACGGTCCACGTGAGAGGAGTCACTGTGAGGGAAACCTAATGTAAAACTGATCATTATATCTGTTGTCAGATTCTCAGTAATAAAACGGGGATCGTCAAAACTGTATGCTGGCTCGGGTCATCCATGAACAACGCAAAACACAACGCAGAGACCGCTTAACGAAACCGGTTACACATACACTAAAATATAATTAAAATAAATAAAGTAAAGGAAACCGGATATGTTCTAATATCATCTATTAAAGCATGGGTTCCCAAAGTGGGGGTCGCGACACCCCGAGTGGGGGTTTCGAGATGATTACAAAATAAAAATGGAAAATTAAAAAAAAAAAATTGATTAATTTTTTTTATAATTTTTTTTTTACAATTATTATTAATAATAACGTTTGCATAGACATTTTCAGGGGCGGACTAGTGAGACAATAATGACACTCCCGCGAGAGTGCGGAAAACTGAAATTAATTCACCAGCACCCCCCGTCCCCCGTTGACTGGGGGTGACTGTTATTTTGGAGGTCGCGGGCTGAAAAGTTTGGGAACCCCTGTATTAAAGGACTAAGCCTAAATACATTTAAAAAAAACAATCGTCTATTACCATTTGAAAATGCCAAAAGTACCTCTACAGGAAAGCCTCGTATTGCATGCAACACCATGTAACACCATTACATTTCCATTAATAGAAACCCTGCAGATTTAAATGATAACATTTACCTCTTTCCAATATGCAACCACCAGCATATAAATATATTATTGTAAATAAAAATGATGATTATTGTTTGTTTGTTGGTTGGTTCAAAGGATAACACTGAATGCTGTTAATGATGTATTTGCATTCAATTGTATATTGCAGCCCTTCTCGAGAGAGCCACTTAACACAGGGCTGTGCAGTACTTTTAGATGATGATGTGACCCAGGCATTAATGGCAGATCAACATGCACACTGGGGATAAAAACCAGAAACCATCTGTATGAGGGTTTATAAGGATCATCTCCTGACCGTGTGGCAGGGATTTGTGAGGGGTTTGTGGCTGGGCCCGGTGGCCGCGGTGTGCTTGATCTGCCCTCTCAGGTGCTCCACCCAGTCCTGCAGGTCCTGCTGGTTGGTGCACACCACCTGCAGACGCTCAAACATCGTGCCTGCAGAGAGGGAGGGAGTCAGTACATTATAAAAGCATTCAGGATAAATGAATTTCCCTCAGCATTTGTCAAGATGATGTCTTCAGCTGTACTCAAACTAAACAGAGATCCTTGTCATTGGAAAACAAATTAAGTTATGTAATGGTTATCTTTAAGATCATATCAAGTCTGTTGCAAGGCATATTGGAGTCTGGTTTGACAGTAATTGTTGTTGTTGTGGCACACTAGGAAGCTAGTGCACATCATGTGTTTATCATCCTAATGCCAGTGACTCTATGTGCTCACATGACTTTAGATGGCTCCTATTCATTCCTATTTTTATTTAGTGTTTTTTTTACCATGGATGTGTTCTTATTTGATGTTTTAATGTGCGCTTGCCTCATTATGTAATGTGTAAGCCAACCTATTGTATCTGCTTTTTTATCTTCACTGTCCGTTTGATGTAAGAATATGAATTCCCCTCTCTGTGGGCCAATTTAAAGATACTGGAACTATTTGACACGCTTTAATCTCATCATGCCTGTATTACTGCAACAGCCTTCCTACAATAATCTGACTCCAGAGTGTACAGAAGTATGTTTTTTGATAGATTTTAATTATTCTTTTAAAGGCTCTTAATGTCCTCTCTCCCAGCTTTAGCTCTGACTTCCTACTACCATGTGTGTTTTCAAGATCCTTTTTTCTATTTCAGAGGCTGAAAACTAGAAAAGGAGAGACCATTTGCAGTCAGCGCCCGCAGGATCTGGAACGATCTGCCCCACTAATTAATCTCCGTGAAGTCCCTTCTTAAAATGTTTTTCTATGGGAAAGCCTTTCCTGATTAAACTTGTGTTTTAACCTAATATAAAAAGTCTGTTCCTATTTTCTGTTCTGTTTTCATCGTATTATGATGATTTAGGACTTGTCTGTTTTTAACTTGCTGCCTTTGAGACACACTTTGTAGTATATAGATAAAGGTTAGTGATTCATATGCTCATGTAGCCTTACCGTTGAGCTCAAATGCGTTTTTATGGGCTTCGCAGTCTTCTAGTTTGGTCACTGTCATGCTGGCCAGGGGCAGTTTTCCCTGCACGGAGAAATCCACACATCAGAATTAAGACAGAGAAGTTCATTTTCAACCACTAAAAGTTTAAACACTGCAGGGAAAACTTAAAAGACTAAACACTGAGGAAATGTTGATTACTGACCTGGAATATGAAGCCGCTCATCCTGGGACTGGCAGACAACATGAGGAGGACGTGAGGGAAGAGCATGAGGTAACGCTCACTCTTCTCCTGAAGTAAGAGAAACAGAGGGGGAAAGGAAAGTGTGAATGCAAGATAATAATTAGGTATATTGTCCTGTTTGTATAAATACTTTATTATACACAGTGTTTCCCCTACCATTATCTTGGAGGGGCGCTGCGCCCCGCCAACGGAGCCCCGCGCCCCCCCTGAAATTCAAGGTGTTCGAAAAAAAATAAAAAAAATAATATATATATATTTTTTTATTCTTTTTTTTTAATTTGGAAACAAATTGCAACTAATATATATATACTGTCACATTGAACATGTGCTCTTTTATTAAATAAACTAAACGGTTTTTTTTAAAGTTGTGAATTTAGTGTTTTTGACCCTAAGAAACACTGATGCACTAATCCAGGGGTGTCAAACTCAAGGCCCGGGGGCCAAATCCGGCCCGCGACTTCATTTGATGTGGCCCCGCAAGAGCTTGCAAAGAATAAAATAAGTTTATTATACGGTTACATGCCACTTTACAGAAGCAGGTTGCCCATAAACTACATGTCCCACAATGCATCTCGTTTTGTGACATGCGCACTGAAGAAACTAGTAATTATTTGCCCTGGACTTCTGCTTTCAGTCGTTGTTAATTACTAAGTTATTATCCTATCCGATAATAATCTAATTCAGAGGAAATAAGGAGGAGATACATAAGACCAGAAGCTAGTGCAGTTCAAAGATCCACAATCACATTAAAAGATATCAGCTGTTGGTGTCAAGTCATTATCAGGCTCATATTTCAAAAAGTTCTCATTTAATATAATATTTATTTACAATAACAAACACAGAAAACCACAGGGTGTCAAACGGTTATGCATTATACTTTGTTTTTGGATTATAACTAATGTTTTTTTTACTTCATTTTAGTATCAACAAACTCTCAAACAGTTTACTGAATTAATTATCTCATTTCCAACATGCAAGCACTAACTGCAAAAGATGTCAATAAAATATATCATTGGAAAAAACGGTATTATGTACACTACTATGTAGGGCTGTCCTGCAGTAAAGAAATTCTTGTATGACTAAAACTCACACGATTTGGAGAATAATTGATTCGTTATTTTCATCGACAAATCGGTAAAACCTAGTTTCTCCACAAAGAATCATAAATAAGCGACACTTTAGTTTAGTCTTTGACCAGAGATGTGCTCATTAGTTACTCAAAAAGGAAAATATATCTTGGTTGACTTATGGAGAGCAACGCTAGTCATTTGTAGCAATATATGAAGCAGTTTGTAGCACAGTGAGTATGTGGAGGATGTGGATGGTGCTGGTACCTCTGAGCCGGGACTCTGCACCAACACCTGGCTCATGTAGAGGACGGAGCCCAGGGTCTTGATGTCGTCCCCCTCCCACAGCCGGATGGCCTCGGTGAGGATCTGCAGCTCCAGCTCCTTACGCTTCCTCACCTCCTGGCACTGAGCCTGACACAACGGAAACAGACAGCTGCTTAACGACCGGCTATTATTACATTTAATATCATATTAAGAATGATTAGAGGAAGTGAGATCATCTTACAGAGAGATTCTTGAAAGAGGCCATGCACTTCTGAATGTCTGGCCGGTCAGGATGACTCTCCTGGAAAGAGAAAGAACATGGTTGTGTAAAATAAACACACATATCAACAGAAGCACACACAGATGCTTAGATACACACCTCCATGTGCCTCTCCAGCTCTTTGAGTAGGTTTGGGTATTTGGCGAGTCTCATGAAGGGTTTACTGAGGCCGGTGGTCAGGGTGAGGATCCCGGGTGTGGAGGCACCTCGCCCCTCCATAAACTCCCCCAACACGTCACTGCGAGGAGACAAGATCAATTATTCATTTAACTTATTACGTGACCTTTATTACCTTCATGGCTCCACAAATGATGTGTTCAGACAACCATCAGCGCAAGCAAGGGGGAAAATACAACGTGATTTGTTCCTCTTTTTTAACGCAGCTACTTCTTAGCTAGAGTACCATCACACAAATACCAGAGATCTCTTTTTGTTTTGTTGTGTGGGTTAACCAACCATATTTAAGATCAGGTCTATTACAGTATGTGCCTGTTTCTTAGCGTCTCAGGATCCTTTTCAAGTTGGGACTCTTAATGTGATAAATCTTTTTAAGCACTCTGGGTATTTTTTTATTTGATTTATATTTTAGCTAAACGTTTCTCTTTTGCATGTTACCACGCTGTGATCACTGTAACTTGCTCTAACCTGCAGAAAGATGTTTCTTTCATTCTTTCTGCTTAAGCTGGATTCAATCATGTTATTATGATGATGAAATAATGCTGACTGCAGAGTATGCATTTTGTGTTCGTAGTGACAAGCCACAATAGAACAAACAATCATATATACGACTGTGAATTAATAATAAACTCCACAAAACCCAACATACAAGTCTTTTTCTTCAATTTCCTAATACTGGCTGTTGTAAACATCCGTTTCCTTGCGTTACATAACATGATAATGTATTCTCCGCTGCGTAGAAACAGGTTGAAAAGCTTTAAATGAAACTAAATGTAGTTAATGTTTAAACGTACCTGTGCTGGGTGAGCAGATTGACCGCACACGGATGGTTGGAGCAGTAACCGACATAAAGGGCCTTCATCTGCGGCATGAGGTTCAGGAAGAAACCCCCCACCCTCTGCTGGCTCTCTGGAAGCCTGAAGAAAAGAAAACATCACTATTTTATTAACAACTTCTTTAAAAACTCACACACACAAGAAAAAATGGAACAGAAGTATAAGGATTTTTCAAGTTATCCAATTGTATCTAATGCCAAATGATAACAGAAACGGTCTCATAACACTTTTCATGTAGAGCAGTTCTAGACTATACACTATAATATATTAGAGTAATGTATAATGTACAAAAACCTAAACATGACATTCGCCCATTTAGAAGCAGTGTGGCGTCGGGAAGGAATAATAATACTCACCATTTTTTAGTGAGCTGTAGGCAAATACTGTGGCCAAAAATAAGACAAATTCTAGTCTATGGTTTAATCCAACATCGGCGCAGTACAGCTGGCCCGACACTAGATGTCCCTCTGCTTATTATGAAATAGTGCAGATGCTGCTGCAGTGGGGCAGTGTGTGCAGGGGGGGAGGGACTAACTTGGTGCGCTCCTCTAGCGATTGGACGAGCATCTGCTGGAAGGTGCTGATCTCCTCCAGGTTCCCCAGAATCAGAGCCACGTCGGAGCTGCTCAGTCTGCAGGAAGACGATGGGGGGGGAAGCAAAATGGTGACTTTATATTCAGTGACGGGCGGAAGAACGTCAAGTAATGATCCAAGACTTGTTGATGTACAAGATGTTCGACAATCATGGTAAAAGGACCAGGTGTGGTTTCAGTTAGCTTTGTGTTTGAATTATTCGTACTTGTCGCTGCTCTGAAGAGGTCGTAGGTAGTTGGTCAGGAGGCTCTGAAGATCCTTGGAATAGTCTGTCTCTGTTTCTAAAATGTTCTGCAACACCTACAATAGAAACAGACAAGAAAACAGCTTCAATTTAAAAGTATTCTTGACTTGGAACACAATTGGAGAAAGAGCTATATTCTTAAGACCACTGTCAGTTTCAGGGCTACTGAGTTAAACATTCAAAGATAACATAACACACCATTTTTATAATGTAGCAAAGATGTTTGTATTACTCTATTTAAACACCTAAAGAGTTTGCAAGATATGTATATGATGTGCATTAGCGTAGGGGCGCTAAATTAATCATATTTTAAATCGCGATTCCGATTATGGCTTGCAACGATTACGAAAACAACATAATCGAAATAAAACGATTATTTTTGTATTATTATTATTACTTTTTTTTTTTTTTTCAGTTGAATTATACTTAAAGTTCAGGGTAATCAACTGTTAAAAATATACTGTTCAAACATTTTTTATCCAATAAATGGATGTTTTCAAAGTCAATGAATAATCGCAATTACAATTATTGACCCAAATAATCGAGATTATAATTTTTGCCATAATCGAGCAGCCCTACATTAGCGTCGATATATTATGAAGTGAAAAACACAGGGTCCTTCACAATACACTTTTTAGAAGGTAACTGATCAGTTTTCACTACATTATTTTATTAATTCCAGTGTTGACCGTGAAACACGAGGGCTACCATGGAGGCTACGTTCATATGAAGGGTGGAAAAGGATCTGTTCATCACTAATAGTCAATTGTTAGCTTCCTTGAGACCCAAAACAGTGCGTTTAATAGCACTTTCATTTCAGGGTCTTTCATCACAGAAATACATCTAAAAAAAAAAAACAGTTATCATCCCACAGGTTTGAAAGCAGATTGCTACAAGAGCTGAAATCTACGAAATGCATACTGCACTGTGTTCTCGTGTGTGTGTGTGTGTGTGTGTGTGTGTGTGTGTGTGTGTGTGTGTGTGTGTGTGTGTGTGTGTGTGTGTGTGTGTGTGTGTGTGTGTGTGTGTGTGTGTGTGTGTGTGTGTGTGTGTGTGTGTGTGTGTGTGTGTGCGCGTGTGTGAATTCACTTTGCGTATGCAACTGTGATGACAGTTCTGCAAACCACACCTGCCCTCAGCTGCAGATCCACTTCCACTGGTGGTCTCAGAGCGTTTTAAACATTAAGAGGTTTTAAAGTATGTCAGTGAGTTTCTTGAAGAGAGCTGTAGTTGAAGAGGCCAGCTAGATTTGATCCTGGTACTACTAAAAAAACAAAGCATAATTTTAAGCTTTAAATCCTTACATGTTAACATGATGTCAGTGGAGAAAGGAGAGATAGGGGTGTAAATTAATAAAGCAAAACAATGGGAAAAGACTTATTAAAATAAGTGTTGAGTTGCGTCCTCACCAGGTTATAGTACGTCTTGCTGATGGCGGAGGTGTCAAAGCCTTTAGGAGGACTCTTCATGGTGCCAGACTTTGGGGACACCTTGTCTTGTTTGTCCGGAGCTAGAGAGAAAACACATGAATATAGATACTTCTAACTTATATTATTTTGAATGAGACATACAAATATTCAATGGACACTAATCTTGAGCAATCTAAAAATAAATTGTTGACCAGTGGGCAGTATTTTGGTCGTATCTACCTATCTTGAACTAAATGTTTTTCAAAGATAGCACCAACATGGAAGATATCAATATGCAATATTGTTGCCGAAAAAAGATGAGCCTAAAATGTACTTACTCAGAAAGAGGGTACATTGTCAAAAGACGAGACTAAAATGTTTAGACTTTTGGTCAACTAAAACTTGATAGAAATGTAACAGGATGAGACTAAACATGATACAAAAAACGTCCTACTTAAAACTGTAATACTGTTTTCAGTCATATTCCTCTTGTTGTCTCTTTAGATAAGAGGTGAAGCAAATGAACTGATGTCAGAGGAGCAGCATGCTTGGCACATGCCACATCGACTTGTTTTTCAAGTAAAAAAAACAACAGACCCCAGCGGGCCTGGAGAAGCAACAGATGTGTGGCCGTGTTATTGTCAGGAGGCCAGATGGAAACTGTGCTTGACTGTTTGTCAGTTTTTGTCAGAGGAAACTGTAACAGCGTCTGTTTTTTAAATGATTTAATCGTCGAAGCTGCTCTGTGCTCGTTCTCAGACACATGCAGAGGAGGAAGATCTAGTTTGAATCATATATTGAAGTGAATATTATTGAAGTGCTTATTGAAACAAAATATTCTGAGTCACCACACTGCTGTTTTAAAGAGGCCCTATTATGCTTGTGGGGTTTTCCCTTGTAAATGGTCTGCAAAGGCTAAAATCCCAAAGCTCCCTCCAAGTTCCTCAAACCTACCGGAGCCTTTGACCTCACGGACATAGTTGCTAGGAAACCATCCCGACCGGCCGTTGACCATCCCCTCCCACCAGCCGCCGTCCTCCTGACGCATCACGCTGATGAGGTCACCCTTACTAAAGGAGAGCTCATCCTCATTGTTCTGCGCAAAGCTGAAACGCGCTTTCACCAGCAGCTGCTGTCCGCTGTTTTCCGACATGTCCTGAAGAACGAGGGCAGAAAAAGGAAGTGAGCAGCATAAACATCAAAGTTAGTGGAAAAAGCAACGACATTCATCGGTTGTCATCTGATTCATCAACAAACAAAGAAATGGTGCAACACTCATTGCTCATCAAACTCATTATATCCCTCCCTAAATATTTCCCCATATTGCAAACAAATCCTTCCAAGTATAATTCCACTGTGAATTCAGTTTTGGCCTGCAGGTTATATATGTACAAGATCAAATCAAGCACTATTCTCAAGGGGATTTCAGTGTCTACAGCCCTTTGCATCCTACATCCCTCCGCTCTTCATCCTTAGGACTTCTCACCGTCCCAAGCTCTCGCCTCAGCAACATGGGTGCTCGAGCTTTCAGCTGCTCCCTGCCACTGCATATCCGACAGTCTGATTCCATCATTCAAAACCCAACTCAAAACTCACCTGTTCAAACTGACATTTTCTTTATAAACTGTACCCTGTGTCCTTCTGTGTCCTTTCGTGTCCTTCTGTGTCCTTCTGTGTCCTTCTGTAGTCCATTTCCTGTTGTTTTTGTCTTGTTTTACCCCGGCTGATATTTCACTAGATCCACTGTTTTAATTGTTCCCTATTTTGCCCCTATGCCCTGTAAGGTGTCCTTGGGTGCTATGAAAGGCGCCCCCCAAATAAAATGTATTATTATTATTATTACATTGAAAATGAATGAAGCGTTGAATCTATGTTTTTACTGAATACGACTGCATTGCCCATAAGACTAAAGGTAACAGGTAAAACAAGATGGTGAGATATTGCGCTGGAAATGTGCGAGAGGTTTCCCAGCACAGCGATGTCAGCTATTATCAAGGATGCAGACGACAGAAACCAAACTGACGATACTAATTTAGTTATTCGTGTTTATCTGTAGTTTAACAAATAACATAGAGACTGTATGACCAATTGATGATGTTTCCTTAACTGTGGCGTAAGTGAGTCTTGACCTTACCAGACTGCGAAACTGGTTCTGCAGCAGCTTGGAGGATCGGGCCAGTGAAGCCTGAGAGGAGAGCGAGTCGAACGACTTGATGCGATGAGCTGAAGAGTGCCGGGCGCACACCGAGTCACTGCCCACGCCGATATCTGCAGAGAGAGAGGGCAGAATATATAGAAATACACCAGACTTGGTATTATAGTCATCACCCACACACTCGTCATCACTACTCTGGCCTGTCTTTCATAAAAACTCCCACACACGGCACTTATTTTGACTCACCTGCAGTGACTTTATTCAGGGAAACCAGACTGGTCAGCACCTTTGAGAAGTTCAGACCCAGCAGCAGGTCGCTGGCCTCGAACGGCTGGGGATCAGAGAAAACACAGATGTTATCCCTCTAAAAATATTAAGAACATTTATCTTCAATGCCACCTAACATCTGCACAGCTCTCCACTTCAATTAAAGTATTTTGTTCACTGATAAGCTCTATTTTTAGTCTTTTTCTGACAACTTAATTCCTCTTACTGTCTTAATGTAAGCACTTTATAAATCAAAGCATATTCCTTGGCTGTGTAACCTACTTGGCAATCTGATTCTGATTCAAGGAACAGGAGCCAGCAAGAGCATTTCCTTTAAAGCTAATCGCTAACTGGAGCACAGTAGGTCTGTGTCATCACCCGGCCACACTGCCAGCACTGAGCCGTGAATCGATAACTCTTGTTATCCTTGACAGTTAGTAGTGGGCAAAACACACAAGCTCAGCAAACAGATAGATCTGCAGCAGCTACAGTCAGACACTATTTACAGCTTTCTAACATACTGGTTGAGTTATGTGATTTACAAAGACACTGAGAGACGCTGAGTTCCCTTCGTACCAGATACTAAAAAACACCAAAACCAACAATGAATTTATACGACTGACAATTCATAAACTGTATTTATATTCACGTCATATTTCCCAACAATAAGGCCCAAGGGCGGACGGGAATTTGTTCAGAGTTTTCCCTTTCCTGTAGTGGGTTATATATTTATGCATGCCATCATTTAAATGTTCTGCAAAGGTTAAAATCCTAAAGTTCTCTCCAGGGGTAGTTTCTCTCCCACACTCCCCCCCTGTCTAAAAAACATCCATTGGACTCCTTTCTTTACTTCTCTAATATGATGACATCACGATGTAACACTTGCACTTCTTTTGGCTAGTTCTCCAACACATTGTATGTGAAAGGCTGAGGGGCAGGACATCTCTAAACCAATCACAACAGTCGGCCAGCGAACCAATCAGAGCAGACTGGGGTCTGGTTTCAGACAGAGGGTGAAAAGAGGTGCTGCAGCACAGGCAGTATGAGGGAAATAAAGAGCTTTTTGAACATTAAAGCATGGAGACATGTCCCAGTAAAGTTACAAAATACAAATATGGAACTGAAAAAGAGCATATAAGGGCCCTTTAATAAACTGATACACTAATAGAAGGGTCAGTGGGTCAGGATCCCAACAGCCAGCATCTCATTGTGTCCTTGGGCAAGATACGTGTCTTCAGCATTGAAGTGAATGTAATCCAGGCACAAGTGTACCAAATCGTATACTTTTTACTTTTAGTACACACTGCAGCTGCCCTTAAAATACTACTTTATCATAAGCTGTCATTAGGCTGTCCTCTTTCTGTGCTTTCTCTGCAGATTAGGCGATGTGACATATCTTCTGCTGCAAAGAGGATTGTGGGTCAGAAAAGCCTAAAATACTTGAACACGGCAAAATGCGCCTGGATGCCGTGTGAGATCCTGATATCTTTTGCATTTTGCATTTGACACACCACCTATTGAGACATGCAATCTTTTCTGTTGTACTAAATAGTACAGCGCTAGGTATTGGAACGCACCGTAAGAGTAAACCACAACTTTGAAGTCAACGCTGCAAGTCAGAAACGTGTCATTACGAGTTCATGAAGTCAGGGAGTATTGAAAGAAAATGACAAATGCTTTGCTAATGGCTGTTTTTGTGGGATTTGTCGACAGCAATAGAAATGTAGAAAAAAAGCCAGCCTTCTCGTTTAACTGCATTAAAAATGTGCCCACAGTCTGAGTCAGTGTGACCCTCGCTTACTATGAATGGCAGGGATTGTATCTCTGTTGATAACTGTTGTCCTCGCTCTTCCTGTGTAACGGCTTCATGTGATTAGTTAGTCTCGCTTCACTTGTACTGAGGTTGAATGACTGTGATACGAGTCTCTCTCATCTTCCGCTCTGAGTGCAGATATGTCTTCAGGGTCTGTGTGAATGATGCATTTGCGCATTGTAAAAAAAAAAGATGTGTGTGTGTGTGTGTGTGTGTGTGTGTGTGTGTGTGTGTGTGTGTGTGTGTGTGTGTATAAGGCAAGCTTCTGGAAGAGTCCCTGTCCTTGAGGAGCATTCATGTGAAAGCACGCTCTCTAATAATTTTACTAGGTCTGACACTAGAATGAGCATTCAGTATTTGTACTTTTTCTCCACAATATCTGCAAAAAAGTGGTTCACTTTCATTTTAAAAGTCATTTTAGGAGAGCCTCCGTTTGATTTTCATAGTCGTCACAGTGAAATATAACGAAGGTAATCAAACATTCATGAAAAGTAATAATGAACATGACAAGTAGCAGCATGTCCACTACGCTTCATCACCAGTCAGGTAATGATTGCTCAGAGCAGGCTGAGACGTAAGTGTAACACCCCTCTGTGAGTCAGCAAGCTGCAACAACGCTCTGAACTGCTCCCTCACTGACAGGGTGAGGAAATGATTGTTTACCTGCACAGGTATTACACACTCTGCTCCCTGTACTGCTGTTAATGGGACAGGGCTACATGTAGGGCTGCAGCATTTGGAAAAAAATAACTAATTGCAATTTTATGATTGATATTGCAATTGTAATATGATTCAACACATTGTAGGAATTTCTCATTTTTGCAACGTAATGCTCATAATAAAAAAATACACTGTATGGACTAATTGTCACAATTTTAGGAGAAAGCTACAGGAAAATGATCCTTGATACACAAACAAGGCAGCCAAGCAACCCTAATTTAGGGCCGAACAGAGGGATATTCTTTGGTGGTTAAGTCAGCTGACCTCAATCCACTGATCATGTGTTTCAGTCCCTGAAGACAAAAACTCCACAGACAGGCAAGAAATTAAGATTCAAGCACAACTGCCTGAATATTTGGGAATTTATTAAATTGAAATGTAGTCGACCTTATAATAAGTGTAGCTCTGATGAGAACACCTCCCATACAGACCTTCTGCTGATGTCAAATGAATTGCAAACAAAAATGAATATGATTTTATACAAGTTAAATGTTTTTGTGGTGAAGAAACTCTACTTTATAAATGTGACTGAGACAAATGCAAATCAGTTAATCAGGGACAACTTTGGTTTATCGTAGCAATCAGTTGTTATATTATCTGATTTTACCGCTCAGGTGTTAGGATTTGCTGTTTTTCTATGATATAAATAAGACAAACAAAAATGAGGGTCGAAAGTATTGGTAGGAAAAAGTATAAGCAACACAATGGAAGATGTCATGGCCTCAAAAGGTTTTGAGCACCTCGTTTTACCTTAAACTCAATAAATGTGTCAGTGCTCAAATCCTTTAACAGCATTATAATATTACTGCAGAGCCAAACCTTTCAACAGCTTTTTCTTGATTAATGTTTGATGTCAATGGATTCAAAGTCGCCCATTAGTCGAGAGAGATGGATCTGTGATTATTCTTAGGGCGGACTCATGGTAAGGTTACTATTCCTGAGGGAGCAGCGCAGTGGGTCATGGGAACTAATGATCACTTCCTGTGGTCAAAGCCATTAGAGGTGAAAGGTCGGTAGCAGCAGCAGCTGCCCAAGTGTCAGACATGGTCTTGAATGTCAAAACTGCACGTGGTATCTAAATTAGATCTGAAATACATCAGTCCTGTTTAAACATCCTCACTAGACAAAGGCTAGGTGATGTGAAGAATATAATGAGATTTCTAATCAAATACGTTGATTTCAATTTAGCAGGAATTGAGGGTTGACTATTGGAGCTTTCATCAAATATTTTTACAATGAGTTTGTTGATAAATCAGACATTTTCATTTAATGGCTAACGGCAAATAATACAACGGCTACAACAGTTGCTTGAGTTCAGAAAACGACATCAATTTACTGGAACGCAGCCTTTAAAACCATAAGACAACGCACAATATCCAAATTTCTCATTTCCCAATATAGATATATATCCCATCGCTACATGCAAATGCAACCACAGCAAGGCGAGCATTTTTTATTTCAGGCAAACACCCAGCGTTATGCCATCAAAAAGAGGGAGGTCAGGACTTTGAAAGCAAAGCAGCATCTATCAGTCAGTCTTTTGCATGTAAGCAGTAGCTGTCCTAATCTACAGCGGCGGCTACCTGGGGTCAGAGCCAGCAGAGCTCTGGGCTCTGGAGAAAATCCATCTCTGCTCCACAGATGGTGAGCGGGAGGACTGCCATGCCCAGAACTACTGTAATCCTGCCGTTTCCAGTTCACTCAGCAAAAAGTCACATGTATTTGAACACACTAACACGCAAAGACCCAACATTTATTCCCTATGCAACACGGGCATCAAACAAGAAAGAATAGCTATTTTACAAAATGTGCTTTTTAAATAATTTTTTATTGCTGCTACGTGATCATTTGGAATATTGTAATGATTATGTTTCAATGGTGTGTTGTGCTGCAAGTACCTTTGCTGTACTTCGAGAAGCAAAACACAAATATCCAGAGGTGGCCAATAAAGTCAGACTAATCTAATAGTATACAAAAAGAGATAGGAAAATGGTGTTGGTATTGAGTTCAACATCCCCGCCAGTGAAAGCAAAAGTCAACATGACATACATGTAAAGGAGTGTTTATGATGGGAAATTTGTTACCAATAAAACAGCATATTATTGCTCAACGGTTCCAAGTTTTGGTTCTGCAAGCCAAAACTAACAGAGCCCTTTAAACAATAAAGTAATAACTGATGTCCTTATCTTCCCTGACATTTCCGCTGTCTGTAAACTCATAAAGGGCATGTTTCACATTCACACACTTAATATGACAGCGCTCTGTCTTACCCCATCTCCACCTCTTGTTCACTGGCTGCAGACTCAGTGGGCAGAGTCACTGCTGAGGAACACTGAGTTTTATTGTCAAACTAGGATAGTTCAATGACCCCTCTATGCAATGGCCAACACACAGCCTTAAACAGAAACACTGTCCTCCATTTGCTTATGGAGATATTCAAATGTACCATTACTCCAACATACTCTAATATGTCTATAATATAACCCATACAAGGAAGGGACCTAATCTGTTTAGACTTTACACTTTGTAATAATAAGGCTATGATAACCATGTTAGAACAATACCCTCTTGTATAACCATGGTCAGATACTGTTTTTGAGAAAACACTGTTTATACAAGGCGGGCTAGTGTGAACCGGTGGTGACAATAAAGCCACGCCGAGGACAAAGCTCTGCATTAATTAGAAAACATTACGCAGGCGCTTATGAATCCAAGTGGTGAATGTAGTCAGGCTTCAATATAATAGTAACGCCATTTAAAGTTATTTGAATTTGCTTTAATTTTGAAAATATATCGCCCTAGACTAAGCGGATGAGCATTTCTCTCTCCGCCGGGCGATGGGTGATTGTTCTCGGCTTGCAGATCCCTCCTCCTCCCGGTGTCAGGAGCTCCGTCCACCCCATGAACCCATTGTTTATTGTTGAAACGTGCATTTTCAAAACAGCGTCTCCCGGTGTTGTTACATGAGGAAATGTGTGGTAAAAATACAACATAAACCCTATTCTGAGAGCTCTACTTACCTCGACGCGGAACGATGTGCAGCCCTTCAGAAACTCCTTTATGTTGCTCAGACACTCGCCGTCGTTCTTCGGATCTTGGTAGATCTGGAAAGACGGAAACGCTGGTTAGAAGGAAACTTCCAGATCACGCTGCGGGGTTTCTTGCTCTTCACGCTGCGGTTTTATGTGAGTTTATTAGCCTTAAAACACGTATCTCCTCTCTGTCGACCCGCATTCTGCATTAGTCAACATTGTGTGTGTGTGTGTGTGTGTGTGTGTGTGTGTGTGTGTGTGTGTGTGTGTGTGTGTGTGTGTGTGTGTGTGTGTGTGTGTGTGTGTGTGTGTGTGTGTGCGTGCCGTGCGTGCTTGAGGGAGGCTGGACGCTGATCCCGCAGCGGGGAAGTGGAGGAGGCTGTGGAGTATGGAGCTGTGCAGAGGGAAATGACGTTGACATATAGGGATCCCCACTGATGGTGGAGTGGCCTATGGGTGCATTGGTTTTCATATCAAGCAACAAAATGACAAAGAAGTGATAGGCTACAACTGAAATTAAGCCTTATTGATATTAGTGGGTTGGAGAAAATATGTATCTTATTATACGGCAATATCATTAAAAAGCAACAAATCAATTGTAGTAGGTTTTACAGCAGAAATAGATTGCATTAGTTTGACCTTATATGTTTAAGTCAGCCTAGGTATATTATTTGTATCACAGTTCAAATGAAAGCCTAACAACATAACATTAAAGCTCTTGATACAATTATCAAATCATTGTGACAATTATATGAATTTGATCTGGCTTTGTGTCACACAGCTCATTAAATATGCTATTTCATGTATGTCTTAATAAACCTGAACATAGATGAATATACTTTAGTTTTCCATTACAATTTTACTGCAGGGCTGTTTGTTTATGTTCCACTTTTCTCTGATAAAGCCTCTAACAACTGCATTTTTCTGGTTTCTTTTTTCTGATATTGGTATTTCCTCCCACTTTTCATTATTTTGAATTTAGCCACATTTCTTCACATAAAGAAACTCACACCATTATCCATTTTCTAGCCTAAACATTTCTCTTTTTATTTTTCTTATTTCCTAATTTAAAGATATGTTCCTGCTGTGAAATTCATGTAAAATATAGTGATCAAAAGAGGGTCTTTTGGACGTCTTTCAATGTTGCCTTGAATCCACTATCCCAGCATTATGTCCTTTAATCTCTGTATGAAGATTCAGATGGGTTCAGGGATGATCCTTTACCATAACACCATTTCTGTCTTATGCCTTTCCTTGATTCTAACTGTGAATAACTCATTTGACTGATTGTTGACTTGAAAGGTAACTGAGGAATGTAAAAGGCCAAGAAGGGATGCAAGTGGGGGAAGCAAGGAGGCGGCTTATTTGGAGGATCCAGTAGGCTATCCATTATCTCTGTTCTACATAACACTGATATCTGCCCTGATAGTAACTGACACAGCTGTGGTCCGTATCTCAAACTTTCCCCCACATACACTGCTGCTCAGCCAAAACAGAACCAGATGAGTGTCACATCTTTGCCAGAGAGTGGCACAAGATGGCCTGCCAAATAATGAGTAGCCAAGATATTTAAGAACAATATTAAAGAAGCTCAACATACAAATGTTAGGGGTATAGCAGGAGGCATGGGGAAAATGTTAAAGGACCAGTTTACCCAGAAATCAATGAATTCTTACCCACTTTGCTTTTAATCAATATAGATTGTTTAGTGTTGGAGCTATGTGCCGTACAAATCTCAGCCTCCCTTCAATATAATGAAATACTGTCTGGCACTCAGCTTGTGGTGCTTAAAGCGCAATAAAAATCTATTCGCAAACCTTGACAGCAATGTCTCTTTCCAGAAATCATCACACGGTTACTCAAGATAATTGAAAGACCATGTTGTGAGGAGTTTCATGTAGGAACTGTTTTCTTTCTACCAAACTAAGAAAAGCTTTCCTAAATAAGCTAACATTCAACAGAGAAGGTTTCATCCCTCAACGTGGTGATTCTGTACAAACTACTGACTACAAGGTCTGTGGATCATCTTTGGAGCCTTATTTCTGGGAAAAGATATTGCTGTATTTTTTTTCCAAATGTATTTAGTGTCTCTTTGAGCACCTTGAGTGCAATCTAATCCCTGTAAATTCGAGAAAAGGTATCTATCTGGTGGTATTATTGAGAGCACAAACGATAAATCCGCTTTAATTTGTATTTTATCCCAGATATATCATATTGCTGTAAAGACCACATCATAAGTAAGATGTTTTAGTGCCAACATGCCAAAGATATGTTTGAGTTTAAATTAGAAAGTCTCACTATACTGTATCTTGTCCACCAGAGGGCCTTGATACCTTTATTTCTCCACTATAAATGTCCCTCTCAATATTATTCATATTTGTTTAACATCAAAAATGTGTGTTTATGTACAGTGTTACAGAAAGCAGTCCTCTGAGAGATTTGGATTGGTATTGTGACTAAATAAATATAAATATATTGTTGTGGGGCAGGAGAGAGGCATTTAGTAGTGTCTCAGAATATCTTAGCAGTTATGTTCGAACAAGACATTTAAAAAACTCCTCAAATGAGATGGCAGATTTACAGAATGTAGATCAATGTTTATGCCATGAATTAGCAACATATAGCATGTAATAGTGGCTGATTATGCCTCACTGATTTTCACCCATTGCAAAAATATTTCCTCTTGTCTGTATTTTAGAGAGGCTTTATTTTTTTTTAGCCTACATCAAATCCTCTGGTGTGTGAAACATAATTTGATTATGTCTCGAAAAGGAAACAACACCCCATCGTGAAAGTGAGAAGGGGAAAATGGAGGAACCAGTTTGCCATTTAACAGGCAAATCCCTAATTTGCCTATGTGGAGGTGCAGAGCCTCTTTTCAGGAAACATTGCCTCCCTCAGGCAGCTGGCTTTACATTGACAGACACAAACACTGCGCTGTGTCTTTAAATGGGGAGAGGGTCCATCTCTGTCTGTGCGCCTTTGCAGTCAATGGCGGCCCACTCTTATTGCTGGGTCTGTGTACAGATGGCTAGTCATCCCTGGCAGGTCACTCAGTGTGCATCAAAATACATTGACATACACGCCACATCGCCCTGGATTAAAGAGGCATTTAAAACAGGGGCTTCACACGTTACTGCAGATCTGTTGAGTGCGTAAAACCTGCATTAAAAGCATATTAAACCAGGCCTTCGTTAAAGACACCAAACCACTGGAGGATCTGGTGAATTTGATCAATGTATTCCCTGTGATGGTGGAAACAGCGGCCCTTTTTCTGTTACACACTGTGTGTGTGCAGCCATATAACATAGAGAGGCTGTTTTTCGCAGACAATAACCCGGGCTGTCGTGACCTACAAAAGAAATTGCCTCATGGACCAGTGGGCAGAAAGAGAAGCCCAGACAACAACCCGCGTCGGTTTCATGGATCTGGGTAGACACGCCGACGGGGGAGCGTTTGAGTGTGAGTGTGTGTTTGTGTGTTATTGCCCCTTACTTTCTCCGTGGAGCCCGGGCTGAGGCGCTCCAGCAGCCTGCACAACACCACCCCATCTTTCAGGGAGGTCTGCAGAAAAGCCTCAGGATCCGAGATGGTCTTCTTCGGAGACTCCAGCACCCCAAGCGTGATCAGCCATGTAACCGTCTGTTCCGCAGAATTCATGTCCAGTCACAACAACAGATCCTATGCACACAAAGCGAGCCGTGTTTCTGGGGGTATCTGAGCCGCTTACCGCCCCGGTTACGCTGTCATCTGTGCGTTACAAGAGAAACATAATTAATCCGAAAGAAGGATGCATGAGATGTCGATGAGGAATCCTGTAGATGACGGCTGGCTGGTGGATATTCAGCAGTTCTGGTTTCCTCCCTGTGTTTTTTCCCCCCTCTAACCTGGCAAGCTGTCAAGTGCGGTTGTGTGTGATGAGGCAGTGGACTGCATACATGCGCATCGCAGCCGCCAGCCACACTCATCCATTGGATGACATCACACAGGAGGGACAGGCCAGGCCAGGCAGTCGTTAGCACTTCAGCAGCATGACATGAAAAGGCTTTTATATATGTGTGGCTTTGCATATCCTGCTGCTTTTTATTATCCGTTTATTAGAACAACGCTGCAGGCTGTTGTGAGCTGCAGTGTGTTGGACAGGCCTCGATCCAATAGGGGAAGCAGCTGGGCAGAAATTTGAAACAATAAGGTAATTCAAAGTGCTTTACATAAATCATAACACAACAGAAACATTATCATCATATTATAAAGAGCTAAGAACAGAAGACACAGCACAAGCTTCAACATTGAAACTCTATTCACATTTAGTCTGGATTCAGGTAAAGATACAATTGTTTTAACCAGAAAATAATTAATTGATGTTTAAACATTTATCATATTTTCTAAATCTACCCCAGGATAAGTCTGAGAGATCATTAAAAACAAATTGTGAAATGTGTTTAAAACTGTATATGTTTTGCACCCTGCACCTTGATCCTTCAATTGAGACAATCTGAGAAAGAAAAATGTGTCTTGCAGCTTCTCAATGTAATGATTTGTTGCTTTTATGTCTGATATGACAGTAAACATATCTGAGCTTTGGACTATTGGTTGGACAAGACAAGCAATACGTCAACAAGGGCTCAGAGAAAGTGATACCAGCATTATTTGACTATGTTCTGACTTTTTATCGATTTAAATAATCTACAGATTGATCAATAGTGAAAATAGGTGTTAATGAAGACCTAACAAATCATCATATTGCAGCTCATCATCATATTTGCATAGCATGCGCGTGTGTGAGTGCATGTTGGGGAGGTGTTATTTAACAAGAATGCCTAATGGAGTCCTCTAATTGTGTTTGTCCTGAGGCAAAGTGAAGAATAAAACATTTATGATACATGTCACAATAGTACAGGACCTGGCAGTGTACTAGAATAAAGCTTTACTTCTCCCTTTGGCCACAGGGTGGGGCTCTCTGCTCACTGTATACTGAACTGATCTCATAATCAGGACCTACCAGGGTCATATTGCACCTCCATGTGGCCAAATCTCTCACTGCACACTTACATATATTACTTCTTAAATCCATAACATATATATGAATGATTGCTAAGAATTCAAACGTTGACAAGCCGTAACAGGAGTCTTTGAATACAGTATTAAAAAAGGGCACACTGATAATGTATTCAAATTATTAACTTTTAGTATTGCAAATTCAATTCGAACTTTTTAAAGCCTGACGTTTGTCTTCAGTTGAGTTGGAGTTTGTAGACTGTAACATATTTTGTGCAAGTGCATCCAACATTTATGTCACATTATTTTATTATGAGAGTGATGGTTCTTGTGCCTTCTCGACATTCCCCTTTTGTTGAAAAAATAATAATTGACTGAAAACGTTTAGATAAAATTGCATAATTCACAATTTAGAAAAGCTGTCTAATTGCAATACTTTGTTCATACAATACTTAGTATATAATAAAACGTTTATCAGATTGCATCATGATAATATCGTGGTGCTTCGGCTGATTCCCACCGTAACCATTTTTCTTTTTAACCAATCTGAGGTATTTTTTCACTATCTGGCAACACGCAAGTAGTTCTCATTAAAGGCCTTAACAATATCTATAAAACAATGATATATTATTACTATATATCTATGAAAAAAGCCATAAATTGGAGCTAATATTTAAGCCTGTAAACATATGTCTCATTTGACACGGTCTGTCTGCTGCATTCAACACGGTGAACCATCAGATCCTCCTTCGCACTCTCCAAGAACTTGGAGTTTCAGGCTCTGCACTTTCCCTCCTCACCTCATACCTCAAAGACCGTATCTACAGGGTAACTTGGAGAGGGTCCGAGTCCGACCCTTGTCAATTAACTACAGGGGTCCCTCAGGGCTCTGTTCTTGGTCCCCTCCTCTTCTCCTTGTACACAAACTCGCTCGGATCTGTCATTAGCCCGCATGGTTTTTCATACCACTACTACGCTGATGACACCCAACTAATTCTGTCCTTTCCCCGCTCAGAGACCCAGGTCGTTGCACGCATCTCTGCTTGTCTCTCGGTGGATGTCTGCTCACCACCTCAAGCTCAACCTTGACAAGACTGAACTGCCTTTCCTTCCGGGAAAAGATTGTCCCACTCTTGACCTAACAATCAACATCGGCACCTCTATTGTTTCCCCGACTCAGGGTGTGACCCTAGATAACAAACTGTCCTTCACTGCAAACATCGCTGCTACAACCCGCTGCTGCAGATACACTCTTTACAACATCAGGAGGATACATCCCCTCCTGACCCAGAAAGCGACGCAGGTTCTGGTCCAGGCTCTCGTCACGCCTAGACTACTGCAACTCCCTCCTGGCTGGTCTACCTGCATGTGCCATCCGACCTCTGCAGCTCATCCAGAATGCAGCGGCTCGTCTGGTCTTCAACCTTCCTAAATTCTCCCACACCACGCCGCTCCGCTCCCTTCACTGGCTTCCAGTAACTGCTAGAATCCACTCCAAGACACTGGTACTTGCGTACCATGCTGTGAATGGATCTGGCCCTTCTTACATCCAGGACATGGTTAAACTGTACACCCCAGCACGTGCACCCCGCTCTGCATCAGCCAAATGGCTCTCTGCACCCGCACTGCGAGGGGGACCCAAGTTCCCATCAGCAAAAACACGTGGGTTTGCTATCCTGGCTCCAAAATGGTGGAATGAGCTCCCCATTGACATCAAGACAGCAGATAGCTTACACATCTTCCGGCGCAGACTGAAAACTCATCTCTTTCGACTCCACTTCGAGCGATAGAACTATTAACAAAGCACTTATATACTAATAAAGGACTGGCTTATCTAAAGCCAGTTGAGTAGCACTTGAAATGTTTTAGCTCTATGAAACCTGATGTACTTATATGATTCTGTTTTCTAAGTTTGTATCTTGTTGGTCGAATGCACTTATTGTAAGTCGCTTTGGATAAAAGCGTCAGCTAAATGCAATGTAATGTCATTTGAAAGTGTTAACGATTTCTTTTACCTTTTCCTCTACCTGCAGGAATCTGGAATCTCCATGGTAACCGGAGCAAGCTGCAGGGAGAGGAAACAGCCTGGGCTCGTTCCCAACTCCTCTTCATCTCCATCTTCTTCATTTAACTCTGTGTGAGAGAGAGAGGGTGTGAGAGACAGAAAGAGGGAGAGTGTTGTCAGGAAGGCTGACTCTTGAGGCCAGTCCTGTTTCTAAACAGGAAGCGTCGAGGGATGCTGTTGTGCCTTTGTGTCGCCATGGGTCTGTAACCAAGGGTGCTACTGTGAGGCAGCGGAGAGCGGCCCCAGGCATTCATCATCCCTCCATTCCCAGTTCATCCCTACTTTCATCACAGGAAAAACATTGTTGCTTCTCTCTTGTCTCTACCTCGAAGTGCAAAAGAAAACAGAAAGATTCACAGACAGAATTTTACAGAAGTTTCTATAATGTAAGGACCACATGCTGTGCAACGCAACAAAGTATGTTATTAAACACAAATGTGCAATTTAGCAAATGTTTTCTTTTTAAACTTATTCTTTATTAGTTATTTTCTCACATTCCCCTTTACATCCATTAGTACTCCAATTTAGATGAACAGTTTCTTTAACAAGGTGTCACAACATGTAGAAGGTCTCAAATCCAAGAAATTCAACATGAGAATATGAAAAACAAAACGTATAGAAATAAAATCAATAATAACACTGAGAACGTAAATAACAAAGGTATAACACAAATAAAATAAAAGATGGGTTAAATATAAAGTCATCCTACATATTACAATAATACCGTCCAATATACTTAGGAAAAATATCCATATGCAATTTATCAAATTCAATGAAACTGCAAAAGGTCTACTTTTGTGATACCTATTTTTTTCGACATAAGGTGTGAATACAGTCTATGGTGTGAATTCAATAACATATTTAAGGCAAGGCAAGGCAAGTTTAATTATATAGCACCTTTCAACACAAGGCAATTCAAAGTGCTTTACAAAAAATGAAAGACATTAAGAAAATGGCATTTAAAATCAGTCATTAAAAAGAAAAGATAATGAAATAAACATTAAAAGAAAAAATACATGGATAAAAGTTACGGTGCAGTTTAAGATGTGAATAGTTCAATTAAAAGCAGAGACAAAAAGAAAAGTCTTCAGCCTGGATTTAAAAGTAGTCAGAGTTGCAGCGGCCCTGGAGGTTTCTGGGAGTTTGTTCCAGATATTTGGAGCATAACAACTGAACGCTGCTTCTCCATGTTTAGTTCTGACTCTGGGGACAGAAAGCTGACCATTCCCTGAAGACCTGAGAGATCTGGATGGTTCATAATTTAGCAGGAGGTCAGAAATGTATTTTGGGCCTAAACCATTCAAAGCTTTATAAACCAGCAGCAGTATTTTGAAATCTATTATTTGACATACAGGAAGCCAGTGTAAAGACTTCAGAAAAGGAGTGATGTGATCCACTTTCTTAGTGTTAGTGAGGACTCCAGCAGCAGCGTTCTGAATCAGCTGCAGCTTTCTAATAGATTTTTTAGTGAGACCTGTGAAGACACCATTACAGTAGTCCAGTCTACTGAAGATAAAAGCATGGACAAGTTTTTCCAAATCCTGCTGTGACATCAGTGTTTTAATCCTAGATATATTCTTTAGGTGGTAGTAAGCTGATTTAGTAACTGTTTTAATGTGACTGTTGAAACTCAGGTCAGAGTCCATGACTACACCTAGATTTCTGGTTTTATCTGTTGTTTTGAACATTGCAGACTGAAGCTCAGCGCTAACTTTTAAACGTTCTGCCTTGGCTCCAAAAACCATTACCTCAGTTTTATCTTTGTTTAATCGGAGAAAGTTCTGACACATCCAGTCATTGATTTGTTCAATGCACTTACTCAGTGTTTGAATTGGAGCATAGTCTCCTGGTGAAATTGTTACGTAAATGTGTGTGTCATCCGCATACTGTAGCTATGGTAACTTATTTTGTTGTAAGCATTGAGAGGTCATAGTTTGTGATGGTTTTGTATAGTGGAGAGCATTACAACGTATGTTTACATTTTATGCAGCTTTTAATGCATTTAAATATGAAGGATAACACTTTCTTACTTTCATGTTTAAAAAAGAAAAGCATAACATCTTCATACTTGACAGAATGGAACTACATGTAGCAAATGTTTGTCGTTTTTGCCTAAAAACAACAACAACAACTTATTAATTGATAATATAAAGTTGCTGCAGAACTATTTTCTGTCACACAACTTGAAAAAAATAAATAAAGCGCCCATTTTATTCCCCACTATTGGCACCTAAGCCTTTCAAAGGGGAGGACTGTGTCAGTTTATGCAGACTTATAAAGTAGTTTTCGCTCTCACACCGTCATTGGAGCATGACGACGGAAATATTCAAATTCTTCTGACTCATCTAAAAACAAAAACCATCTTCTACCTCAGGGTCTCTTCTCAGCTTCAGCATGTTCCTAAAATCACATTAATAGTTGTCTCATCCCTATTTCATTATCTGCTTTTAGGATTTTTGCCTAAAACTTGTGAGTGCATTAATGGTGGGGCATGTAATTTATTTCAGAAACACTTTTTGTTTTATTCCGAATGCTCTTAACATCCCGATAGTAATGAATACATTAAATGCTTTGACAATAAATACATTTTAAAAAAAATCATCTGTGGAAGCCGTGGCGCTGTAAAAAGCAAGACCAATCATTTCAGCCGGCCCGGCTAAAGTAACTGGATGGCCTACCCGCCTGTCAGCCTTCCATCTGTGCACAAACTTATCTCGTACCCTCATTGGCCATGTGCGCGTTCGTGTGTGTTGGAGGAGGGGCTCTGTAAGGACGTGGCCGATTTTTTTCCGGTTGTGTAATTTCAAATTCTAGCGCACTCGAGCTGGTTTATATAAAATGACATACCCCACCTTTAAGTTATTAATGTTTTTAAATCATGTTTGCTGATCCTTAATAATCAATTTAATTAATGAAATTGTGTTTTCTTCTTTTTTTATAACATGTTTGTTGTTTTTGTAGGACTCATCTTGTATGTTCTAGTTCTTCGACTGCATTCATTGCTGCTGAAACATGCAAATTTCCCCCAGGGGAGGAATTAAGTATCTATCTACACGTCCTCAAGCCAAGCACAACAAACAGAGTGAATACAATTCCCCTTTTAAACAAAAAAACACATACAAACTTCTCTGCAATCCCCCACAAACACACAGAGAGACTGACTGAAGTAATACATAGATGCAGATAAATTAACCAGAACTAAAAGATAAAGGGAGTCACACATCTCCCATTTATTACACTGTGTGCAGTACACTCCTCTAATTTCTTTCGTTAGGATGTCAAAACCATGAAAAAGTGTTGTGAAGATCAACAAAAGACTTGTTTTTACTGGGTCTGACCCAGAGATAAGCCTTTGGCAGATGCCATAAACAAATAAGGGACACTGTGTACTCAAGGACATGCAGCGCAAACCAAAATACAAATATAAATAAAAATACAGCTTTTCTAAAGAACATGCTTCTGTTTCAGAGGATAAATGGTTATGAGGAACATGGTGTGTCAACGTTGGTCCTTCAAATTAATTCAGTCAATGCTATAATATATCCAGCTCTTTGTGTCTGTCTCTTCCTTTTCTCCCCGCCTGCCCCCGAAGCTATCTGCGATGGGAAGACAGCTCATATTTTATCATGACAAGGCAAAATCCATGCAATCCAGAGCCACTTCACAGGCCAGAATGTATTACAGAGAATAATAAATGGATGACACAAGCCCACAAGGCCAAGGCACAGGAAGGAAAGATGATCAGATTTTATCATTGGCCCATAATATGCTCTCAGTGACTGAACTGTTTTATGTTATGCTGTTATCCTATTTATACACTCTATCTATGGCTTTACATGCAGTTTTATACTACATTCCTTTCTTAACTATGAAAAGGTTAAATTTTTACTTTGTGTGTATCTTTAAATATGACACATTTGGATAAAGGATAATGTGGCGCCCTTTGGATGTAAAGTTTACAATAAAATAAATCTGTTCGCGTCGTAATTTTAATATTTTACTCAATATAATGTGGCTGACTTGGAGACTATATATGATCATACTGATTTATTTTTAACCTCTCATCATAAACACGGTGAAAAAAACAAGTAATGATTCTTACGGTGAATACCTTGCTATTTTCCATACCTTATCTAGGGGAAAAGCTCTGAAAAACCAGTTGTTTGCCAACATTTTCTGCCATTTAAACAATAGACATGGCCAGAGCCCTAGAGATTAGTATCTCTAGGTCTCTGGACACAGATAATTAGCCAATATGCTAGCTGGTTAATATTTATGGTAGGCTAACAGCTAGAAAGCAAGAGTATTTTTCTTATGAGTCGAGGAGGACTTCAAAAGCTATGAAAAAGAAGAAAGTGAAACATTTTAATCATTATTTAAGTAGGCCTATGTTAATGTTGAAATGTCTGTCATTTATAGCTGTTTGCTAGCATTTATTTAGCTTTAATCAAGTCAATGTTGCTTACAGCCTCTTGTGAGGCCCCCTAGTGGCCAAAACATATACATGTATGCTGATTTATGGATCCCATAATTCATAGCATCGTACATACACTGGATGTCATAATACTTACTAATTCACAAATTTTCTTGTATATTTAGTAGCTCTGACATCAGAAATATGGCTTTATAAAGGAGTGACCAACCTCCACTGGCTGTCCTGAGTCGTGATATCCCCGCGTGTGTCATCTCTGACGTTACCGTCCCGCCTACATCTCCCCTCTGTTTCACCCAGTGACACACACACACACACATACACACACACATTCTCCAGCAGCGAGGAGAGGCACCTCTGCCGCTGCTATCAGCGAGTCCTCACTGGCATGGACCCCGGAGGAGAGCGCTGACTATCCCGGAATCATGCCTACTGTCCTCGGCGACAAAGGGAAACTTTCCATCGTCTGTTTTCTGATCAGATGCGCATATTCTCAGGTGAGAGAGATAGATGGAGAGTTCATGGAGTGTGGATGTAAGCCTACTTATAATGCATCTTGAATAAGTCTTGGGATTGTTTTTATATACAGTAAATGCATGTTTGAAGTCATAAAATGTTACGTTTTCTAGAGAATACTGCATAAAATCAGATGATGATCCATGGAGAGAAGTGCATTTTCTGCTGCTGCTATGTTCATAAAGATTGCTATTTAAAAGTGTTTTCAGATTTGTCTTAAAAGCACTTAACAGAGATGAATAGAAGCTTGAAATTAGCTTGACTTCAGTAATGGTACTTTGAAAAGGATAATTCCTGCTCAGTAGTGCATTTTGTGATCCTGCCATGTTCATAGAGATTGCAATCTTAGTCTTTTAAGATGTTTCTTTAAAGCCAAGACAGATGAAATAGCTGAATAGAAGCTTGAAATGAGCATGACTTCAGTAATTGCTGATATTTGAAGAATGCAACAGGTGGCTGGTAGTGTACTTAGCTTGCACGCTGCTTGCTGCAGGTGTTTTGATGGGTTGTGGTTTGTTTGGCCCCTGGGGAGTTCACTCATATGGGTATTGCACCAGAGATGTAGCCCGCGGACCGGTGCCATTTGAAACACATGGCTCATGATAATATCCATTCAAATGGACGTGTGAGTGTGAAGTGAGGAAGCAGGCCAGGTTTTCTTTTGTATGCATTACCACAGGGAGGTGAAATACGGGCTGTCTGTGCTTATGATTTTTATTTGGCTCCTACGGCCCCATAAACTGTCTTGGGGCTGTTATAATCCGACAGTATTTTGCACACATACTGTTTTCTATCCGCAGGCTAAGAGTCCAGCCACTCAGACACTGACCTTAGTGAGTCATGCATACAAGAGGAGACAGTTTCACACACAAAAGCACACTGCACTACACACATTTTCTACTGTGCATGTATGCTGCACAGAAGACAAAGTGGGGCATAACAAAAGGAGCAAATCACCAATATAAAGGAGTCTTAAATATATTAAATGTTTAAAAGAAAGAAATAACAATATTTAGTAGATGAGATCAATGAAGAAATACAGAACTATTAAAGCTCAACTAAAAACCAAACATGGCAAGTATAATTTTGGAAGAGGAATTAAAAGGAAAACCTGTTTTGGTACTAATTTGTGCAGGTTAATCTGTTTTCACAAAAAACTCTGAATCAAAATGAAACACACTCTCACATACATAAAGCACCAACAGATGCACACACAGTTGTGTAAAGTATTTCTCTTTTATCTTTATGCTTGAGCAACATTGGTCTCAGCTTTGGTGTTCTTTGGTGTCAGTTTGGTGTGTAAGAGGCTTAAGAGTCAGAAATACATTTAAATTGTGAGCTGAATTATGAAAAAGGGGAGAAAACGTGGGGGGAGGAGGGAGAGCGGGGGTTGCCTAACACGGATGGAAACAGAAAGTTCCTTGCAACGGAATCAGCATCCGTCTGATCATCTGCAGCTGTGATTTCTAAGATGTGAGTCATCAACACACTTCAACCACCTCTTAACTCTCACAATTATTCTGTATGTGTGGGAGACTTTAAGGATTATAGTAAAGTGCGACACAGAGTTGTACGATTTTGCAGCAAAAAGGTGGGAAACAAAAGGCCGAGAGGATCAGTGTCGATGTAGCTGTTATCTTCCTTTAGAGAAGTTTCCATCTTGAGGAATTTAGCAGGAAATAAATGAATGAGTCTAGGAGCTACAGCACATCAATCAATCAATCAATGTTTATTTATATAGCCAAATATCACAAATGTTCAGTGGACTTCACCGTTTGTACAGAATATCAGTATGACAACACGACACCCTCTGTCCTTAGACCCTCACATCGTACAAGGAAACACTTCCAGAGAAAAACCCCACAGATTAAAGGGGAACATGGGAGAGACCTCAGGGAGAGCAACAGAGGAGGGATCCCTCTCCCAGGACGGACAGACGTGCAATAGATGCCGTGTGTAAATCGAAGAGATAATACATTTTACAGCATAGGTAGACCAAATGTTTGGAAATGCATGTGTCTATAATAATAAGATGAATCCATGAGGATGTCAACAATCCTGCGGGAGCCATCAGGGAGGTAGTATGATGAGAGTCAGGCAGGACCGCAGAGACAGGTTCAGCCACGACTCGAAATCCAGGACTCAGATCAGGACTCAGGACTCAGGATCAGCCACGACTCTGGATCCCAGCGTAGATAGACACCAAAAATAAATTTGGGGGAAGCTGGGTTATTCGGAACATGAGAGTACACAGGTACAGACAGAGAGAAGGAAGAAGTAAGATGTCCCCCGACAGTCTAAGCCTATAGCAGCAAAACTAGGGGCTGAATCTAATCAGCCCTAACTATAAGCTTTATCAAAAAAGAAGGTCTTAAGCACACTCTTAAAAACGGATAGGGTGTCTGCTGCCCGAATACAAACTGGAAGCTGATTCCACAAAAGTGGAGCTTGAAAAGAAAAGGCTCTGGCTCCCATTGTACTTTTAGAGACTCTAGGAACAACCAACAACCCTGCATTCTTGGAACGCAATGCCCTAGTAGGACAGTAGGGTATAATGAGTTATTCAATGTAAGATGGCGCCTGCACATTAAAGGGCTTTGTAGGCGAGAATAATCATTTTAAATTATATCCTGTGTTCTATAGGGAGCCAGTGTAAGGCAGCCAGAACAGGAGTAATGTTCTCTGGTTCAGGACTTCTGCACTTTACTGTAATTTACATGCTGAAATATGGATTGTGTGCACTGGTGTCTGTTATTCTGAAGTGTCACGATACTCACTCTCATCACCTGTCAATCCTGACTTCCTGTGACGTTCTCCTTATTAAACGTCAACTACTTATTTTGTTGCACAGGTAACAAGAAGCCAACACATCATCTGTGCCAAAGATATTCTGGAGGTAAGACATTTGGCTACTATCCATTCATTGCTTGGCTTTGAAGTTTGCTTTTATTCATTATTTTTAAAAGTATGGTAATCACAGCAGCAGTAAATTACTTTGAACATGTGCAAATTCAGATTAATCCCTCATATCCCCATTCAAAGGAGCCATATCGTTGGGAACGTTTTTTGTTTGGATTTCTGTAGATGTTTTTCCAGTTTTGATGTAATAGAATAATTGCACCATTGTTGCTCAGAGGAGGAAACACTAGCACTTTGAAAGGCTGCAACTAAAGATATGTTGATCCGCTGCTGAAGTTTTTCGAGGTCTCAAGGTCCTTTTTATGGCAGAGGTTTTACAATGCAGAGGATTATTGTGTCCTGTCACCAGCGTGGGACAGGTAGGATGAGCGGAGGAGGAAGATACAAACATGTGGTGGAGAAGTGAGGGAGGAAGATAGCAACACATAACGGTCCACCTGGGAGACCTTGTTGTTGTTGGAGGAGGAGAGGGGCTGGTGTCCTTGGTGACTGAGGGAGGAGAGATAATGAAGTGAAAGGATGAGCACGATAGGAAACACTTTCCCTCCAGGGTTTACTGCTGAGTGAAGAGGAGGAAGAAACGCTTTTGAGCCGCCTGCCAGGTTCATGAAAACGTGTCATCTCAGGAGCGTCTTTTGGATTTGAATGACTGATTCCCAGAGGAGTTAAAGCAATAGTTTGACATTTTGAGAAATACGCTTATGTGCTTTCTTACCGAGAGTTTGAAAGGAACACTGATACCACTCTTACGTCTGTAGATATAAATAGCCAATGAACAAACAACCTGCAGCTGCAGCTCTTACTAATAGAGATTATCTTTATTGGTCTATTTCTTTTTATTCATCATTGGTTTAAATAATGTCAGAGGAAGTGAAAAATATATGTTCGTTTGAATCCAAGGTGATGTGTTTTTAAATCTCTTGTTTTTTCAGTCCAAGACCCAAAGATATTTATTTATTTATTTATTAACCTTTATTTAACCAGGATAGGTCTCATTGAGATTAAAAATCTCTTTTTCAAGAGAGTCCTGGCCCAAGAATGGTAACAGCACAGTTTCAGACAGTTTTACAGTTACAAACAATTAAAAAAAAACACACAATCACAACACAGTCATACACCAAGTTTAGCCAAAGCATTTACAGACAAAGCGGCCTGCTTCGAGGTCAGTTAAAGTTTCTTTGAGTGTTTCTAATGAGACCAGCTCTCTGAGTTTCAGCTCAGTTTGAAGCAGGTTCCAAGCTTGAGGGGCAGTGTAACTATTATTATATTAACTTTAATACGATATAAAACTAAACGAATCAGAAAATCCCCACGTTTAAGAGGCTAAAAGAAGCTATTTTCTGCAATTTCTGTAGGAAATATTATGGGAAATAAGAATCAAATAACTAAAAGGTTTACTCTTTTTGATTAGGCGACTTATTGTTGCATCCTACTGCCAACAAGTACTTCTAAACTTGCTCATCTTGTATATAATTGCATTGTTAGGTTATATTTAGTTTTTTGTAATTACCTTGGATGTGGAATTACCCTTTGTAGTTTAACATGTGTCTATGTACCCAGACACAGTGACTTCTGGTTAGCTAAGCTAAGCAGCTATATATTTAGCATTCAAACAACAGAGTGATTTCCAAATAGTCCTTTAAATATCATCAAGAAAGAAAAAACGCTGATTTTCCAAAATTATGAACTATCAATCTGATCACTCTGCTTGGGTCTTTATACACACACACACACACACACACACACACACACACACACACACACACACACACACACACACACACACACACACACACACACACACACACACACACACACACACACACACACACACACACACACACACACACACACACACACACACACACACACACACACACACACACACACACACACACACACACACAATTATTTTGGTCAATAATTGTAATTGCGATTATTAAATGCGATTATTCATTGACTTTGAAAACATCCATTTATTGTACTTTAAAACAAATACAAATAATTTCAACTGTTGAATTATACCACCTCATGGTCACATGGTCCAGAATTAACAGGAAATAAATGTTGAACTACAATTTAAGACCAAATAAAAATGTTTTGGCCACCATGGCAAATGCTGGTAGGGCTGCTCATGTCACCTCTTTTTTTGCTAGAAAGCCACACACACACACACACACACACACACACACACACACACACACACACACACACACACACACACACACACACACACACACACACACACACACACACACACACACACACACACACACACACACACACACACACACACACACACACACACACACACACACACACACACACACACACACACACACACACACACACAGTAAATGAATGGTACAAAATCAGGCTGTTTTTGTCAGCATCCATGAGGCCTGTCTGAGAGTGACTGTGGGCAATCTACTAATCAGCATAGATTATAATCAGAGCCTGAGCTAAGACACTGAAACTGAGCTCGCTCCATGCGGCGGCTTCACTCTCACGTACCGTGCAGTGAGAAGAAAAAGAAAATAGGGTCAATTTTGCTAATAGTCCAGGTGTATAATCATGTGTAATCATCATTTTAAACTTCTCGATTAAATGATTACTCATCATGTGTACTCATCATTTTCAATTTATTATGTTTGAGTAAATATTATGTTGTTAAGGTACTCAAAGCATTCAAACCTCTGCTGAGCCTTCATTATCCCCTTTCATATATAAATATTTGATATCAACAATGAGAGACATGACAGCCTTTTTTGTAGAATTCAAAATGTGTATTTGTGAATATTAGGTATATCCTGTATTTGTTAAAGAAAGAGTTTGCAAAAAAGACTTGTGACGATAATGTAATGGCCATAACATGTAATCATTCTGCTATAGCACCACCTATAGGTTACAGTATCCATTTAAAAAAGAAAAAGCAATAAAACCTTTACATTTAATCTATTGTTCCCACTTTCCAGTTTGACTAATCTGGTCTTTGAATCAGTTAAAATATGACTTTATTGTTTAGGCACAACAACAATGGACCTGTGGACTGAAAGGCGACTCAGCAGATACTCTTCTAGTGTTTCTTACAGGGTTAATAGGTTCTGAGCCTTTTTCAAACTATTAAATATCACAAAGTTGTCCATATCTCCAATGTGCTTCAGTATGTTCTTCTGTTGGCAGTTGTAGCCTTCATCTTTACTCTGATTTTAACTAGTTGAACTGGTTAATAATGATTGCCTTTTGTGGCAAAAGACACCTGACGTCATTACTGTTCAATTCCCCGCCCAACCTGCAATATTGCTTTGACTAGGTGTCTTGGTTTCTGATTTCACCCCTTTGAAATGCCGCCTTCGGAAAAGCTAAGTGACTTGACAGTCTGCTTAAACCAGTCCTCCAGGAATTAATAATCACGCAAAACTTAATATCATCATATGTTCAGCGCTAATCTGTTCACTAACAGATTAAATAAAGCCAGTGTACAAGCTGCTCACAGATCTACAAACCAAAATACTTTCCAAAATAGCTGTCAAACATAAAAAATAGTTACAAAAATATTGAAGATACTTGAAATACCTGGAAAAAAAGATGGTGGAGATCAAACAAAAATCTTACACACAAATCTTGACACAGCTGCACAGTGCACTCTCCCACAGCAACCATAACACACATCCAGACACTGACCTTTATTTACAGCCCGTCACACTCCCCCTGGTGGGGGGGGAGCAGCTCTGATAACAGCAGTCAGCTGGGGTTCTCTGCACTGTACAGACATAAGTTGATCCTATATGAAGGAGAAATGAAGATAGTTTGAGATTTAGAAAGCCTGGAGTTCCTGCATGTGAGGAACATCAATCACAGTGGCATCTCACAACTCACCTTTGACCTATCTTTCTTCTGCACAGGACATGACTCAGTCCTGGACGTCCCAGCATGCCTTAGGGGGAGACCAGGCCCAACACATCCTCTACAACCCTAAGGTATGTGTGTTTATCTTGGATAATTAAAGGGAAACTCCTACCTTTTTAAGGACTGCTCACAGGTCTTGGGATTCCACTGCCTTTGTGAAAAAAAGTTGTTTTAACATTTTGTGGCTCCAGTGGGATGTACATGTCTGATAAATTGATTCACTCTTGAGTCAGTGTTGGTTTTGGCTGAGTTTGGAAATGAAAACAATCTGGAGGGCTGGAAGTAGAAACAAGAGAGCTTACCTGCTTTATGTATCCTGCTCCTCATCTCTGCTGCAGGTTAGCATCTCGAGGCTACATTAGCTGCTAGTAGCATAACTTCTTCCTCTTCTTCTTTTTTTAGGTTAATTGGCAGTTTAGAACCATATATTAGCTGCTTTAGCGCCACCTACTGGACTGGAGTGTGTAGCAGTAGGTTGACAGGAAAAAAAGCATAAACAAAACTGGTATCCCTCTGTTAAACTGGTTGCTCTTAACAAATTGTTTATAACATTGTACACTTTCTCTTATGTATTTTCTAGCAATTCCTTGTTCTTTGTTGCATGGAGGCTTTTAATACATGTTTAAAGTGTTCTGTTTACTACAGTGTGTGCATAATCTGTATACTGTAAATCCTACATTAGCAAAACACACCCTGATCTTTGAAGTCTGCAATCAGTTGCATTCTGGGTAATGTAGGCACCAGGTGTTGACATGGAAGAAGAATGCATGGAATGAAAAGGGGGATTTCTTATCCTTTTTTAACTGTTCATTAGCATCCAACAGTCTTATTATATAGTGCAACGATACATTTGGAAGTACTTTTAAGGAATGTAAATAGAGGGTTTTGCTAACTATATTTTTCTCCTTCTATCCAAAGGAAGCAAAACTACCGACTGCACAACAAAGACAAAGTATGTGCTGATACTTTTGCTTGTCTGAGATGTGCCATAATTTACATTTCTCTCTTTGAATATATTTTTGTCGCCTGGTTTTAAATATGGTTTCTCTCTCTCTCTCTCTCTCTGTGAGGTCGGGGGGATGTGCAGCTTCGAGTGACCCATCATCCTCGTGTGGCACCTCACAAATCGTAAGTGGTAATGAGGAAACATGATCCACGAGGGTCATCAAACACAGACGATATAATAAATCACACATAACTTCTAAAATCAGATGCAAATCATGAATACAATGGTGTGTACAGCCTCAGGGAGAAGCATTAATGAGAGTGAAGGTGATACACACGCAGAGTGGGTCATCACAGTGTTTCAGGCGACATCACAAAGGTCAGGTCAGAGGTCGGCTCACATTCCTGAGAGTTGTCAGTTGAGCGCGATGTGCTCCCGTTTGTTAAATCTTCACTTCCTCTTTTTGCTGTGAAACACATGTTCCCTGTTGTAGACCCACTGCGTGACGCACATTGTCACACATTACCACACAGCCTTTGTTAGCATAACATTTTCACTTCATTTAGGAGAAGTTTTTTCACAAATCCAACTTGATTGTGTTGAGTTACATTGATCCACAAAACAAAAACAATAGATTAGTGCATTAGGAAGCTCATACCAAACAAGATATTCAGTATTTGACTATAATGACACTTTTTTTATAGCATTAATCTTCATTGCTAAGTGTTACGTTATAGGTCAATTTAATGATCTCACCATCTGTGTGTGTCACTTTGCTTGCAGCATGCTTGTGGATGACCTGAAGCTGAGCAGTGATGAAGATGACACCCAAAGGGTAGGTGACCTTTAAAGGGCTTTGTTGACACTACTTCTCTATTGCCACATTTTTGTGTAATGGTAAATAATACAAGTTAGTAAGAAGTTGATTTTTATAAATTTGAATTTGTCACAAAGACTGAAATGGCGGTTGACATTACTTAAAAATAATGACATGATTGACTTACCGTAGGATTTATATGCATAGATTTACTTAATTTATATACAAATATACTCAAGCTGCAGGGGTTTTCCCTTCTGTAAGACCTGGGTGCACTGTGCAGCTCTATATACCCCAGTGCCAACGTTTCAGTGCAATGTTTACAGTACCCAAGAGTACATTTTGTTGTTTGTGTAATGTGTTGTATATTTTCTTTATATTGATTGATTTAGTATTGTTTTGACATTCATATTCAAATGTCTGAAGATTAAACATTGAATTGCTCTTTAAAAGGTTACTTGCATTATTATGCTATTATAATATCATGAAATTGTCTTAAAATGACGATAAAATATTTGATTGCAATCATTTTTGAGGCAATATATTGTTCAACAAAAGTAGTTATTGTGACATGCCTTCTAAAGTCTCTGCAAAACAGGATGGGCCAGATGTTTTGAATGATTGAAAATAACTAGCTAAGCAGTTATACTTACAGTAAGCTGGACATGTCTTAATGCATTGTTCTCACTGGAGTAGGCTGGCAGAGAGTGCAAGGGAACAGAAAGAGAAAGTGAAAAATTATGATAATGACTCATCACATGGCTGCCTGCTTTTCTTGTTTTGTTTAATGACGTGCAAACACACCCATACGCAGATGGACAAAACTGCTGCAACTGTTTGTGTTCTTGCTACTTATCATATGAGGATAAGGAAACACATCAATAGAAGCAAACTGTTCCCTAAACTGCTGGATGACTAGTTTCTTTTTTGTGTGTTCCTGAAGGCAACTCATGAGTCAGCTCCCTGGTACGGACACAGGTACTCAATTACAAGGATATAACCTCTGGATGTTTGTCTGTAAAACCATGTGACTAACTGTCTGTGTGTGTGGCTGTGTACCAACGCTGACCCCTCTCGTGTGTTTGTGTGTGTGTTGACGGACAGCCTGTCAGCACATCTAGCACACACACATGGCAGGAGGGTGAGACATTCCAGCTCTGACTCGTCAGGCTCGGACTCCAGCGCAGAGTCGTGCAGCAGCAGCAGCAGGAGCAGCAGCAGCAGCAGCCTTCACTCCCGCAGCCGGAGCCCGGACCCTCACCCAGACCCTGCATCCCCTCCACCCTGCAACAACACAGAGGTACCACCACTGAGCCTCCTCTTTATCTCCTGTATCCTTATCTGTGTCTTCCTCTGGTTGAATTCTCCGCAGGGAGCGGTGGCCGGCCTCGAGGCGGTTGACGGCAGGTGTGGAGAGGGACGGAGGAATGAGGAATGCATGTGATTTAGAGAGTTGGAGGAGGAGGGTGAGGTAGCTTTGGGAATTAGGGCCTGGGTGTCATGTCAACAGGCCCAGTCGTAGAGAGGAAAGCCCTCGGGAGGTGGAAGTCATCAATACTCCAGAGTTCATGTTGACATCTGCAACTGGAGTCACCTTTGCTTTCAAAACACACAGAGACTGCACTACTTGCATATTAACTTAGAAAAATACTGAGGTGTAGTTAAGGGGCATTGTGGGGGTCGTGCTATGTGGGGAATGAAGGGGAAACCTGCTCTTGTTTTATGAATGGAAAGCCCTGTATAACACAGACTGTATTACTACACATTGCACTACATCGGGCCCCAATGTAGAGAGAGGGAGGGTGTGGAGCTGCTGTGGCGGCGGGGGTGCGCACACCATGTGTTTTTCATTTACGTGGACTGTTTAAATGTCTCCCGAGCAAGAGAGGGGGGTTGGAGTTATGAAGGCAGCAGAGTTCCAGGTAGTAGAGAGAGAGAGAAAGAGGGAGGGACAGAAAAAGCAGGAGGGAGGGCGATCGAGACGGTACAAGAGATGCAGTGTCTTCTCTGGAAAAGAGGGCGCGAGATGTGGGGAGGAGGGGGGGGGTCACTGTTTGACTTGAGGAGCAGAGGTTTAATTTAGTTCCTGGTCAGCGACGAGGAAAAGAGAACGAGAGAGAGAGAGAGAACGAGAGAGAGAGAGAGAGAGAGAGAGAGAGAGAGAGAGAGAGAGAGAGAGAGAGAGAGAGAGAGAGAGAGAGAGAGAGAGAGAGAGAGAGAGAGAGAGAGAGAGAGAGAGAGAGAGAGAGAGAGAGAGAGAGAGAGAGAGAGAGAGAGAGAGAGAGAGAGAGAAGTTAGCTCTCCGGCCGTAAGTATCCTCTTTTGTTTTTTTAAGTGGAAATCTTCCTCTGGTCTCATTTCTAGTCACCAAGCCAGTTGTTAAGCAAACATTAAGTGAGTCACTTGGCATAATTGGATGGGGGTTGAGCGACTGTAAGCACAGATGTGGACTGCGAGTGAGTAGACTATTGTAAGAGGGTCCACTGGAACTTTAAGACAACCACTTTTTAGACATGAGTCATAATCCAGGTTTGTCTTTTGGAATTTGAATTGTTGTGTTTAATAGCAGCTGAGTCATGCGTTGTTTGTAATGTGCGTTTTGAATGTTTCTGTTGCACAGTGAGGATGTTGTGGTGTGTGATGTGTGTCAGCCCTCTCATGGTTAAACGTCTCTGACCTTCCACATTAAAACACATGTTTTAGGGGGTGGAATGTGCTGGAATGTTGTGGTGCTTTTACATTACTTGGGTAATCCTTTTTTCGCTTTGTTACACTTCTACTTATAATGACTTAACTTTGACTTTAAAATGATCATAATAATTATATTACATATTTACAGAATTGTCCTTCCTTTTAACTTACTTTAATTTTAAATGTACTACAAATGTTTTATATATGTTGCTGTTCTTACTATTATAAAGATACTTGGATCAGATTTTTAAGCCTCACTATTATATTAATCTATTCAGACTTAATATTTGACATTTGTTACCGTCTTCTTCTCTGCTTTTTAGACTGATCACCCCCCTGCGGCTCAGTGGCAGTTGGATAAATGGCTGAAGAAGTCCCGGAAAAAATCCACCAGCAGTGACCAGGATCCCTCCCAGATCATCCCAGGACACATTCCCTCTCTTCCCAACAACAGAGCCCCATCTCCAGCCCGGTCCTGGGACACCAATCGGGATTACAGCCCCAGCCAGAGCCCTATCCCCAGCCCACACTTCAACTACAGCCACAGCAACAGCCCCCTCCCCAGCCCGGGTTACAGCTTCTGCCCGAGCCCCAGTCCGTTCCCCAGCACCTGCCCGAGCCCGGGACCCAGTCTGATCCCCAGTCCGGTCCCGAGTGTTTGCCCCAGTCCGTGTGGGAGAACTACAGCCAGTCGAAGCCCGAGCCCGATACCAAGAGACCCTCCAAGGAGCCCCAGTCCGAGCCTGCCTGCTCCTTCCAAGGTCCGACACTACCCCGAGGTTCAGACGACACAACCTAGCCTTACGACCAATCACCACAGGACGAAAAGCAGGCCATGGATTACCCCATTGCCTAACAGCGACACCAAGAGCAAGCCTACAACCAGCACTCATCTTCATCAGCACCGGCCGAAGACTCGACCTCCGCAGGAGCAAGAGCAAAGCAAACTAAAGACTTCTCAGATTCACAGCCACAAATCTAGACACAAGCCGAACTCGAATCCAAGTTTAAAGCAGATTTCCGAGGCTCCCAAAGCCAAACACACGTCTCATTTTGAACAAACTCAGGGTAGTAGATCCAACCACAAATCCAGCCACAAGCCCAGGCCTTCGTTGCAGTCTAGCTCGCAACATAGCACCACAACAGCAAAGCACTTAGCCCCCGGAAGTCGTGAAACCAACTCTGGTCACAGTTCTCATTCCCAATCTACCTCTAAAGCTGCTACCAATCCCACTACTGGGTTGAACTCTAGATCAAATCCTAGCATAAAACCAAGAGCCAAGTCCTCAGAGGCCCCGGCTCCTGTGCATGTTAACCAAACAAAAGCAACGCAGAAGAAAGCTCAGTGTAAGGAGCTCAGAGGAGATCATTTGAGCCAAGCTGAGGGGAGAAAACACGAGAGAAAAGAGGACAGACATCGGGAACAAAAGCAAGGGAAACAGGGGAGAAAGGAAGACAGGAGGCTGGCGGAGGAGCAGCTACTGAGACGTCCCTGGATCCACAGTTCAGCTGAAGAAGAGGAGGAGGAAGAGGAGGTGATAGTGATAGAGAGTAGGAGAGAGGAAAGAGGGGAAAACAGGAGGAGGAGAGAGCAGCAACAACGACGCGAATGGCAAACCAAACCCAGAGTGCCCACAAATACCACGCAGCAACGACATCAGGACTACTCACACAGGACAAAAAAGGGAGGAAGAAGTGAGGAAGAGAGGGAGTTATCACCTCCTCCATCCCGTTCCCCATCTCCTCACAAAGTACACTCCTCCTCCTCCTCTTCCAATTCTGAGTCTGAGTCTGAACATCGGGCTCCCATCACTAAAGTCCAAGCGGACTCCACCTCTCACAGGAAACTCCCCCAGAGAGGAGGCAGGTCGGAGGGTGACAGGCCGAAGGTGGTGCAGCCCACCGCAGGTCACCCAGGTGAGGGGGGGCAGAAGCACTACACCCTGGTGCCGTTTGGGCGGAGCGAGCAAGCTACAGCGCCTTCCCAGAGAGGGCTGAGGAACCTGGTGGTGCACATAGACCTGTGTCTGCTGAAAAGAGTCCCGGACAGCACCACTACTTCCCCGGTGAAAAAGCCCTCCGCCTCTTCCTCCGCCTCTTCGGCCACGAAGGAAAAGCAGAGAGAGGCGATGAAACACCTGTGCCTCCCCGAGGCTGCGTCGAAAGACAGCAAAAGGAAACGCAAGGTAGACAACAAGCATGTTTACTTTTCCTCTCTGTTTAATTTGATGTGTGTCAATGGTGGACAGTCCTTAAAAACATTTAGTTAAATACTAATATATCATTCTGAGGTACTTCAATTGGCTTTTCTCAGATAGAGAAATTGCACTTCAATCCACTACATTTATTTGATAAGTGTAGTGACTTTGAGGATTCATATTAATAGTACAAAATGTAATTTAAACTGTTTTCTTTCACAAAATATTGTCTATTACCAAACGTTACAGCTTACAGTTTGTTAAGAAATTAAAATGACCACCTTTCTCAGCTGCGACATAAAAGAGGTTTAAAACAGTATTGCAGTAATTTTAACTTTAATCCAATCATATCATGAAATGGTCTCATGTGCATAACAGGTACTTTTACTTTTGATTCTTTAAATATACTTTGATGGTGGAGCTTGTACTTTTGAATGCAGTACTACTGCTCGGAGTATTTTTACACTCTGGTAGTTCTCCTTTTTAAAAATAATTGAGCTCAGTAAATCGACCCTTTCTGCACATTATTGTGTATGAATATGAACGCATTACTACACACTTGTTCTTCAAAGCATGCATATGTGTGCTTATGTGTGTCCAGCTGGAGAATGGCGTGTCACACAGAGAAAGCAAGAGGAGTCTTCCTCATGCAAACGACCCGTCAGGACACACAGAGCCTTCAAGTCTCACAGCCGAGCGCAACTTTGTGACTGAGACTTTGCACAATGGGTAAGAAAAACAAATGCATCACTTTGTCTCACATGTGCAATCTTACTGTCTGAAGTAACGCAGGAGTTTATTTGTATTTAAACAACAAATTATGTGCGTTTTTGTCAATTTACACATGTGGTTCTTGCAGGTACTTGGAGGAGTACATGGACAACAAGAGGCCGTTGTCTCCTCTGTCTCCGCTGTCAGACAGCCCTGAGACCACCAAGCCCCCCCCCAAAACAAAGACTTCCGAGCAGCTCCATGTCCACAAGAACAGAGACAAGAATAGAGATTCTGCTTTAAAGGTAATACAAAACAGAACTTCAACTTAAGTTAATTTGCAATGCCGCTCTCTCAATTTCATCGCGGGCCACATTAACATTATGGTTGCATTCAAAGGGCTGGTTGTAACTTTAAGACTATATAACATTACATATATAAATATTTAATAGATATAAAATAATTTATTATATTACATTATTGCCTCTGCATTAGATTATTTTCGGATAGGGTAATAACATATTTAACTACGTCTGAAAGAAGAAGTCTTGGGCAAATAATTGCATCTCTTGTTCAGTGAGAATGTCACAAAACGATTTAAAAAGAAAAGCCAAATCCTGAAGAAGAAAAGGGAAGTGACATTTTGAAAAAAAGTAACATTTTGAAAAAAGTCAAATTCTGAGGAAAAGGCAACTCCTAAGAAAAAAGTAATTATTTTTGAAGAAAAAAATTTCAAATTCTGAGAAAAAAAGTCAAATTTGAGATGCATTGTCTATTTCAGGATAGAAAGAACATTCAAACACGAAACTCTGAACTCAACAAGGAAACACAGACAAAACAACAATAATACACACATAAAACAAGAAGCAACAGAGTATTGTAAACACAATTGTATGTGTTTTATTTGTTCTATGTCCTATATACATATATTCATGTTGCGCTGTTGGAGGAGCTCGTGACTTAAGTTTTTCATTGCCATATTTACACTGTAGCTAATGACATGACAATAAAGCCTTGAATCTTGAATCTATTTGTTGTCTTAGTTTGAGATTAAATTGATCTCAGCCAGGATCCCGATCGAGTTCTGTTTGAGTTACACATGTTGATTCCCCGAAAAAAACGAATGAGGATTTACGTAACAGCACCGAACGTGTTTCTGACGTGTTTCTGAGCCTGAAGCTCTGTGTTGAACTAGGTCAAGGTACCAAAGTCAAATTCATCCCAACTCCATTCCTCACAGTCTGTAGCGGCAAAAACGTTTGTTTGTTTCACCTCTTCTTCTTTAGCCCAAGATGGAGGTGGAATGTGTCAAAGTGTTGAGACAGCCCCAACCGCCTGAGTCCTGGGGCCCTGCAGGGCACAGAGGGGCCGTGCCAAACAACGAAACGTGAGCATCACTACATACCCCACACTGCTTTATGTTTGTCAGATGTACAAGATAACTCACTTTTCTATATTTCTGTCCATTTCAGTCCGCACCATGCTGAGTACTACTTGCATGAAGCCAAGAGGATGAAGCACCGCGCAGACGCAATGGTGAGTGCTTCATCTTTGACTATGTACGATATGTTGACAGTGAATTAAACTACAGTAGGTAACTGTACAATTAATAGTTGTTCAGTTTGGCAGCTGTTTGATGTCTGTGTGTGTTCAGTAAGCAGGCACACAGAAACATGTTTACACAGCATATTTTTTTCCAGGGAAAATACAATGAGCTTCACAGAGAAACATGCAAAGTAATGAAAATACTCTCTACAGTATGTGTAGATGTTAGGCCTCGGTCAACCATGTTCTTGTGACAGGAAGTCTCTTACTGTCGATTTTTCCAACTGGTATACCAAGAGCAGAATCAAAGAAACTCTTGACAATTATTATTACAAATTAAATCTTTCTTTAACCTGCAATAGTCCTTACCCCTTACAAAAAACTGGTGAAAAGTTGACCCAAAAGGTAAAAATCATTATTACTTTGTGTGTTGGATTTTTTTTTTATCTTGGGAATTGTATTTAAAATATACCATGAGCATTACAAAACATTCACAGGACCAGGTTACAGTTTTAAACTCATTTGTATCTGTAGTCCCTGATTGTGGCCTGCTAAATGCTAGGAATATTTGTCCAGGGCGAAACCAAAGTTTACATCTAATATTTCTACCATACAATGCATCTACTAGCTGGTCTGACATGACTCAGCTGACTTCAGAAAACCTGAATATAGAAGAAAAGTAAAGTCACAAAGTCGTTATAAAAACCCTTTGATGAAGCTAGATTGGCAAGTTCCAACTTTAGGCAGTTTGTGCTAAGCTAGGCTAAACACCTCCTGAATTATCTCTCTAATGCTGCACAGAGTCAACGCTTTCTCAGTGAATTCCTCTATGTTTTGGACGCTACAATACCAGAGTATTCCTTTTGTGTTTACTCCCATCTTTATTTATGTTGGATTGCTTATTTCCAGGTGGACAAGCTGGGGAAGGCTGTGAATTACGTGGACGCCGCTCTGTCCTTCATGGAATGTGGGAAAGCGATGGAGGAAGGGCCGCTAGAGGCAAAGTCTCCCTACACCATGTACTCAGAAACCGTGGAGCTTATCAGGTGAGTTACACATTCATGTAAAAAGAGATGCCAGTAATTGGGATTCGAGCAACAAATAAACACATATGCAGATGGATTGTCTAACCGTGCTGTGTCTTCAGGTACGCCATGAGGCTGAAGAGCCACTCCGGGCCCGGGGCGAGACACGAAGACAAACAGCTGGCGGTGCTTTGGTGCGTTTCTCATTCCCTCTGTTTACACTACATCTATCATCACATGAGAGAACCTGCTTTTTCAGGATGGCTTGTTTTCTGTTTGAGTTTGTTTGACTTGTGTCATCCTTTGTCCACAGTTTCCGATGCCTTGCACTTCTTTACTGGCAAATGTTTCGTTTAAAGAAGGACCATGCACTGAAATACTCCAAAGTTCTGCTGGACTACTTTAAGGTAGGCTATGTAAGTCTGGGGTGCCTTTTTAATACAAATATTTATTTACTACATAAAGTACATTTTAGGCTATACACTATAGGAAATATAGACATAGATTTTTCAAGCACAGGTCAATTTCAAGAAATGGGCTTATTCTGCTTACACAACGAGACTTCTGTCAGACTAAAAATCAAAAAAAGTATGTGTCTTATTGTAAGAAATCAACTGGGGAGGTTTTGCCCTCAGAGCCGTTTGCCTAAAAAAAGAGCCAGAAATCTTCATTTTCCAGTTTCATTCCTATTATTTTCTAAAGGTTTTTTGTTAATATATTTATATGGATAGCCTTATTTATATAACATTTTATTCGTAGTTTCTTAGATTGTAAACATTTGAATTTTGATGACTTTTAACCTTGTCTATGGTTTCATTACAGAGTTCTCCCAAAGTGCCTTCTACACCCCCACCCGGTTGGAGTGACTCTGGGAAGTAAGTGGATATTAACTTTATAGTACATGCTAATGTTTTAATTAATTTGTGTGCATGCCTTTTAGCCACTAAACCTCCATTGCTAGCCCCCACTCATGTTGTGCATGTGTTTTCACTCCCAGGGGAGCAGGAGGACCCCCTGATTCACTCTCACCCAACGGCAAACACCTGAACCGGGGGTCAAACGGGGGCAGCGCCTTCCCCTCTCACATCAGCATCCCCCAGCGCATCCACCAGATGGCAGCCAACCACCTGAACATCACCAACAGCGTGCTGTACAGCTACGAGTACTGGGAGGTGGCTGACAACCTGGCAAAGGAGAATAAAGGTACACACAGACAATAAAGATGCATTATATTTGAGATAACATTTTGTTTTCAGATTTAGGTGAATATTTCATTTCATTTTTGTATTTGTTCCACTTATGGTAAAGACAAACAATTTACAATATTTCACCACCAAATAAGGATACCTGACACTAAAAACGTTATTGTATTTGTAAATACATTTATTTGAAGTAAATCATTTCTATACAATTCTTTATATCAGGGGTTACAAACCTTTTTTCTCAATAGGATCCGTTTTGAGTTATAGGTCCTCTGACTAATGTTTAGTGAAATATTTTATATATTTTTATATATTATTTTGTTCTTATTATAGTCAATGCATTACATTACCAGCATATGACTTGTAACTGTACAATTAACCCAAGTAGTAATGTAATAACTAACAATGAGTGATGCATTTTGAGGACATCCTTTCCTGTTACAGTAATTATTTTAAATATTTGTTATTACAATTCTTGGTCTGCATTATGTTTTTACCAACCATCATTACTTAATACACTTCAATCCATGGTGAGTCTATCCATGATAGCAGAAAAGAAAGACTCTGTGAATGTATCTTGTGCTCAGTTCTTCACTGTGTACTTGTCTTTTAACAACGTTTTAAAACACTTTCTTCTTTTTTTCGTTACAGAGTTCTTCAACTACTTGAATACGTTGTCTGGGCCTTTGACTCTTCACAGTAGCATCGCTCACGCAGTCCAATACACCAGACAGGCTCTGCAGTGGATACGCATTAGTGCCAAACTTAACTGACAAGGAGAGGATTTACTGTAACCTGCACACGGCCTCACAGAAGAGACGAGACTCTGGATCTTAATGCAGCCGACCGGACAGCACTGATGCCTCCTGAGCGAGTTGGAGCTGGAGGAGGAAATGTCATGGAGCCTGAGATCATCCTCATAGGATGTTGGATTGTGTACTGGGTGCAAAGGAGCAAGCTTTTAACTTCTCCCAGATGAACTACGAGCACCTTCTGCCTCATTATTGGATTCATCGGAAGAGCTGTGTCATAAATGAAGTCTCTAATTATTTGCCAAATGTTCAACGTTGACGGAAACAGGACTCCACAGTTGTTTTTGAAATTCCACTTCTGAGGCCTTTTTCATACTTTGGAATTAAATCATTATCCAGCAGACTGTTTATCTCGGAGCCAAAAAGAAAGGAGAAGTTGTCAAAAAGAAAAAAGACCAAATTAATCACATACCACTTTCTCCAAAGTGGGAAACTTGTCTCCATCTTTTTATAATGAAGGTTTTAATGAATCTCTTTTTAAGTCTCGGATATTTTCACTTTTATGTGTTTTTTTTACTGTGCAATATCTGTTTTTATAAAGAAAAGAAATAAGGAAAATGTTCTTTTGTGAGTCCGTTCAAGGTTCCTTTTATGCAAATTGTATTTTTGTCCTTGTTTTGAGTGTGAGGTTATGTAATTTAATGAATAATGAGGTTGAAGAGGTTACTCACTTATTGCTAAGTGTATTGTCTTGTCCCCAGCTTCTGCCAGCATGAATGCCACAGGTAACAAAACACCAACGTGGAGTTTATAATCCTGTTCCTCTTTTCCATGTTTTAACTGAAGGATTACAATGTCATCTGTGGGTCAAGATATTCTCCAAATCTTCAGCTTATGAAACCCTCCTTAAATCATGGTGTTTTGCTTTCCCCTTGTGCCTGACAATCAAACTGAATTGCTCTTTAAATGTCATCGGTTTTAAGTTATTTGAATTGCTCAACAAATAAAACATGTGGGCAGTTATTCTGAGCTATGGAAGGGTTTCATTCTTGAAGCTACTGTTTAATTCTGTGACTTTTGCATACATTTAGTTAATTATTTATGAACGAGAATGCCCCAAATACATAAAGTGATCCCATATTCTCTGCAGGAAACCTGGTCTTTACATTATATGCATGCACAGCTTACTCCCTCAAACACATGAATAATTCTCACTCATCAATGTTTGGGGAAATCTCCTGAGCATCCCTCTGAATATCCATCTCTTATTGTCTCAGTGTCCTTTTTTATTTCATCATATTATTGATAACTTTGTTGGACAGTTAAATAGATTTATGTGTCAATGTATGTGCTTTATATGAAAAGAAAGAGGCTATTTCAGGTTACTTCTCTCTCTCTCACTCTGGGTTTCTTTCTATAATTGACACAGCCACAAACACTCAGACGTGGGTGGTTATGTGTGTGTGTGAGTCACACTCATTAAGTCGTTGTGCAGAGATCTCTCTCTCTGCACATCCATCAATCACTCTGGCTCTCCATCACTGCATCTCTACTTCCTGCTGCACTGACACACAAGTCGTGTATGAAACAGCATCAGCATCCGATGTCTGGTACCATAGCAACAGAGAACAACCAATGAGGGGGCTCCTCAGGACAAGGCGGCAATCTCTGGGTCAATAGCATCATGGTGTTTTTCACTCTTTGAAATGGGGCTTATTGCAAATAAGTACATTTTCTTTCACTGGATTTTGACCTGGATTAAGATTATTGTATAGTCCATAACATGTGCATACAATGTAAATGTGTCTCTGGCAATGGCATATTACAGAAAAATAATACATGACAATTATGCATTTGAAAATCCTGCTACTTTATATCACTGTCCTTTATTTGAAGGTGAATACAAAATATATGTAACTATGCAAATTGATTACAGATCAAGTGGGCATAATCATTTAAACGTCATGATCATTTCGAACAGTTGAAATATACCCTTTGTTGCCTTGATTTGAAAAAAGGCTAATAATAGGAAATTAGTCTAAATTAAATCAGTCATATGTACAAAAGTCAAAAGTCAAAAAAGTTTTGCTCTCAGGCTGTAGCCTACCCTTTTTATTCTGGGCCTAGATTGTATTTGAAGATGTATTTATAGCTTCTATATTTACGTAACAGGCAGTGTATGGTTCTGGCTCGTGTGTCCTTATTTCACTCCATGGTGCACTAATTCATTCATTGAGCTGCTCACTAACGTGGATAGAAATACAGTACACAAAACAGTCCTATTTTTTTCTTTTCTTACTGTAGTACTTGGTTATTATTATTGTATATCAAGATGTATTTATACGCTATATTTATGCAACAGACTCAGTCTATGGTTCTGGCTCAGTGTGCGTGTGACCTTGTTTCCCTCCATGGTGCATTCATTCATTAATGGAGCTGCTGAATAACCTATTTTTAAATGTTTTTTTCTTACTGTACTTAAACTGTACTTGTTTATTGTTGTGTCAATGTGAGCTCCGTGACTGCTGCTGGTTCCTACACACGTCCCTCTGCGTCACGGCCGTAAGTAGTGAGTGTGTTCCGGGCCGTTTGAGGACACCGTGCTGCCCGGAGCCAGACAGCACAAACAGCGAGAGAGAAAAAAGCTCAGACTAGGCTTTACATGTACTGTCTGCTGCAGGAGAGAAGGCGGCGTGGGCGCACTGTGGACACTAACCCTCCTGATATAAGAAAAACACATTTAAAGAGGTGGACAAACTGTCAGAGAGAGATAAACAAATGGTTATGTTCTGCATGCAAACGACTCTCTTGTTAGGGTTTATATACAGTCTATGGTCCAGTGAAAGTACGGGTGGTTTGTAAACTGTACACAGCTTTTACAGAGGATGTTGTAGAGTCATTTCAGGTGACATGCATGCACTCGGTTGACCGCACAGTGGCAGCATTACAACCACAACTTGAAGCTAAAAACAAGAAGCCGGCGATGAGCCGGATCAAGTTAGCTCAGAGAAGCTATAGGCTAAGCGGAAGTTGGGTGGTGTTTTCTCAAAATAAAATACAATCTTGGCTAGACAAGATACACTTAATTACTCTTACCCAAACTAAAGGTAAAGCAAAGATATACAATTATTTGGAGGTTTCAGAGTTAAACATACAATTCCACAAAACATAAAATGTTGATCTAGAAGACTCTTACTGTTGCCTCAAAGTTTAAACCCCATATTCAGATAATTATGTGGATCTTAATGTATTCAAAATAATACATTTGAACAAGTATCTTTATTTATATTACCCACCTGTTTCCCACAATATTTTTACTCAGTAGTACCATAGAGTAGTACACACACCTTTAACGTTTATTGTCATCGAATGTTTTATTTTGAAAATCCCCCCAGAACTACTATGTTCTGCTGGTTTCACTTGATGCTCGTTGAGAAAAGAGAAAGCAAAAAGCTCCAGCAGGCGGGCGGTAGAAATGGAGAGTAAAAGGACTGGGAGGGAGAGCGAAAACGCTGAAGAGACATGGCGTGGCAGCAAGACAAAATAACAGGATTTCAGCCCAACGAAAAGGAGTTATCTGAAGAACAAAGTAAATCTTGACGGGTCGAGCTAACGTTTACTGACTGGAGGATTTCAATTTCGCTTTGCTTTGGTCTCGCCGCGTAATCAGTGCGCACTGTGTGTTGTATCTGCAGAGAAATCTGTAGCGAAAAACACAGCCTGGCAGGATTAAAGGTAAAAACAAGTCACTTGTGTTTACCATCATTTACCCAGGACTGTTTTTACAGATTTACACCGCATTGAAGTTGCAAAGTCGTTATGAGTAACGTTGCTGTGTCTATTGTCTGCTGGCTGAATAGGCAGCTTTGTTCCCGAGTGCATGGCAACACTCAACTCGTATGTTTGCTATCATTGACACCATGTTACAGTCCTGTCATGCGGCATCGACCTTCTCGATTAACAAACAAAGCATTGCTTGGAGTGGCTAGGCTAACTTACTGTTAGCTGCGTGCACTGGGGATGTGACAAAGTGCCACATGGGGCTCTGTTGTAACCAACCTGTCAGTGTCTGCAGACCTGCCCGGGCATGCCCTTGGACACAAAGCTGTGCGTAAAAACAGTATCACAACATTTCAGCTGACATGAAACTATAGTAGTAAATGCATAACACAACAGCCATTAATGTCAATTGTGTGCAGTTTCATTGCTTCTCTGCAGCTGAGAGGGCTTTGTATACAACAACAAACATGGAGTCAGTATTTTTTGCACATTTCAAACATGTACTTACTGTAAGTAGGTTCATAATTAAATTGATTGGCACACATGTTTCTGATTTGTGTTGACATCCATTATCAGGATTGTAAAGCTATTTGTGTGCATCACAAAAACTAATTGTAAACAATAAGTTTTGTAAAAATAAAATACTCTAATCTTTATCTGCTATCTCGTATTTCTTTATTTTATTTACAGCGTCACTTACTTGTTTTGTATCATATTATCCTTATGTGAACTCTTCCAGTTCCTATCCTATCTCGTGATTCACTCTTATTACTGTTGCTGCTTTGACACCTGAATTTCCCTATGGCGTTTAATAAAGGTTTATCTTTCTTATCTTAATTAATGAACAAAGCACTAAGCTGTATTTGCCTTGTCTCCTCAGTACTGATGTCTAACTCTTCTTGTCTTGCTTTCAGTATGAGTCGAGATGTGTGGTCAAAAAAGAAAGCCAATGCCAGTGGTGACAATGGTTGGGCTGAGATCGTGAGTACCTGTCATGTCCTCCTAATCAGCAATGTAGGGCAGAAATAACTCCAGAATGAAGACATGAAAATAAAAACAGTAGACATGACTCTGAGAAATGTTACCTTAGGGGAGGTAGACGGGAAGATGAATATTCAGTTGTAAATACTACGTCAAGGGAAAAAGATTCAAAGGGAAAGAGGGTATTCCTTGGTTTATGCATAGTGAGTTTTAAAATATTACTGGGAAACTGTAAGTGAACAACCCTTTTCTTCTTCACCCCCTGCAATTTCATTAAAGCAGCGGAGAGCCTGAAGCAGATCACTAGTCATTGTCTAATTAGGTTCAGGCTGGACTGCCAGGCAAAGCTTTAACAAAGCTGTGAGAGAGCTGCATTTAGCCCCAAAACGACATCTCATAATAACAGTAGTATCACCACTCAGACAAGACTGTAATCCTACAATAGCTATTCTTGTAACTAAAGCAGGAAACTTTAAACCCTAAGTTACCCATGGTAACATACATGTGTCATACATACTGATAATTAAAACCGTGTGGCTCGGTGCCAGATTGTTTATGTAGGTACTATTCTCATCATCAACTTTAAATTCCCACTGGTATCATTGTCCATGTTTTACTGTTTTGCTTTTATTTGACATTTAAAATTGTTTTATTTTAACCGATATTAATTTCTTGCCAGCTTTAATTTAGAGGGAATTTCATTAAGATCACTGTAGATGTTTTATCTTGTTCTGCATTTATTTTAATATTGTGATGTTGTTGTTCTTGTTCTGTAAAGCACTTTGGGCTGCTTTGTGCATTAAAGGTGATATACAAATAAAGTGTATTGTTATTTATTATTATTATCATAGACAAAGGCATTTTGATATTCCTAACAGCATTTCAAGACTAAATATTTCCTTTGAAAGATGTATTATATTTTGGCCATTATTTTTTTTTTTAAACTTTAATTTATATTTACATATCCTAGATTGCCATATGAGCTGTGGGATTCTGCAGGCCAAGTTGTAAATCTTTTTTCTCACCTTTCCCTCCTTCTTGTGTGCAGGGCGGCTACATGGCTGCCAAAGTTTCTAAGCTGGACGAGCAGTTTAAACTGGACGCCCCCAGAGAGAAGCAGAAGGACGGGACATGCTCCACTATTTTCAGCGGAGTATCTATCTATGTTAATGGATATACAGGTAACACTACGCTACAGCACCTCCACTAGTTTGTCTCTCTTTCCCCCTCAATAATTCATCCGTCGTTCCTGAAGTCACCCGAGCGTCAAAAATACATATTTTCCCTCTTTTGATTTGAGCAAACATATCACCGTAGAGAAGGAACATGCATCTGCTCAGGAGGCTCGTGCTCACTCTCTGGCAGATGTAGTTAGGTAGAAATAAAATAGTTCCCACAGCAAACTTCTCCCTACAAGGTTTGTGGATTATGTTGAGCAACTCTTTGAGAGGCATTGTAGATGAGTTTTTTATTAAGGCAAACATCTCAAGGGGCGATAAAAAAGTCCAATATAACTGTAAAAATAGTTTACAAGTGTTTTTCTTTTTGTTCCTTTCACATGATGTTTCATGTCACAACTGATTTTATTTGTTTCTCATGTAAATGTTTGCTGTGTTTGTGTGGACCATAGAAATAGATTTTTTGGGTCCTTTTGGTTAATTTTTAACTTGTCTGTTTGTGAGCAGACCCGAGTGCGGATGAGCTGCGCAGGCTGATGATGCTGCACGGCGGTCAGTTCCACACGTACTACTCTCGCTCCAAGATCTCTCACATCATCACCAACAACCTGCCCAACAGCAAAATCAAGGAGCTGAGAGGGGAAAAGATCGTCCGGCCGCTGTGGATCACTGACAGGTGAGTTCAGTGGGACAAGAGAATATCTTGCTCATTCAATATCATAGTGTAAAATCCCCCTTGTTTATTTATATAGTTACATTTACATTTGGTTTAAATACTTGTCTTTAGCATCCTTTTTTAATGCTAAATTGCTTCTTAAAAATAATTTATTTTGGTTATCCTTATATATATATATATTTTTTTTACCTACTTTGCAACTTGTTTTTTCAGATTGTTTATGTTCACACCACCAGATACCAAAGCAAATTCCTTGTATGTGTAAATGTACCTGGCAATAAACTTGATTCTGATTCTGTGTTTATGTTCTCATTTGTTTAAACAGTATCCAGGCTGGGTGTCTCCTGCCCTGCCTGCAGTACCAGCTCTACAATCAGAAGGGCCCGCTCTTCCCTGCTATGATTTCCCGCCAGACGCCTGAGATGGCAGGGCCGAGCCATCAGAAGCTCCACCTGCCGCAGCGCAGCATTCAGCGCTCTGTTCTCAACCAGGAAAGCCAGAATAACTCCCTCCCCCCCCCGAACCACAGTCGACTTTACCCAGACAACATCCAACCTCAGTCCGTGCAGCAGAGCTCTGCTGCTCGCCTCATCAACCCACAGCCAAGCCACTTAGCATCCACTTACCTCAACACAGAACCCAGGCACAGAAGCCCCTCACACACCCACCTGCTGTCTAACCCCAGCCCCACAAAACCCCCCCTCAAGCCCCCACTGTCCCCTTTACAAAACCCTCAAGCTAATCTGCAGCACCAGAGGGCCGGTCAACAACAACCTCACAGCAACTCTTCTTACAACAGCTGCAAGGAAGTGGAGTTAAAGATGTGAGTATGGAAAGTTAATGAGTCATAAAATGGGAATTTCCAAGAATTTAATAATTCATATTTTCAGACCTGTAGTTCTATAAAATCCAAGTTATGGAAGTTGAATTTACAGTTTTTCTTTTTCTTACATATACAACAATAAATCCCTTAAAACATAAATATTTTAAATATTTAACATTTAAAAGTTGAAAAGATGAAAACTAAAAGATCTTCCATCTCTGTGTTTTACCCTTCATGCTTGGGCTTCCTACCTGAACGGAATACATTTAGACAATATTTGATCATAAATACAATTTATGAAAGGTCATGGAAATCCACTGGCTTAATTGTGTAGGAATCCAGGAGGGAACTGTTTTTTCATTTAAATGAGATCGTTGCACCCATTGTAACATAATGGCTTACTAAATGAGCCACATCCTCTTTATCTTTTTATCCCACAGAAATGGGTTCCTGCAGACCTCATTTGACGTGATGAGCCATTCAAGATTAAAAGAAATGCAAGAGTGTGGCAAAGCAGATCCTCTCCCGCAGGTGGTGAAGGAAGCTCACCTGACGAATGGACACTCTCACCTTGTTAATGGTGCCTTAAAGCCAGAGGACCTGCTGTCCCCTGCTCAACCCTCTGATGACACGGAGCTGCCTCAACGCAGAGTCAAGAGTTCACACGATAAACCTCACAGTCCTCCAGGGCCGTTTCAGACCAAACCCGACCCTTATGAGTTCCCCCAGAGTCCTCCAAAGCAATCCGAGAAGTCTGTGGTCTCTCTGAAGCAATCCGGTTCACATGAAGCCAACGAGAAGAGACTTAAACCTCCACCACCCACCTACCAGGAGGCTTTAAAAGCCACGGAAACCCACCTACTCCCAAAACAGCTCCACCCATCCCGTCCAGTTAATTCACATCCAGAAAAGACTCCTCTTTCCCCCGCACATCGCTCTCTTTCACATTCTCCTGTCCGTCTGAACGGGAGTCACCACAATGCCTTTTCATCTGCCTCGCTAAACTCAACCAACATAACATCCAAACCTCATCATCCCACTGAAAAGTCCCCGTCGCCGTCTAAGTCCTCGGCGCAGCTGATGGCCCAGACAGGAGGACTGATCTCTGAGTATTACTCTCACTCACGTTTACACCAGATCTCTACGTGGAGGTCCGGCTTCTCGGAGTATGTCAACGAGCTGCACAGCAAGAGGAAAGCAGCGGGGGGCGCCTCCTTCCCAGGGAGGGAACGATTGAGGAAGTCGGTGGCCCAGCGCTCAGACAGAGGAGGTAAGAGAGGAAGGGTGGCTTTTTGCTTTTCATGTTAGTATTTTCTTCTTCTACTGTAATAATAATAATGAATTATATTTCTATGGCGCTTTTCTTGAACCCAAAGACGCTTTACATTTGGGAGGGAGGGTAGACAAACAAAACAAAAAGAAACAGAGTTGAAGAGGTGGGTTTTACTGTGACATCACTCCATGCTTTAATGTTCAAAAAAGTCTTTATTGTTCTCATACTGCCTGTGCTGCTGCACCTCTTTTCACCCTCTGTCTGAAACCAGAGTCCGGTCTGCAGCTGGCCGGCTCCGTTGTGATTGGTCAACCTCTTGAGTTTTTACATTTTACCCCACTGCTGCAGTTTTGACAACTTACAGCTGCCATGTCGTTTTGCCCTTTAGCCGTTCAGTGTGACTGAGGGGGTTGTGTGCCGGTGGGAAAGTGACGTCTGTGCATACCCTCTATATTTAGGTGTCATGGTGACTCAAAGGTCTGAGACACATACCACATAACTTCAACTTCTCCTGTTCAAGTTCTGTCAGAGACGGATTGGCATCCATTCTCGCTATGAGTCTTTTTTTTCTCTTGACTGTAGAATGTCAAAAAATGCTATGAGAACACCGGTTTCTCATCTTGAATTGACAAACCAGCACAAATAACCAGCACAAATAAGGACAAAATATTTTCTCTTTGAATTAAGATATTAATGTATGTGTCTCTGCAAATTAAATGATCATTAATCACTAAGTTACAGAATTCACGAGTACTCCGGGGATCATTAGTTGTTTCATTCATCTCATGATTTGCGAGCCCTTCCTCTGACTTGTTGCTTTTGTTTGTGTGGTCAGGTACGTCTGCACCCACAAGTGTCAAATCGTGTATATTTCACGTGGACATGGACTGTTTCTTCGTGTCCGTGGGGATCCGACATCGACCAGAGCTCCAAGGTAAGGCTTCTCTTTGTCTGTATTGAAGTGTGAGCTGTCAGTGAGCCGGTTTATATTCAACACAACAGAACAGCCTCACACGTCCACTCGGTCTCCTGGTTGATCTCATGGTTGTGTTGCAGGGAGGCCAGTAGCTGTGACCAGTAGCCGTGGACAGGGCCGGGTCCCCCTGAGGCCCGGGGCCCAGCCTCAGCTGGAGAGCCAGTACTACCAGAGGAAACATGCTCTCCCTGGTGAGAAGCACATCACACACTGCCTGGTTGTCATGGAGCTTTCTGCTGACCTTGATTTTCTCTGTGTGTTTCTTGTATTATCCTGACACTAAATGTACGTTTGTTCTGCCTCTCAGAAATGGAAGATGAGGATCTGGACAGAAGTCCATCAGAAGACAGTCCTGTCCCCCATACTAACGGAGTGGACCAGGATACTGCGACTCTCTCTAGGGCAGAGATTGCATCCTGCAGTTATGAGGCCAGGTAGGATATGAATTTTCGTTGTTATTATTTTTTTTAGGTGGGCCTTTTTTCTGGTGTTCATTGTAGTGATGTGTCGGTCGCGACTTGTTTAGTAATACAAGACAGAATGATATGACGATCTCCTGCATGCAGTGACATGTAATATCCAAGGATTACAGACTGTTGGATGCTGCTGTTTTGAGCATTGCAATATATTTATTTTCATTATGTTATTTATTTATGATGATTTTTAGTCTCAGCAAAGATTTGTTGTCAGTTTGTATAGGTGTTGCTATCTGCTTTTTTTTAGCATGGTTCTACAATCAGAGAGTTACAAGGGTCTGTAAATGCAATGAAAACAATTGGCCACAGCAAATCATTTATGTTAAAAATAGAATTTTTACTTTTGAATACTTCAGTACAAAGTCAAAACAGGGCTAAATTGGATTGAATTATAAAAGGTATATTTCGCAGATAAACCTAGTAACCCCGCCCCCTTAAAAAAAACTGGCTCTTTTGAGCGGCTCTCGCAAAGGAACGGAGCCATAAGAGCCATAACTCCCATCACTAGTTCATTGCGTAGCTTCAGATATTGTATTCTGGGGTCGCTTTCTCCAAACTGGGGGCATGCTGTCCATGTTACAACCCCATACAAACAAATATATGTCATATATTTATGGTATGGTTATGAAATTGGACGTATAATAAACACGAGTCATTTAAAGTTTTACCAATAGTTTAAAGAATTTATACATTTTGTGCAAAAATGACAAATACAGTTACTTTAATCAACTTTTTGAGGTCTCTATGCTTATCGCTCAACTTACTGCTATTGTTTTGTAAATTAATGAAAGAGAACACAAAGTCTCCCATCACTGTAAAACAGTAACATTGAGAGGTAGGGCTGCCCAATTAATCGTATTTTAATCGCGATTACGATTATGGCTTGCAACGATTACGAAAACACTTAATCGAAATAAAACGATTAATTTTTTATTATTATTATTAATACTTTTTTGGGGGGGGGGGGGGGTTTTCAGTTGAATTATACTTAAAGTTCAGGGTAATCAACTGTTAAAAACATCCTGTTCAAATGATTTTTCTCGAATAAATTGATGTTTTCAAAGTCAATGAATAATCGCATTTAATAATCGCAATTACAATTATTGACCCAAATAATTGAGATTATGATTTTTGCCATAATCGAGCAGCCCTATTGAGAGGTCATTGAAACCTCTTTGTCTTTTTAATTGATGTATGAGTGTCTTCAACCATCCTGTGCTGGTCCTTGAATCCTATGTTAGAGAAGGTGTGGGAACTCCATGTTTTGTACTCACTGTAAGTGGTTCCCTCTCACAGGCAGGCGGGCGTGAAGAACGGGATGTATTTTGGAAAAGCCAAACAGCTCTGTCCCTCGCTGCAGTCGGTCCCGTATGATTTTGAGGCGTACAAAGAGGTGGCTCTCACCATGTATGAGACTCTGGCCGGGTAAGAACAACTCCCTGCTCTTTTCTCACTCACTTCCCTGTCCTCTTACAGGCACAATGACATGAGGCACGCCTTCTCATTTAATTTGTTCCCTGCAGTTACACCCATGACATCGAGGCTCTGAGCTGTGATGAGCTGCTAATCGACGGTTCTGCCCTGCTGGCCGAGCTGCGCATCGACCCTCAAGATCTGGCCCGCACCATCAGAGCCGACATCAAGGAGAAAACGGGATGCTGTGCTTCAGTGGGCATGGGTGAGTTTCTGTGGGTCTGTACTGTAAAATACATCAAGACAGTGTATCTATTTGATCAGAATAAAAGTTCCTGAGCTCTGTTAAAACTAGAACCGCCAACGGGTCAATTTTACCCGCAGCTGTTTCTTGATTGCATGTAACTTTTTTTCAACAAAATATTCAAGTCTCCCAGTCTGTGACTTTTCCTGAAAGTGTGTTATGTAGCACCCTCTGTTGTTAAAAATGGTCAATATGAAGTCAGATTGAAAAAATTGCCAAAAAAATTGCCATTTATACCCATCAGTGCCGGCGGGTAATATTTACCTTGAAAATGCAGTGATTTTCACGCTATTGACTCGCGCGTAGACATAAACATGACGTGTTGTTTAATGTGTTTCTTTATAGGTAGAGAGATAGATTGATAGATTGATAGATTGATAGATTGATAGATTGATAGATTGATAGATTGATAGATTGATAGATTGATAGATAGAGAGAGAGAGATAGAGAGAGACTTTGCACATATTTCATACTATCTGCACAAACTAGATATACTATGAAAGCTGAGAGTCCACAGATTCTATTGGTATACGTTTCATCACTGTGCAATCAAAACTCACTGTTAACTCTGTGTTCTAGTATGATAAATAAAAGAACATTGTACCTTGAAAATCAATGCATTCTAATAGCGGGTCAATTTTACCCGTTGGCGGTTTTAGGTATACAGCGACCCCTGGCGGTTCTGGTGTTAAGCGCCCCGATAAACATTCCTGTTTGTCATCTTGCAATATACTTATTTATATAAATAGTTATCACCGCAATAAACCGTATTTAATTTGTCTTAATGTACATTATTTAATTTCATATCATGTTCTATTTACATGTGTATAGACTTTGTATTTTTGTATTTTATTATATATGTTGCATTGTTGGAGGAGCTCAGGTCAGAAGAATTTCATTGCTTTGCCTTTGCATCTTGAATCTTGAATCGTTATTATTCCCGCAGCGGGAACATTTACAGTGTTAGGACAAAAGTGGCATAGCAGGTACAAAAAGAGTAAGCTAACTTATTAAATATAGGGAAGGAAAGCACACATTAGTAATAGAATCAAAATGTAGAGAAATAAGTATACAACCATGGCTAAAAAAGTGACATAAGTTACATATTTAGGTGTTGAGACATTATAAAAGTGTCATGGTTACAGACTCAAACTGCTCCTCTGTTCAGGGTCCAACATCCTTCTGGCTCGGCTGGCCACCCGAAAGGCCAAGCCGGACGGACAGCACCTGCTGAAGCCTGAAGAGGTGGATGATTTCATCAGAGAGCTGCCAGTGACCAGCCTGCCAGGTACACAGCTCCACCTGCTGGTCATAACTGTACACATACAGTGTTTCCTGTAGAAAACGTTTGATTGATTGTTGTTTTTTGTATCCAGGTGTGGGGCCTGTAATGGGCAGGAAGCTGGCAGGAATGGGTGTGCGGTCGTGTGGGGATCTCCAGCAGGTTTCTCTGTCTCAGCTGCAGAAGAAGTTCGGACCCCGGACCGGACAGACTCTGTTCCGCTTCTGCAGGGGCCTCGACGAGCGGCCCGTCCGCTACGAGAAGGAGAGGAAGTCTGTCTCTGCTGAGATGAACTACAACATTCGCTTCACTAAGGTTAGACCGACCTCTCTCTGTCATGTTTCAGTTATTATTTCTGTAGTTCTTTATTTGTGCATACTTGAGACATGAGCAATTGCATAGGTGGGCTACTGTATATGCTTGCTATCAATCTAGAAAAGATTATTTCAAAATATCCCCAAAAATAAATACAATTTCTAGTTATAAAGAAGTGAAAATAAATAAAAACAAGCATTGCAATTAGAAAAATGTGTACTGCTTTCATTCACTGTATTTTACTTAATTACCTGTGCTTCCATCACAATAATGATTTTAAGATCAAATAAGAAAAAGTGACTGCAAAGATTCTTATCTTCTCCCCATTTCCCACCGCTCTCTAACCCTCTCTCCCCCTCCCTCTGTGTCCAGGTCGACGAGGCTGAGTCTTTCCTCAATAACTTGTCCATGGAGGTGCAGAAACGTTTACAAGACGCCGGGCTGCGGGGCCGCAGAGTGACCCTGAAGGTCATGGTGCGCAAGGCTGGAGCGCCACTGGAGCCGGCTAAATACGGAGGTCATGGCATATGTGACAACCTCGCCAGGTGAGAGAGCGACCGCCAACAATGCTCTGATCAAACAGAACCGGACTGTTGTCAGCTGATCGACCAGTGACCAGCCAATCACTGTCGTATATCAGAGTACATCATGTCGTTGGTGTGGAAGTTCTTCAGTGTAGCCAGGAGGACATAAAGCTGACAATTAGCTAACATTAAAACATTAAACATTCAAATCCTAAATAAGCTGTGTAGAAACAACCTTTAAGACGAGAAGGTTCTGTAAGCTGGTGCAGTTTGGGAGAAAATGTATTTTTTTGTAATAGTCATGGACGTACAATTCAATTTCCAAGAATAACAAGCAACACATTTTTTCTGTAATTGTATTTCTAAGAAACTGAAGAAAACAGAAATTGGAGAAAATCTTAATTCGGCACATCAGCTTTAAGATAAGATAAGACTTTATTTATCCCGAAGGAAATTGTTATGCCAGAGTAACAAAATACAATAAACACAATAAACACAAAAGGCAAAACTGTACACTAAAAGTGCAGCAAAAACAGCAATTAAATATCTACAGACAACATAAAAAAACAAACAACAAAAAAACAGGATTAATAAAGGAAATAGAAAAAGGTGCATCCGTACCATAATCCCTGTGTTTGGAGTGATTTATAATGTCCTCTCTCCATTTCTCCATCTCCTCCGTCAGGACTGTGATGCTCGCTCAGTCCACAGACAGCGGTCAGCTGATCTCCGCTGCGGTCATCAAGCTGTTCCACGCCATGAAGCTTCAGGTCCAGGAGACGAGGGGGATCGGCATCCAGGTCCAGCTCCTCGACGGACACCACTCCGGCCCCCAAGACTCCGCGGGCCCCGGGTCTCGCTCCATCAAACAAATGTTTCTACGCCAGGGAAGTGGCAGATCCAGAAAAACAGGTCGGTGTGAAGTCTCTGTGTTTCAGGTTTTATCTTTGTTGTCGTCTGTGTCGTCCATTACTAGTGGTTCCCAACCTCCCCCCCCCCCCCCCCCCCATTATTTAATGTTTGGTGTGTTTGAATGAAAACTCTGCCTCTCTCCAGGGTTAAGAGATGGCTCATTCCTGGTTGGTATTTATTTGAATGTTTAACTATTTTGACACACACACACACACACACACACACACACACACACACACACACACACACACACACACACACACACACACACACACACACACACACACACACAGGGAAAATGCTACAACTACTGTAACAAACTGGATGAATGTGAAGTATTTTGTTAAAGGAGGATGAAAGCGTAACTAAGGAGCACTATTGAGAGACTTTGATGGTTATTGGACTCAGGATTCATTCATTTGGATTCCCGCTGTATGAAGAAATTAAAGGACGGCGCAAGTGGAAACAATTCACAAAGGGATTAAACTGTTTAAAACACATGCTCAAAGTAAGCCGGATTTTGCCGATGTGTTCATGTGGATTCAAAAGTTATAAATAATCTACAAAATGGAGGAGACCGATCTGATCGGAGCAACTGTGACAAATAGTCCAACTGAAACCGGCATGGACAATGACTATGTTTTAGAAATGAGTTTATCCAGACAAGCCTGGTTTGGAATCTTTACGAGCAGAAGAAACATTTCTATAGAAAGAATTATCCATTTCTGTCTTTTTATGCCTTTTAATAGCTACTAACTTGAATTTTTATTCAAATCAATTATTTTTGTATTTTCTTGTAATGTAGAGACAAGGCTTTTAGTGACAATTATATATTGCTTTACAATTATATGTAAAAAAAATAAAAAAAATAAAAAAGGCTAAATATGATATTTGGCCTCAAATCATCTGAGGCCTGGCGCCCCCCCTGCGATTTTTGGCGCGCTCCCCAAGGGGGGCGCGCTCCCCAGGTTGGGAACCACTGGTCTATAACACCCCTTGTTGTTAAATACCAACCAACTATGTGCAATATATATATGCCGTTAATAACTGTAATATATACCTGGCTGCTAAATCCTCAGAACTGTTACTGGATGTGTATTTTGTAAATTGTGTAACTTTTTTAAACTTTTTTTTATTTGATTGTAATTTGTTTATCTTTAATACTTTTGTATGCATGCTTCCTAGGTAACATTAAGCTGTCTTTGGCTCTTTTCTGCTGTAACAATGTAAATGTCAAATAAAGGTAATCTGGTTCTGATTCTGAAATCTATTCTGTTTAACATCAACGTTACAGAACCTGCAGACGACTGCTCACATCAGGAGAATTCTTCCCTAAACGTGGGCCCGTCCTCCAGCTCCACTCCTCGTCCTCTGTCCTCCCCCGAGCCGGTCCCCGGGACGAGCAGAGACCAGCATGCAGGCAGACACACTCCCAAAAAATCCCGAGCACGTCTCGACTTCAGTATCGAAATCCCCTCCCCTTCACAGGTAAGGACTTGAAGGAGACATCTTTGTACCATTTAGATTTTATTGTATATTTTCAAAGACAGGAAACGATACAAGACAAGGACAGGGCTCACACACATGGTGAGGGGAGGTTACAGTGTTATTGTATGCAAGCTCATGGTATCATGATTTACTCCATAACCAAGATATACTTTCATTATTATTAATTAATTCAATTTTTACCTTGTTCTAAATGTATCCTTTTTGGTTTTGTGAAGGAGATATCTGAGTGATTGTAGGAGCCGACGGTTAAATGTTTTAAACAAGTTGTGTCTTGGCTTCCTTCCTTGTTTTCTATCAAACCGATAGACGCCCCAAAACAGACATTTCCAACTCGTTTTCCTTCCTTTATATTTGTGTTACTTACAGTTGATGAGTTGTCTCCGATGGTTTGGATGTTATTATGCAATGGGTTTGCTCAAAACAAAATAACACACTTTTACACATACAAAAAAGAAAAGAGGCCTTTACAATAGTCAAAAAAAAGAGGCAAAACTCAAATAAAATAAAAAAACAACTTTGTTAAGGCTTATGTAGCTTGGTAACCTAAATGGCAGTTGAACGGTTAAGAACTGTGCCTCGGTGGCGTCTTTCTAACAGGTTGCCCATCTCTGTCTCTTTAGTGCAGGCCCCGTGGGAATTGTAGTCTTTTATAGTGTGTCGACTACAGACGTCACGATTAGGTGGCCTTTTTTTTTATAAAAAGAAAATGCTGGCTCCAAAAACGTGTGTTTCCTCCCCAGGTGGATCGCTCTGTGTTGGAGGCGCTGCCTGCAGATCTGAGAGAGCAGGTGGAGCAGTGGTGGACCAACCGGGACAGGACCTCGAGCCACCGTCGCCCCCCCAGCCCGACGCCCCCCGCTCCTCCCCCCCCGCCTCCCTCTGTGAGGTCTCGCCCCCCCTCCCCCCCTCGTCCTGCTGCCTCAGCGCTGTACACGCCCCCCGCCGGCACGCTGCTGCTTCAGCTCCCAGACCAGCCCGACAGTCCGGGGATTGTTCTGGAACTGCCACACTTCTCACAGGTAGGAAGGCAACCCATTGAGATTTAGCCTTTAGGACATAATCTGCTTGCATGTTAAAAACATATTGATAAATCATGTCTTTACGAAGCACCTTTTATCCGTCACAAATTATACAGAAAAGCTGTAATTTAAAATGTAACATATAAAATGTCACATATAAAAAAAACTAAAATACTTTCAGTAATAATTAACTAATTTAATAATATATTATATTACATTATATATCATTCATTTCATTCTGTTTTTGGTCAACTGAATTCAACCAAATTACGAGAGTACGTCTATAACAACTGTCCAAGAGCGTGATTTAAGAGGCGCTGAATTATTTACTTAATATCAATATTTCTGTCTTTTACAGTAAATTCCGTCTAACAGTTTATTGACAACTGTGGTATATAGTGAAACAAGTTTGCGACTAGTTGTCCTGTTTCACTAAGTCTTCCTGCTTCCTGCCTGCAGGTTGATCCGGACGTGTTTGCCGCCCTTCCCAAAGAGCTGCAGGACGAACTGAAGAATGCCTACAACCGATTAACACATGTCCAGCCTCAGGCCAAAATATGTAAGTCTCCAGGGGGATTTGTTAGGAATGAGTTGAGCTTTTTTTCGACTATTAATATAAGCAGCGATATTCTCTTCGTCTCATGTTTTCCCTGTTGGTTTCTCAGCAGTGGAGCAGAAGAATCCTCTGCTGCAGCTCAAACAGCCGGGAGTTGGAGTTGGTCGGGTGAAGCGGCGCTACAAGAGAAAAAATGCAGGGAGTCCCGTTAAAAAAGGTCCCTCGCCTGTGAAGAGACGAAACACGACAAACAGCCCGGCCAAAACCCTGCCCCCCCCTCTAAAACCACGGGAACCAATAAACACATTGAAGGTAAGTCAAGAACAATTTCCTTCATAAACACGGTGGCAGTGTGTGAAGATAATTTACGGCTTAAAACTTTTTTTTTTTTCTTCATAGACGGAAAACGGTCCCTCCACGTCAAACACTAAGGCAGGCATCGCAGAGTCCAAATTCATCCCCCGCCGCCCTGCTCCTGTGCTGGCCGGAGCCTACGACATGACGGACATTAGGACGCTGCTACGGGAATGGGTCACCACCATAACAGGTATACTGTGAAGCAGAGCTGCAACGGTTAACATATCACTTATTTGATCCACAGTAAAATAACACAAGGATTTTTTTAGGCATGAATATCTGTATTCAGAATCTGAAATATGGAGATCTCCTGCTTTTTGTGTTTTATATGTTTTATGTCATGATGAACTGAATATATTTGGGTTTTGGACTGACAACAAAAGACGTTTTGAGAAAATATTTAGGTTTTTCAGAGACTTGGATTTACATTTTTGACTATTTTCAGCACCAACACAAACCAAAATAATCTTTAAATGTGTTAGTTTTAGTCGTACAGTAAAGAACAGTTGTCTCATAGTGCCTACTTATGTAATTACCTATGCTGTTATGCATTTTAATCCCTTTGTTTCCACTTTTGTTAGAACCCATGGAGGAAGACATCCTGCAGGTGGTGAAGTTCTGCACTCTGATCGAGGATAAAGATCTGGAGAAATTGGATTTGATTATAAAATATATGAAAAGGTAGGTACAGTACCCCCTCCCCCCCCCCCCCCTCCCCCGCCTTTATGTTCTCATTTCAATGTATTCCTTATCTCTGATGTTTTCCCCGCAGGCTCATGCAGCGGTCGCTGGAGTCTGTTTGGAGCATGGCTTTCGACTTTATTCTAGACAACGTGCAGTTGGTGGTGCAGCAGACGTATGGTAGCACCCTGAAGGTAGCATGAAGAGGAAGGTGCACTGTGTTCACTGTGTGTTACCATGACACCCTTTTTGTTTTGTTACTATCACAATATCTGCAATACAAATGATGACGCCTAAATGATGCTTTTCCTGCTCGACACCCTGTTCTCAGTGGCGAGAGTAAGACACAATTTAACGACGTCACACACTCGACATGTGAAAGTGTTACAGGAGCCATAACAGTATTAGACAAGAGTGTGTACAGTTAAGTGATTTCGGTACTTTTTTTTTAAAGGAACACAAACTCAAAAGCAGGAAAAGTACTAATAAACTACTCACCAAAACTCAGAACAGTGATAATCGTAGCGCTTTTTTGAAAATCCATCATTTTCCATATGGAGTTCTTTTCTAAATATATAAAGTTTTATATACTGATTTTTGCAGGTGGAGTTTTAACTGTTTCTTATTAAAAAAAACAGGTCTTATAAGATTTAAAATGTCCCTCCTGATTTCCATCTGCACTTATGTGATCTGAAGGTTTGAATAATGTAAGTCCCAGGCACATTTCTGTGTTTCTTTTGCAGTTAAATAAGGTTTAAAATGACAACATAATCATCACGTTAAAACACAAAGCACCTTTTTAGAGATTTCAGAATCGGTTAGGGTTGTAGCACTCCTCAGACTTAGGACTTATGGATAAAGGACAAAACATTTCCTTGGTGCTCCGAGCTACTTGGACTAACCTATGATGTATCTACTACTGCTGTCTCAAAACAAAGCCAACAAAACAGTCTGCTGCATACAGTAGTATCTTTATTCCTCTTCTCTTGCAAAAAAAAGTGCCAAACCTTGTTATTATAGTATGTAAATAATGTTTTTAAAGACACTTGTTTAAAGAAAAAGATGTACGTGGAGGATTTACCTCTTGTATTGTTTACATGTAGTGAATTCTTAGTAACTGTCTCTAAATTGTAAAATCTCCTCAATCTTTAATTGTTTGTAAGTGTTCCAACATGGAAGCTGGTCAAAGCACTTCCTGTGAGGTTAACTGTTGATTCTCAGTAGCACTCTGACTCCGCGGATGATGACAGGGGTTATGGCGATCAATAAGTAGCCTACGCAGTTGTTTTTTTTCACTAGCAAATGAGATGTCCATTCAAGATAATGTAAAGTTTCATACCGCCTTTGTATCTGCAGAAAATCTTTTCTAGTGTTCCAGCCTAGTCACAAATGTGAATATTGAGATAATGCTGGATTTGACCAGGTGAGCTGATTTTTAACTCAATGTTTGTACTTGTGTACTTCATTCAATGGAGACATGTGTATGGCTTGTGGCTACATCATTGTATTTCTGTGATTTAACATTATAGTTGGCGATTAGAAGTACTCAGCAGATGCGGCTGGCTGGCTAGCTTGTGATCTCACCATGCAGGACATTATGTACGTGTGGTTGGAAAGGTTTCTCAAAGCAGTATCCCCAATATGCAAACCAAATCAATCGTTTATGTTTTCAACATGTTGAAATGAATGTAATTCAGAATGTGTAAGTCTCCGCTCACTTTCCAGATGTTTGCTTCTCTTCACCTGTCATATCTTTCTGGAAGGAATGGCCAGGAGTTAAAACTGGCCAGTCTTGTCTTCTCTAAACTGGCTTGTGCCTGAAGACCTGAAGCTGTGAAATTGTTTGTAAGTTTTCTAAAATCTTGGTAATAAACTGTAAACTCTGTATTCATTGATGTGTCTTTGTCATTGATTATATATATCCTGCGTTTTAGGATGGTTTCTATGGAAGCCCATTTCCACCACTTGAAAAAAATTCGAAATTATGAGATAAAAAGTCGAAATAATGAGATAAAAAGTCGAAATAATGAGATAAAAAGTCGAAATAATGAGATAAAAAGTCATTATGAGATAAAAAGTCAAAATTATGAGATAAAAAGTCGAAATAATGAGATAAAAAGTCATTATGAGATAAAAAGTCATTATGAGATAAGAAGTGCGCATGCGCTGCAGTGGCGCTGTCTTCAAAGGTCCCTTCATCACCTTGCTGCTCTCCACCATGCAAACGGCATCTAGTCCTAAATAAGGTAACTATTACAGGTGACTTTTGTAATTATTTATTATTATTTCGACTTTTTATCTCATGACTTTTTATCTCATTATTTCGGGTTTTTATCTCATAATTTCGACTTTTTAACTCATAATTTCGACTTTTTATCATAATTATGACTTTTTATCTCATTATTTAGACTTTTTATCATAATTATGACTTTTTATCTCATTATTTCGACTTTTTATCTCATTATGACTTTTTATCTCATTATTTCGACTTTTTATCTCATAATTTCGACTTTTTATCTCATAATTATAACTTTTTATCTCATTATTTTGACTTTTTATCTCATAATTTCGACTTTTTATCTCATTATTTCGACTTTTTATCTCATAATTTCGACTTTTTTTATCTCATAATTATGACTTTTCATGGGGATTTAATTTTTTCAAGTGGCGGAAATGGGCTTCCATAGGTTTCCAACCATGACTGTCGGTTCTTAAAATATTATTTGAAAATGGTGATTTTACAAATTAAAAATATGAACAAATGGCTAGTCTTGAACAACAAGGCTATCCTCTTCTTGCAGGCATGAAATCCACTAATTTGAAAACATGCAGAATTGTTTATGTTAGAGCCAATAAACACATTTAACAGTCAATAATGTCCCTTAACAATCACCTTCTTATCGACATTATGTTTTGCATATTTGCAAGATTTTTATTTTTGTATCGTTATGGTGGCCAATATATAATAGTTTTTTTTCCATTATTGAATGTAAACATTTATCAGTATTAATAATACAATTTTAATGTTGCGTCTTCGAACAACTATCAACAAAATGTAGCTTTGTTGATAATTTATTTTAAAATTAGGAGTTCAAATAGATAAGCGTAAAGCATGTTTAAACTATAGATAATTGCAAATATAATACAAATACATAGCTTTATTAAAAAAGTGTTATTTTATGCTATGAAATGCACGGATCCGGTCAACCGGATATGGAGTAACGTCATATCCTCAGCAACCATTCGCATTTCGTGCAACTGAAGTATCAGCTCTGATCAGGTAACCGATCATTTAACAGCATTAAGGTTATGAATTAGCACACTTTTATTAACACAACACATAATTGACTTATTCTATCTTACCCCCGTGTGAAGTGTTTTCTGATATCCATGTGAGTGTGTAAAGCTATCAAACTCATGGCCAACGGTAGCTAGCTTAGCATTCTAACACACGCATTTGTCTGGGTTTTTTGTTAATGACTGGCAGAAAATATCCACTTGTTAGCTTCATTCATCGATTGACAGACGTGTTATAAATAGCTGCACAGTAAGCTAAAGCAAAAAAATGTCGCGGAAATGGACAAACTGTACCAAGTTTGTAATGAAGCTCACGTAGGTCTATTGGGAATAACCAAGCGACCAAAAGAAGGTGTGCCCAGTAGTCACAAAGGGTCGAACAGTATAGTATATTCGACAGGTTTCTAATTGGTTAAAATGACCAGCAGTTATTTAAGTGGCGACCATAATAACAGCTGTTTGAATTCTCTGGATATCAAGGAAATGACCCTCAATGCTTCACTTCTTATATACTCAAGCTCAAGGTTCAATGCAATGTTCTCTTTATACATCCATGGTGCAATGGACCACTGTCTATGTAGGTAGCAGCATTTAACGAGAAGCAACGTTCTGTCGTCTATGGCATCTGCTACCGTTGTTTGATAAAATGTCAACAACTTTCTTAGAGTTTATTTGAGTCTGGAAAGGATATGTTACCTGGATTACATTTGCCATTGTTGCTTACATATTTTCTATTTGTTATAACGTGTGTAAAGATTCAAAGGCTTTATTGTCATATGCACAGCAGCTATAGTTTAAGTATGACAATGAAAATCTTAAATTAGACTAAGATGAGCTAAAAACTGAATATATAGTAAAAAAATAATAAAAATACTGTTTATAGTCACAATAAATATGTGAAATGCAAACAGATGAATGCTTTAAGTCATGAATGCATTTCACAGAGCCCAGGGGTGTGTTCATAAAGCATTCATCTGTTAAAGCATTGTTGGCACAGATATTTTATGTAGGTATTTGAATCGTTTACATGGAAAATGATCAAACTAAACTATACATAAAACACTGTGACTTTAGGTATATTGTTTCTCCTCAATGACTGGTGGACAGTAAAGTTACATTACATGCTGCGTTGCTCATGTTAGGGCATTTGACAAGCAGGCATTTATTACAGTTGATTAGATACACCTAGCTGAATCACTGGCTTGCTAAAAACTTCAACTACATGATGGTTCCTATGTTCACTTTTTGTTTAGTCATTCAACAGTATGTCCAACGGGTTGTAGTCAGTGAAGATAGACTCAATATTAGAAGCAGACTTCAGTGTAGCAAAATGCTATTCAACATCCTCACAAACAGCCCCGAAAACAACCTTAAAGATTTAACAACACGAAACAGAGTGTGCAGTTTCCTGTGTGTTTTCAAAGGGAAAATAGTTTGCTTCTTTTGTGTCACTAAGGCACGTCGTAGGCCGGTATGGACAGGAGAAATGTCATCTGTTGTCTTGTTGTTTATTTGTTTCTGTCCTCCTGTCTCGGCTTACACTATCTGTTCTTTTCCCTCCCTACATTCAGAGAGAGATCCACACAGAGCAACCATGGCCCACCAATCGATGGACATCCTGTCAAAGGTTCTGGAGCAGACCGCCAAGGTGGTGGAGGAGAAGTTGGATGCACAGATGAGCAAACTGAATGACATTGATGAAGATGATTTGGAGAGACTGAAGGAGAGGCGGTTAGAGGCGCTTAAGAAAGCCCAGAAACAGAAGCAGGTATGTTTTTCTAAGGGCAGACAAACTAAACCTATGTTGTGTATATATATCATGCCAAATGTTTCCAAAAAGCCTTGAGAAATCCAAATGTCAGGGTGACGGTGGTTGTAGAATATGTATAAGTTGTGTGGACTTGTGAGAAAGACATTGTTGGATAATCAGAAATCAGTGAAACATGTTTTTTCACAGAGACTTTATTAAACTGTTGTTTGTCATCAGTTTTATTCAGAGCCCTTCAAGCCTCAGAATCTCCCCTTCTTTATTTGAAAGATTTGGAAAAGTACTTGAGCTTTTCATAAAGACCAGGTTGGGAAGCATTGTGTTTTTTTGTTGTTAAACTAACTTTTGTTTTGGAGTTGATGTAAACAGCAGGATTATATATGGATCTTATATCGGGGGGGGGGGGGAAGCTTGAATGCGAAAGCCAGTCATTATATTTCATTGTTCTGCTCCTCACCGTAGTATTCTTGTTTGAAGGAGTGGTTGAATAAAGGCCACGGAGAGTACAGAGAGATCTCCAGTGAGAAAGACTTTTTCGGCGAGGTCAAAGACAGCAAGAACGTCGTCTGCCACTTCTACAAAGGCTCCACCTTCAGGTCAGTCCATCGCTGGAGTATATGTACATCAATGAAGTGACAGAGGTGTACCATTTTGAAGATGTTTTTTCTAGTTTTATTTTGACCATTCAATTGGTTCAGCGATAACTTCTCTTTAATGTCAGGTCTCCTCTTTGTTTTAAATGTCAGTAACTTTTGTGCGTTGTCATCCGGCTGTTAAATTCTTCTGTCCCCTACATGTAGGTGTAAGATCCTCGACAAACACTTGACCATCTTGGCAAAGAAGCACGTTGAGACCAAATTCATCACACTGAACGTGGATAAGGCCCCGTTTCTGACAGACAGGCTGCGGATCAAAGTTATTCCCACCATGTGCCTGCTTATCGACGGAAAAACAAAGGACTATGTGGTGGGATTCAGCGACTTGGGAAACACTGACGAGTTTTCCACAGAGATGCTGGAGTGGAGACTCGGCTGTGCGGATGTGATCAACTACAGGTGAGATACCACCTTCAGCTAGCATGCGTTATAGCTGCAGAATCAAAGTTATGAGTGGATAAAAAAAACATACGCGTCCTTCTCTTAACTTCATCCTTTTCTCCTGTTGTCAGTGGCAACCTGATGGAGCCTCCTACAGGACCGGTGAGGTCGGGCACTAAGTTCACAAAGGTGGAGAAGAAAACCATCCGAGGGCGAACCTACGACTCAGACTCAGATTCTGACTGAAAAGCTCCGACTCTCATCCTGTTTCTCTCTTAATAAACATTCTGCTTTTACTTTTCCTGTCCTCTCCGTGACTTAACCTTTTATTCAGGTTTTGCATATTTTTACTTCTATCGTGTCTCATAATGTTTTCCATGAAATGTTTTTTTTTTTTTTTTTTACGAATTGCCTTCCATGTTTGAATAACATCAACATGACAAACATGCCTTTTTAATAACATGGAAACTTCTAGCTGACACAGAAAGCTTCACTGAGCCAACCATTGATCCAATACCTCCCACGTGTTGATTTTCTCAGTGACTGAAACCTTGAAGCTTCCTCATGAATTGCAGGCTTTCTCTTTCACATTGTTCTGATTCTCTGTGAGTCTGACATTAGAACGGAAAACATGATGCAGAATTACATAGATAATGAAAAGCGTCAGAAAACATTTACTTGTAGCAGGAGTTCGACTTGACTAATGCGGACTTAATAAAAATATGACTTAAAAATGTCCGCCTCTGGAATTTTGTTATTGTATGTGTGAGAAACTGATAAAGCAAATTGTAGCACACTAAGTTAGTATTATGGGTAAAACCCCTACTAAAACATGATCCTTCAATTCCCATAATGCATTGCAATGTACCTCGTTTGACTACTCTTCCCTGGAAAAGATGAATGCAGGGAGTATAACCCTTTAGTGTGATTCAGGAGTCTTCCATTATTCTGGCTGATCAGAGCTCAACTCGGATTATAGTTGGTTTGGGATAACTGAGAATTACACGTCACTAAACTGAAATTACCAATAACAATATAAATGTACGTAAATAGAACCGTCTTAACACGAGCAACAGGACAGTGATGCATGAAAAACAGCCATTGCGTACCAATGCCATACTAGACTTTTTTTAAATATGTTTTTTTCTAAACTCCCAAAGAAAATCAAGGAGATTCTCACAACTGGATCAATACACAATATTGTAAACACCTGTGAGAGGACCCTTGAGCTGAAACTTGATCTAAACATTTCCAGCAGGTGAGAAATAACTTTCTCTTTCTGTGAAATACAATCAAAAAGGAAACCTGCATTTCATTTCAAAAGGCTTTTAATTTATGTGTTTTAACAATTCATGTTTACTTTAGAATTTGAACCATCATCTGTAGCTTTATACTTGCAATATTTAGATAGACATTTGAGTAAATACAAAAACCGTTTAAACCATATTCCTTTTGCTCATTGTGGTGAAACCAGAACAGGAAGCTATGGAGCAAAAGATATTTCATGATATTTTGGAACAATTGAACTTTGAATGAACACGATGTGGAAGCGGAGCTAGGATTTGAGAGCTTTGGGGTCTGCAGGCTGGAGGAGGCGGTGGACGATCAGCTCTCCTTTGGTGTTGATGTAAGTGTCTCCCATGTCCTGCTCAGCTGGCAGGCCGTAGGGCGTCTTCAGAGGCTGGATCCTGAAGGACCAGAGGAGAGGGGGTCAAGAAACAGGGTCTTAAGATCCAGACAAATGGCTTTAATAACTGATTCAAAATGGTTCTTATATTGCTTCAAATTCAAACACTTTTTAGGGTAAAATGCAGAGACTGATTTCATCGTTACATGTCAATTGTGATTAAGGAAATTAAGTTGAAAGATTAGCAGCAACATTGAGTGTTTACTTTGTTTATTTCATAAGCTGTTTTACATTTATGTTGAATATTTAAGCTGTATCTTAACCTCTCCTCAAAGAACCCGATTGTTCCATTACAAATATAGAAAGTGTTTTTAAATTACATGAGCGATTGTGGATGAAATACCATTAAGTCGAGAATCAAGCATTTTTCAAACAGTATACCAACTTCAAGTATACAATCCTAACCATTCAAATTAACATTTAACATTTATAATTTTCAAACTGTACAAACCTTGGATATGAATCTACTTGTCTTACGTCCTCACATTTTATTTAGCTGTAAGCTTCAATGATGAGCAGAGCCTTGAGTTTTAGACAGATATATTACATTTCTCTTACCTCACAAGATGTTTGATAAATTTCAGTTGGTTGTTGACTGCAGGTGTGTTTTTGTGAATGACAGGTGTATGAGCCTAAAGAGAGAGAACAGAGTCAGTGCAACAAATCCTTACAAAGGGTCTTTACTGCTCTCCAAGGTTCAAGCAGACACTGTCTGGTTCCTAGAGAGGTGCTGATTTATTGTTTTAATACGAATTCCCAAATCTCTTGTGTTCTACAAAACATTTCCCTCATTTTTTTAACAGATGAAAACAAAGGCTTCACCTTTTGGAGACCCAGGTATTTCACGAGGTCTTTCTCCCAGTACGGTCGTCTCATGGTACTCTTGACTCGTGTCACGATGTGCAGTTTGTGAGGTTGTTCTGGATCTCCTCCATATCGGTCGTGCTCTTTTGATCTCTCTTCAAAAATCTGTGAAGGAAAACACAAGTGAGCTGAAGTGATGCTTTGTTCATTATGAAGAATAAGGCATCATGATATATTTAAATATCTGGATTATTCTGTCAGGGGGTCCCGGAGGTAGAAATGTAATATTAGGTACTTAATTCTACCTTACGTAATTTACAAATATTAACCAAAATTAGTCAGGTATTAAAATGAATTGAAAACAAAGCCTCTCTGCAAGACAGGGCCAAATGTTAGGGTGATGGAATGGATCCATCTTAGTTGAGATTATACTTAAATGGTACACATTCCTAAACAAATAAGCAATGTATTAAAAATCATTCTGCAAAACTCTGATGTTCGATCTGATTCTTACCTCTTTGGGGACTCTTGCTTTGGTGAATTTGCTGCGTGCCGGTACAAATAATGGGCAACGCGGCAAAAGTGTAGCTTCTGTCAGGAGCTGTAAACAAACACAAAATTAAAGCAGACCGTAATAATGTGGCTGAGGATAAAAGGCTCATTTCTTTCCTGATATAGGAGCACACATATAGAGTGATGAGACTATATCAATTTGTCAACCAATGAGCTTACTGTTTGGATAAGTAGCTGCTATATACATTTATTCATTATATTAAATGTAGCTTCTACCACATGTTACATTTAATTTATTTTATAAATACTGCTGCTGCTCCTTTTCTACCCAAATGTGTACTGCAAATAAATTGTAATAACTTTTAATAAGTATTTTAAATGTTATAAGAATGCCCTTTTTGTAATAGTGCTTTATTATAATTTTTTTCCTATCTTTTTTATCTAAATCTTCCATCTAATTTTGCTGAAACAATTTAAAAGTCCCCTCTGTGGGACAAATAGGACGAATAAAGGAATTCTGATTTGGCTGCTAGAGTTGAAAAAATATATTGAACAAAACTTATATATTGTGAAACTCTGGATTTTTGACCACATTTACTATATATCAAGAGAAAGAACATTTCAATAGAACACAACCTGACAGTATCAACATTGAGAGGTACTGATTTTAAAGTAAAGAAAGCATTAAGGTAAGGTCAGTTTGAAACATTAGAAATACTGCAAGATGTTCTTCTTACCTTCAATGAGCTCAAACCACGACAGACCCCCGACATCTTTAATTCGGTAACCTTAGTGACAGTGTTAGTGACGGTTAAGTTGACAGCCACTAGTTAGTTAAACTACTGTGGTGCACGCCAAGGTTAATGTTACCGTGCAGCCCTGCTAAACGCAGAGTAGACCAAACGATAATGAACGCGACGGATGAAAACGTAACTAATTTCACATTATATTCACTGAATTCAAACCGACGACATTGATTCAAGAGCTGAAGAAGAACAGCAAACGGTAAGTCACGTTGTTGTCATGACAGTTATGTCTTCCATCGATATCTACACCGGAAGCTTCGAGGAGTTACATTGAAACTACGCCGACGAAGCGAATGTTCCCCGATCAAAGTTCCTACAGTTATTTGTATTACTATAATTATATAACTAAAACAGTTTTCATTTGATATCCTTTAAATCCCCTTTTTGGTTTAATGTCATTTTCAGATTATTAGAGTAATATAACAATTTTTTGTGATAAATTCAAACTATTTAAAAATACATTAATAATAAATTGTCAAATTAAACAGGATACATGTGGGCAAATAAAAGTAAGGCAAAAAACAGGATAACAACAACATAACTTAAAATAACAAAGTAACATATTCCTCTATGTATTTCAATGAATATTGGAAGATACAATCCCTAGATAGTCTTAGGAAAGTTTTAATTGTACTTCACATACAATTATAACGATAAACGATTTACATTTTTACAAGATCAGTTTAAAATACAGTTGCGTAGTCGTATTTAATTGCAGTATTTTGATAAAGCTGCACACATCTAAACACCATTATTATGGACCATTATTCCACCATGATGTTTCTCCGGGAACTATTTTTGTGGCGCACCTGTGTAGCTCTCAAGTTGGGACGGTTGTACCGCTTCCTTTGGAGACTTTTCTGACATTTTAAAAGCATGAATCCACTTTTAGTTTTCGAGTAACTGTGGAAAACACGAAGGATAAACAGAATAATGAGCCAGAATCACGTGTCAGGGATGGAGAGCTCCGCCATCTCCGTCTTGAAGAGAGCCGTGGAGCTGGACCACAGCGGCCGCTTCCAAGAGTCTCTGGTCTGTTACCAGGAGGGCATCCAGCTGCTCATGGACGTGCTGAAAGGTGCTTTATTATTATTATTCATAACATTAAATCCAATGTAAAGGAAAGTATTGACTGCAGCACGGTCCTACAGGGTTAGGAGCCCGGAGTGTTAGGGGGACAAGAGAGAGCTACCAACCAGGAAGAGAATCAAAATGACCAACAAACTAAATCAGAATCATATTTATTGGCCTAGTTTGTGTACCTATACAATGATTTTGACTTTTATTTGGCATCTCTTGGTAAACTTATACAGGAATTATTAAGACAGTAAAGGACAACAAAGCTGGAAGAAAACAATTAGATACTATACAAGTGTGTTAGGCAAAAAATTACTACACATACACCGAATCAACAACCAAGAGGGGCTGAATGACCCCAATGAGACACAAAAACTACTACAAAGTGAATATATATTATCACAGTGGAACAGACGACCCCAAAGAGACACAAATGGACTACATAGAGACTCAAAACAACCACAAAGTGACTCAAAAAGACTACACATGGACACATAATGACTACAAAATGACACAAGACAACTATAAGTGACTTAATATACAAAAGGAACGACAAAAAGAGACACACAAACTATAACGTCTTTATGTCCTTCTCATATGTAGTGTTGGGGCCTTTTGTGTATTTAACCCAGGGGCCCATTGTCTTAATATCTTAATGAGTACAGTAGAGGTAATGTAGCATGGAAAAGACATAAATAACCATTTCTTCTTGTTTTCTCTCCCCTGACAGCCTCTGTGAAAGATGAATCAAAGCGAGGTCACTACAGGGAGAGGATAAAGGGCTACATGGACCGAGCAGAGCAGATCAAATCTCATGTGAACCAGCTGAAAGAAGGTAGGAAACAAAACCGCTGAAACACAAATGAAAGTGCTGTAAAGTCTATTGACCACCATGTTTTTTGATAATTGCATTTAACAGAAATGCATTTAGGAATATATGAACCCTGCTCTACAAACAGCTATAATGTCAGGGAATTGTTAAAGTTATGTCTTATTGACAATGCATTCATATTTGAGCGGTAAATAGCATTGGGTTATCTGTGCCATCTGTAACTGCCTATATTCTCCTGTCAGATGGGAAATACCACGAGCAGATCAGGATATCAGAGGACGCGACAGGTCACAGCTACGAGTCTCTGTTCAAGCCCTACATGAGCAGCTTCCTCACCGAGGTCTGGGTGGAAGACCCTTACATACGGCACATACACCAAGTGAGATCTCACGTTACTTTATTTTCGTTTGCCTTTGTTTATTTGCGTTTATTCAAGGGATGCAACTTCTGATTTTTCATTCTACACATGATCTTTAAGTCATTTAATTTGTACAGCGTTGGATTAATAACCACTTTAAGGAAAGCATCTGCACGACAGCCCAAAAAACTACATACTGACTGTATGGCATTAATAAGATTAACTTTGTTTATGTAAATACTCAGTGCCAAAATAATATGATATAATAAGGGCCTTAGGGTTGGTTAGGGCTTAGGATGTGTTAATAGGGTTAAAAATAGCTATGAGCAATTATTCAATAGGATAATCTATCGTCTTGTTATGCAATTGTACTGTTATCATTTCAATCAAAACTTATATTAATTTCACACAGACAGTGGTGTATACAAATTCTCCACCAGTATTTAGTATTATTAACCTACATCCCACAAAATACTTAAACTGTTCCTAAAATTAATTACATTTTGAATTTTCAAAGAATGATATATTTTGTAAATTATTATTATATTATATATCATTGTGTATCTTCATATTGAATTGATTAACACTGCAGTTTAATCTCAAAGTAAAACTGCTTCCCTTTCAGCTGTACAACTTCCTGCGGTTCTGTGAGATGCTGCTCAAAGCGCCCTGCAAGGTGAAGAAGGTCCATCTGCTCACCTCCCAGGACGAGGTCGGTTCTGAAACAAATATGGTCGCACAAAGTGTAGTCAATGAATGGCAGTCATTGGCCCTTTTCCAACATAATCACATGACTTGGCTCAGTAGCAGAGGTCTAAATAAATAAATGAATGCTAGACAGATTCCTCTTACCGTTTTGATTTGTGATAAGTCATGATTTATGTCTGTAATGAATGTTTTCAGCAACGCCTGTGCTCCTCCCACGTTGACAGTCAGTCAAAACAGTTTGTATAGGTGTCTGGGTCCCTTTGTGCTGTTGTTTTAATACCATTTTGTCCCGTCCAGCAGGCGGATAGCGGGCAGCAGCTCGGCGCTCTCTCTGAGATCAAAGAGAGTCTGAGCGCTCAGGGAGTGACTCTGGATCTGCAGTACTCCTCCACCATACACGACAGGGAGATCAGGTGCATTTCAAGGATTTTACACATTAAAAAATCACATGATAAGCTAAGAATAGTTTTCAATTTGCAATATCTAAAAAACAATATTTTTAGGATTTCTTTTCACGTAAGCACCCTACTCTCTATGATTGCTGCTTTATCCTCTGGTTGTAAACAAAAACATATTTGTTTTTTTTAGGTTTGACAATGGTTGGATCATCAAGATAGGCAGAGGGTTGGATTACTTCAAAAGACCTAAGGTGAGACGTGATTAAAGTTTATATGAATCCTTTTCTTTAAATGGCAATTTTTCAGAATCACATCGCTGACTTGTTGTGAATCTTTCTTATCCTCCAGGGTCGATTCTCTATCGGTTATTGTGACTACGACCTCCGGCAGTGCCACGAGACCAGCGTAGATATTTTTCACACCAAACACACAAAAACACTATGAGATTCAAACATCTTAAAAACAGTTTTTCTATCTTAATTTACTCACCTGCCCAAAAGACACATCTGCTGTGGGTTTGGAGTTGCCTTAAATACTTGTGATGTGATCGGCCTTATGGAGCCATTTTGATCAGGTTTCACAAAATGCTTTTGTCACACTGACATGTCTTTAATTCTGTACGATCATGTATGATTATCACAGACTTGTGCTGTCAAATGTTGCCAAATACTTTGTTTTCGTGTTAACATATTATTTTCTTTAAAGGGTTCTTTTCTGGTTCTTTTCTTTACATTTTAAAAAAACTTTTAATTCTTCTATTACCAAATGTTTTTTTAAGAATGTCATACTGCCATCTGGTGGAACAGGTCAATTAAAACTGCTTTTATAATTATTTTAAATGGTCTTTGTTTTATTATTTTAATCATGATCAAGCTTTAAAGTAACTGTATTTAAAGTATATCACATTTAAAATATATTCATACATATCAAAAAAGTATCTTGATTACCACAAACCTGATTAAGCTTCAGCAGTTTATTCAGTTCAAATAATTAATTCAGTTTGTGTGTCGAAAGTCAAACTTGATCTAAGAGTTTGTATTCATTTATTATTGAACAAACACTAAATACACAAGTAACACAAAAACACAGCATATATCAGTAGGCCTACGAATCTAAATAATCAAATCTAAAGACATTAATGATTTATTTAGATATTATTCGTATCGCAATACGTCTTTTAAAATAATGGTGCATGGGAGATTATGAGTTTGAGTTGGCTCGGATGTCATAGAAAGGTTGCATTATTCAGACTACTATTGGACTTCTCTTCCATGTTCGTGAACTATTTACTAGGTCAAGAATGAACATGACCACTGAGTCATTGAAATAACATCATATCATTAACCATTGTTTCAAACTGCTAGAAATATGCAAATCCTTCATGCAGCAAATGTATCAGGTAGCTAAGCCTAATATAAAAACATTATTTCTATTCTCTAATGCTGCACGCTGTAAAACTTTCAGGGGTTGGTTGGCAGTTGGCAGTTGGCAGCGGTTTACTTAGTCTATAAACCACCATTTAACGGCTAAAGTCCTTTATTAATCAGTTGAATGAAAAGCCAACTGACATGTAGTTAACTGTTATAGTAAAAACAATGATTATTAAAACATTAGTCCAGCTTTGTCTGTGTGTAAGTCACTTGTTCAGGGTCGCTGTAGGATTAATGTTGAGTTAATGACATTTTAATGACATATTTCCCCCATAAAAAAGCAATTATGGAGAAAAAAACACCCTCATTAAATATTCATGAGAAACTGTTTGTTTGGATGAATGGAAACACACAAGAGTTCAAACAGCGCCGTGATCGGATTATCTATCGGCCTTAATCTGGGTTTGCATGCCCGGTCCTCATCTGGGCTCTGAGGGGACGCTTTATAATCCGTCGGGGAAGCACAGATGACCGTGGATGTCTCTACTTGTATTACTTTATAAGAGAGAAGAGGACAAAAGAAGCGGTTTCTGCTGTCAATGTGCAGACAGATTTCATATATGTCACCACATCAGCTGTTATCAGTTCAAATAAGATACACTTGCATACATATTGTCCTTTATTTGCAGATTACAGACAATAAATCCACAAATACATCCCATCCCAGACTGTGTATGTCAGGTCGGTGTGTTGACATGTGGTTGGTTGCATGTAATCCAGATGTCAGCGGCTGGGTTTATGTTTGAGAGGAAGAGATAAGGATTTGTGGGACGAGGAGCCTCATCAGGAGCTGCTCACACACAGACACAATGTGGATGAAGGTCTCCTCTTCCCGTGCCCCCCCCCCCCCCCCCCCCCCCCGCTCCCTCTCGCTGGTTGTAGCCCAGTGGCCTACATAGTGCTGCCATCTCTGAAACCCTCCTGTGGGAATGTGCACATTCACTGTAGCAACACTGGGATCAATGTCATGTGAGGAAACGGTGTGTGTGCGAGATATCTTGGTCTCTTTTAAAGAAAGGGACATTTCTTTTAAAGGTTATTTTCGGATTTAACGAGGCAGTGAAGACCCATCTTTACGTATCATTTTTCCTTGGAGTATTATGCTTTTTGGATTTAGGGCATACATAAAGGTATGTTTCTTTTTTAAATTATTATTATGCCTTTCTTTTGTTGAACAAGGACCATGCATACAAATACATACATCTCTGATACATGCCAGATTATAGCTAATAGCTCATTTTGATCTGAAGTCCTTATACTGTATCTAAAATAATAAAGGGATTTGTATTTTGAACAGAGGACATGTAGGGTAATATAAATCAATAAATTGGTAGCAATAAAAATACATAATGGAAACATCTGCACCGACCTGCCCCTCCTTCAAATCACTGACCAGTATTCACCTGTTTGGACTGGCTTCTATTGTGTGTGTTCCCGTGTTAAATGTAGTTTTATTAGCTTGATTTTTATTTGACTTTTATTTTATGTTAAGTGTTTTTGAGCATCTGTAAAAGCACTTGATATAATACATGTATTATTATTAACATGCAACACACATCAATATAATGCATTTGCAAATCTCCTATTGTGTGTTGACATCCAATATAAAAACACACATACAGTATCTCTATGTACAATATGACAAAAATATTATTTAATGTTTGGTGTGTTTGAATGAAAAATCTGCATCTCTCCAGGGTTAAGAGATGGCTCATTCCTGGTTGGTATTTATTTGAATGTTTAACTATTTTGATGCGCACACACACACACACACACACACACACACACACACACACACACACACACACACACACACACACACACACACACACACACACACACACACACACACACACACACACACACACACACACACACACACACACACACACACACACACACACACACAGGCTCGTCTCTGTGGTGGCCCAGGGGGGCAAGCAGCCCGGTGTAATATGTAAACAGTCCTCTGAGCCGTAATTCCTGTATGCCTGTCCTCTTTCCTACTGGAGCTTTATTATTTTTTCCCTCTACTCTCATTTCTGGGCCTAAAATCAGGTTAGCGTTTTATAAGGAGCTTAGCGCAGAGGGCCACAGTGTGCCACTAATGTAATAGAGTATCCCTCTCTCTCCCCCTCTCGCTCGGCCTCTCTTATTCTCTTCTGTCCTCTTTTCTCTTTGTGCATTTGCTTACCCTGTCATGGAGTGTCCTTCTCTCTCTCTGCCTTTCTTTTCTGCTTGTCCTTTCTCCTTCCCTCGCTCCCTTCACTCCGCATCTCCCTCCGTCTGCAGATGGGGGACGTCTCCAGCCTGAGGTTTAAACATTAGGACAGGGACAAAGACGACAGGACAACTCTGCCCAGAGAGGAGGAAGAGAAGCAGAGGTGCTGCTGTAAAACGCTGGGTAAGTTATTTTTCCTTTAGCTTAATGATGTGGGAATGTGTGTTTTACCCTTGAATAGAGAAGTGCTTTCCCTTGTGAATGTGAGTACCTGGCATGGGGCGTTTATGATTAAGCTGTGGATTATGGTGCTGTGAAATCTCACAAGGATCTCTGTGCCATGTCAATAATCCACTGGATTATCCGTTGTTTCTGTTGGGGCTGTATCTTGATAAAAGTCTGAGGTATGATTCATGAGCACCATCAAAAACACACTCAAGTTGTATTTATAGGACAAGAGGTTCACATGTTATGTAAGTCACACGCAACTTTTTTTGCAGCTTACATCCCTTTCAATAGGGCGTGCTTGTATTGTGAGAGCAGGTGGTAGGAGAGAGGAAGTGTGGACTTTGCATGTTTACTCATAACCTGCCACATCTTGTCTTATCAAGCGAACATGCTCTACAGGATCACTCTGTTAGCAGTTCCTCGGCAACACAGAGAACAGTGGGACTCAAATGGCACACTAGTGGCGGAGCAGGGTGCGAAACAAAGTCTGTGGAATGAAGAAAAAGCAAGCACCTTGCACTGAGTAACACATAAACCCAATATGTATGTTTGTCAGTCATACAAGTGACACTGTCTGAGTGAGAGATGGCAGTGTTTGCTTTGTCTACAAAACATTATGCAGGCTGCATTGCTTTATGAGTGATATGTACTATTGTAATTCAAATCCTATACTTGCTCTTTAACTTACATAGGATGTTTTTTCTTCATGTAACTGCATTTTAAGGACTTGTAATTACATTGTTCCTCCGATCAAAGCTTCTTTTATGACTTATTGTAGACTATAAAGGCTGCTCAGCTCGCCCCACCTAGCTACAGTAAAGGTTCCTGATAATACCAATAAACCTTTGAACCGCGAGTCCAGACTCTCTCCTTCAGGCTGTCACACGAGTGCATTAAGAGCCAGGGAGCACTGGAGTATTCACACCACGACTTGCCCTCCAGCATGTGACAACGGCTTCTAGAAAGTGTTAGCCTGAGGTTTTTGTTGTCCTGGTTTCTTCCCATTTTCTGACTCTTTATTCCTGTCGTCTCTGATTTCAGTGATCAGACAGATGGAGTATTTCTCTGGAGAAACAGAAGAAAGCACTGAGGATATTCCAGGTAAGATCATCTGTCATGCATTTTTACAAAAGAGTGGGATGTGTTACATTATTGCATATCTTTATATTTATATATCTCTGTATGTTCTTCTATTCATTCCTTTGCAACTGCCTCGGAGAACTTCGCACATTTCTGCACAAAAATACCACTTATAAAATGTTGCACAGCTTTTTCTAATGAATTCAGATATATTGTACGCATTTTTACAGTATATTTTCATACTCTTAATATATTTGTCGTCTCCTCTATATGTATTATTAGTTACGGTACTTGATTTTTGCAATACTTGCTTTTCTTATTTATTATATACGCTCACGGCCGGCACACACAGGGGCGGTGCCGGCCGTGAGCGAGCCGAGCTGGCCGTCAACTGCCCATGACGACCGGCCGTTCTGTGATTCTCCAGATTCTACAGATGGCCAGTCCGCCCCTGCACACGACTGTCACAATCCGAGGACCATTTACACTCAATGACATGCAGCTGATGTAGCAATTAAAAAAGAGACTATAAAAGGTGTAGAGAGGAGAACACCTCGTGAGCTCTGCATGTGTGTGAGTTTGACCTGGATCTGTCTTCATCCCAATCAGGGCGTAAAAAGTCCAAACTCAAGTCTCTGAAAACTCGTCTGTTCGGGAAAAGTAAAAGAGGAGGGGGGGAGGCCGAGGCCAAGCTCAGCCAGTCCTCCAGCGACATCACTGCAGGAAAGGGACTCGGGTCTGATGAAGATTTGGCGTGAGTGTCTACAAGATGGTGTCAATTTCTACTTCTCAGCTACCGGTCCTGACTCCATGCCTCTGTTCTTCTTCTGTTCTTCCCCTCTTGCTGCCACAGGTTCTCTGAGGGCATCATGGGATTTCGGGCATTGTCCCATGACAGCATCTTCCTGGCTGATGACGTCCTGACAGATGCTGAGCCAGCCAGGGTCTTGTCGCAGGAAAACGTCCACAGCAAGATCAAAGCTCTGCAGGTACAGCATTTGACTATAGGAACATTTTTGGGGATCTTTACCATCTTTTACCAGTTTTTTTAAAAAAAAGCACCTGTTCCTCTGGTATCACAGTTGAAGCTTCAGCAGCAGAAGATGCATTTGGGTCCGCCGCCTCTGGTTATGCCAGTCAGACGTCCAGAGGATGTGGGAAGCCGCTCAGAGGATGAAAGTGTTCCCCACAGCCCCTCTGAGACCTCAGGAGCCCCCTGCAAGGTGACTCATTCTCCCACAAAAGGGACACATGGCCAGGTATCTGCTTATTTAATCAGAGACAATTCAGTTTAATAGTATTTGGGAAAAGAGCTACAAACAACATTTTGATAATTTGTGTATTTGAATGCCAAAAGTGCAGGAGATTTCATTTCAGACTCTTGAATATGGAGATTTCCTGCTTTCAGCTGTTTCACATTATATTAAACGGTTTATCCTTTGAACTGAAAAACATCTCCTTGGATTTTGATAAACTGTAATGGACATATTTGGCTCAATTTCAAGATACCTTTTTTATTTTAGGATTTTGAGAAATACTCCTGAGCAGAATGATCAATCAGACTTTGCTGCTATTTACGTTTCACCAACTATTTTAGATCAAGTATCATCTTTTCACTTTGTAACAAAACATTAATGCCAACATACAGTAATGCTGATGGCCGCTAAGCAATGCAGTAAATGCAGCACTTGTGTGTATGTTTGTTTCTTTGTGTGGAATTGTGAAATGTTCCAATCCTAAATTCTTGTGGATTTAAGTCTGAGATTGAGTTTAGTTTAAAATAAAGGTTAGAAGATAAATCAAGAAAAAACATTAAAAAAGCCAAAACCAACAATGCTTTAGTTCGACTCTTAATATATTCTGCCCAAACCAAGCTCATGTTTTACGGTGCAAATCTTAGAAAATAGCCCGCATATAGTTTTATGCACGGTAATCCCTAAACAGCTGTGCACTGCGGTGTTTTAGCATTGCTTACATTGCTAAGTATTGCATTTTTTGGGGACTATTTTTAGACAGAGATGAATCTAGTGAGTACTTACAGCAGCAGGACCAAGTGGGATAGACTGAAAATAACCCAGAGAGACTATGAACATTTTGAAACAGTGTAACAGTGTTGCTCTTTGCTGTGTTTTTAGTAGCTCTAGTTGGTACAGTTCATGTAGAATCGAGCGTAAAATGTAAAGTCAGGGAAGTAGGACATGCACAGATTGGTGGAATTTACAAGTAAATGGAATAAATTAGAAATCCTGTTAAAATAAAAACAATAATACATGTTCTGTTTCCTCTTTTGTTGAAGTGTTATATTATGATTATTCTTTCTTTTCAGACTGCATCTCAGCCATCCTCTCGTCCGCTCTCCCCCATCCCCAAAACTTCACTAATCAAATCAGTGCTCCTGACTCCCTCCCTCCCTCTTCCTCCTTCTGTCTCCCCCACTTCCTCTCCTTCTGTGGTTGAGACCCCGTTAGACTTCAGCTCTCCAGTCCAGTTCACCCCGTGCCTGGACACCTCTGCTGCCCGCCACCGCATGTCCATCAAGCCCAGGAAGCAGAGAGCCAGCACCAAGAAGACCCTCCCTTCAGTGAGTCAACATTTTATCACCAGAAGAGAAACACACTTCATGCATTTTCCTTATACTCTTTCTATGTCATGTTTTGCAGAATGACTCCCACTTACTCTCCCTGAACCACATCAACCACCCTGAGTCTGTGAGAGAAGAATCACAGCAGCTCATAATAACTGAAGCCGAGGTGACATTGGAAAAAGGAGAGGACGTCATTCCCATTACATCCCAGCTTCTTCCTTCAAAATCCCCAGAGGTCGCACCATCGGAGGCAGCATCCAAACCATCCAGCCCGACGATTTCCCCAAAGGAGCTTCCCCGGAAATTGCCCTTCGTACCCTCCCAGGTACTCAGAGTGAAACCCAACAGATCAGCGGATGTGAAGCCTAGCGAACGGCCACACTCGTCCTTCATACAGTCAGAACGGAGGGACAGCAGAGAGGACTTAGATATACAATTACTGTCCCATGACAAGAGAGATACGATTATATCTGACCAGCACCCCACAGTTCAACAGCAGCTTCAAAGTGAGCCACAAATCACAAGAGGAATAAAGAGACCCACCCCAGGATCCGGCTCCTTCCACTTCTCCATCACCACCGCCAAAAACCGTGGTGGAGAGAGACCCCGGTCAGGCAGTTTTGTGGAAAACACCGAAGCCCACCAGAAGAAAGGCGTTAGAGCTGAGGATAAATTATTTTCAAGCATGAAGGAAAAGGAAGAATTTAAAGGGGCTGTGGGAAGACTTAGACAGGAAGCAGGTGTACACAAAAGCCCAGTTCTTCCATGGGAGAGGGGGGACAGTCTCAAAAAGGTGGAATCAGTGACACCATCTAATACAAATGTGACCACAGTTACAGGCGCTGTCAAAGTGGAGGAAGTTGAGAGCAGCCAGGAGGTGGTGGAGGAGGAGGCGCTGGAAGCAAGGGAGGTGGAGGATGATGAGGGAAAGATGGCGTTTGGGGTTAAACTGCGCTCCAGGAAAATTCAGTCTGACGCCTCTTCCAACACTCCACCAGTGTGTGAGGAGCAGGTTGACAGACCTAAAAGACCAGAAATAAGAGACCTACGACCATCAGGTGAGTCCCCAGTTTACCACGTAGACGATGTTTAAGCTTAGGTTCACACACACACACACACACACACACACACACACACACACACACACACACACACACACACACACACACACACACACACACACACACACACACACACACACACACACACACACACACACACACACACACACACACACACACACACACACACAAAATAGATCCTGTCTTATTGCATACTGTGCGATCCTTTTTCCGTTCCATATAAGGTAAGACAGTGCACACATAGTAAATAATCACACTAGAGTGATAAGATTTGCACTGATGACAATAGACCTTTGTACTTATTAAAAGGCCACTCTAACTTTAATAGTGCAGCCAGCCAGTGTGTTTAACTGAACTGTGTCACTCTTCAGATCCAGCCTTCTCTGGCTTCACTTTTCCACTGAAGAACAACCCTCCCTCTACCGGTAATACTTGCATCGTGGCGACGGAAATCCAGACAACCTCGTCAAATCTAAAAGAAGTTGAAGCTGTCGTCCCTGCGCCCCAGGAGCCGCAGCCCGCCCCCCCAACGGCCTCATCTGAGGTGTCCTGGATGAGCTTGGCAATGGAGAAGACCAGGAGCATCCAGCAGCTTTTTACCAACAGATTTCCCAGGGATTTTACAGGCGGGCAGACAGCGCCTGGACCTCAAGCTCAGACAGAGGTGCAGAGTGGAACACAAGCACAGACACTGACTGTAAAAATACAACAAAGCACAACACCACTCGAGGCTGCAAACCAACCTCCAACTGAGGAGGAAACAGGGAGAAGAGGAAGTGACGCACAGACTGGGAAACCGTCACTGATTTCAGCACAACAGAAGATATCTCCTGTTCAGTCCAACACCTGTACAGATCCACTAACAGCCAAACAAACCAGTGAACCTCAGTCAGCGTCTCATCCTGCTGTGCAGACCAGAACAGCCCAGTCTCCTTTACACTCCTCTGCACAAACAGACACATCCTCTCAGTTAACACAGGGGAACGTCACACAGTCCCTCGCACAATCTTACCTTTCCTCCGTTCAGGGGCAACCTTCCTGGAGCAATCGAGGTCTTAATGCTGCCAACCAGCTCAAATCAACCTCAGTTTCTACATCGGCTTCAGCCTCGCCTCCGGTTTCTGCCTTGGGAAAAGGGGAAAAAGAGACCACCGTGCAGGAGAAGGAGGGTCCATCGCAGTCAGGAAGACGGGCAGTGTGGGCCGGGGCAGTGAGCGAGAAGGCTGCATTTTTGGAGAAACGGGCAGAGTGGACCACTCCACCTGGAACCAAGGGGGTTTGTGGTACTTCTTTGTAGCTGCCTTTCATACTGCTAAAGATAATCTTTTGTATTATACTCAACAAATCCCATGAACAATCAAAAACCAAGAGTGTGATAATCTTTCTATTAATAATCTCCCACCTCGATTCAAGTGTTAAAATAATAAAGGTAATTAATATATTGCTTTCCTAGGTAATCAAAGTCGCTTAGTACGCAAATGCGCTTAGACTTAAAGCCTTTTGTTCACTCAACGATGTTCATCTTAAAAATGGGGTCACCAATACAGTTGTGTGATTTAAAAAAGGTTAAGTAACCTCCTTAAACAGCTGTAGTTTTTAGCAACATTACTCAAATGGAAGTAAATAGTGCAACTGCAGAGAGTATTCCCATTGTAGGACATTGTTTGTGTTTGACTTAACTACAGTGTTCATCCTAATTAGGGAATATGTCAGCCACTGCAATGTTGTTGCTCATTTATGTGTTTCAACAGTTTTAAGGTAACAATTGCCTTATGCTGCAGTGTTACAAGATGTATTGTTTGTTAGAAGGATGTTGGTTTTGGTCTTTTCATTGGATATCTTGACAAAAAATACTATTTTAAATATCACTTCTTACTACTTGTTTAACTCCTCCTGTTTTAGACTGATAGGTCATTCAGAGCAGGTGGTCTAACTCACTGTTTTCCTCAGGTGGAATTGAAGAAAGCTCAAACAGAGGAGCAGACATCAGGTGAATCCCCTGCCTCAGTGAAAACCACGCCTCTAAGCAAAGACATCAAACAGGAGGGAAAACAAGGGGTAAAACTGGCAGGTGTGTTGACACAATGTAATTACAATTGCAGTAATACTTATGGGAGTATTAAGTAAATCCATGAGCAGCAGTGTGACAAGTTTTTCCTTTCAGAGTCAAGTCCGGCAAAAATTCCTGACAGACCTCGTGAGGAAAAATGGCCACGGAAAACAGCGGTGACATCTTCATCGCCCTCATCGTCACCTCCTTTGCCATCTGCGCTGCAGTTTGGGGGCGGGCAGCCGTCCTGGATGGAGCTGGCGAAAAGAAAATCAATGGCCTGGAGTGACAAGTCCATGGAGTGAGAGGGAAACAGAAATATTGTTATGTTGTATATCTGTTTAGTCTGTCAGAAAGATTCATTTCTATTCAGGCCATTGTGTTTGTGTGTGTGTGTGTCTTGTGTTCATTTGTTAAGTGTTAATGTTAAATTAAGACAGAGAATTTATTGAAATGTAATATAGTCAGTCTCCACAACAAGCACATCACCATAAATTGTATTTCTTAATGATGTTGTATGTGATTCGGCATGTTAACAGTTTACATTAAATAATTTAAGATACTAATGCTCCCTTTTTGTGTGTAATTTGTCACTGAAGTAAAGCAGAGTTAACACAACATGAGAGTTTATGTGGGGGGTTGGTGGTGGTTATTGTTTTTCCTTAAGACCTTGAGTTGTTGATTAAAGTTCTCGATCCAGCTTTTGACTTTGTGTTAACTTGGCACAAATCTACTACTAAGCTTTATCATGGGACATCCACTTCTGCAAACCAGATCCAGGTCTTAACTAAAAGCAGCCTCAGCAAACTAATATTCACTCCGTTAGTTAAAGTCATTGGATGTTAATGACTAAACTGGTCAAGTTGGAAATCATTTTACTGATCGGTAGGATTAATGGGTGCTAAAGTTAATTATTACTTAGGAACCATTGTGTTGTATTGGGGACATACTGTAGGCTGTGAACGGTTTATTATGAAATAATTCCTAAATAATTACGTCATTGCTAATTATGTAACATGTCTTTTTCGACTCCTTAGATGATGTTACTCCTCAGATTTATCTTTGATCCTCATATTAGGAATCACTAGTTAACCAAGAGGCTAATGTTGGGTTTTGAATGTTAAAGCTTAATCTGAAAATTATAGTAACCATATATATGAAATAAAAGTAGTGGAGTAAAAATATTCCTCCCTGAAATCCAGTAGATATTGAGTATAAAAAAGGTAATTAGCAAAGTCATAAATAAATATATCAAAATCTGAAATATTGGAGTTACATTACAGTTACTCCCATTTCAGAATGTATATATACTGTACTACATATATTTAACTTAAAGTAAAACAGATAAAAAGACAAAGAAAATGTATGATTTAATCAACAACATGATGGAACAAATACAAATAATAAATATGTACAAATATATGAACTATTATATACAACAAAGAAAATTAATTATAATACTAGTGCTGAAGCAAGATTTATAATTAAGTGTATTTAAATGCAAGCATAGTATAAATAATAATATTGAGAGAAAATGTACAGTAGGTAAAGACGTAATGTATTTATTAATCCAACACTAAAGCAGACTGTTATACGGATTGATTACTTTGAGTGTGGCACAGATGATTTATTATTGCAGAATTTTATTCAACTGTTAAGTCAGTATTGCATAAATTAAACATCACTAAAATGATCGAAACATTGGCCAAGCTGGATTTGAGCCTAAAACAAATGGACAGTGTTGAAATGTAATTAAGTACATGAATTCTTGTACTAACTACAATTTTCAGGCATTTTTTTTTACTGCATGTTCATAAGCTAATACCAAATATAAATCAACTGATAAATAAATATTATAAATAACTCCACATTATATCATAATATCATAACATCATATCAGCAGCAGTATAAAAAATACTTACAATAAGTGCCACCATTACCAGCTACAATGAACACATTATGACATAATTGAACATAACCCAGTAATTAAATATATGATTCTGAAATAGGCCATTACTCTGAAAAAGTTATTTTAAAGTATATTTTGATACCAATACTTGGATTGTATGGATTTGAATGCAGGATTTATACTTGAACTAGAGTATTTTTGTCAACAATATTGCATTGTTTCTTCTCTGGGCTACTTTATCCACCAATGCATACAGATAATAATTGGACAGTTGTCAGTTATTTTATCATTCTGAAAAAGTGTATTGCTTCTAAATGTACTTCCCCATGTTTGTCAGAAGGGGTCGCTGTACAGCTGCTCTCTGTTATGAAATATCCTTGAGTTACGAAAGCTAGCACCATGGATGTATAAAGGACTCACACATGAAGTTGTAAACAAACGAGCGGCCATAGTCAGATCTCGGTACTAGTATGAGGGTCCCTTACTTTCCCCTGGTGGTGTTGGCCAGCGTCCTGTGTCTGAGTCGCAGCTACACACTGCGGAGCTCCGTGTCCTGGGTCGTCTCCTCCAACGACGTGGTGGAGGAAGCGGACCTGTCGGAGGAAGAGGTCGCCCCGGCGCTGCTGGTGGACGGAGCCGGGCTGTGGAAGCAGGCTTACCCGGCCTCTAACGTCCTGGCAGACGGCTTGGAGAGCCCCCGGGAGCTGGCCGAGCCGGAGACCGACAATGTGGCTCAGCTGTCCTCCTCTCGGCTGTTCTCATACCGGCTGGAGAAAGTGCAGCAGGCCGGGAGCAGCAGCGGGCCTCCCCCGCACCAGGAGACGGCCAGGACGGCCAGATATATAGCCCACAACAGCGACTGGGGTCATTTGGCCACCATTTCGACTCAGGACAAGGTACACAGGGGAGTTGTCTCAAGTCATTGCTAAATTAACCAATGTTTTTCCGTATTTAAACTACGTTTAGTTAAGCAATATTATGTCTTCATCATTATTATTATTATTATAATAAACTTAAGTGAAAGTAGAGTTAGGGTTGTAGAAAACGTTTTACAAGTAAATGAGGTCCATAGCCACATTTACTCAAGTAGACTACTGAGTACCAGAGTGTAGGAATACTCTGTTATGGGTGAAAGTCCTGCAATCAATTGTATTCCATTCCATTTCTGTTATATTTGACTATTTTTTTTAATTATTTTTAATATTTTTCTTGTTCTCTATCTGTGTTTTTAATTTTTGTTTTACTTTTAAGTATGCACCATGACATCAAATCAAATTCCTTCTACATGTCAACCTACCTGGTAATAAACCTGTTTCTGATTCTGATCAAAGTTTCATTTAAGTAAAAGTACAAAAGTATTAGCTTCAAGATAGGCTACTTAAAGTACCAAAAGTAAAAGTTCTCAATTTCCAGATTGGCATATTTCAGAATAATATTATATGTTTTGATTGTAATCATTTATTAATTTAAGTGTTATCAGCTTGTAAAGGTGCAGCTAATTTTATTAACTTTGTTTACTTTTTGTTGTTGTGAAAGTAACCCCAGGTCTAACTCAAGTCTTATTTAAGAGTTCCATTTTTTTTTCATTTTCAGTCTTTATTTCGAACAGATTAAAAAATAACAAATGTGAAAAACTGAATACCGTATTGTTAAATACAGTATTTATCCACATTCATGGTAATATTTGTATATTCAACTAAAAAACTAAAAAAAGTCTTCATATTAATAATAATAATAAATCATATGTGTCCGAAAGGGAGTAGGAGGAAGCAAATGCTTATTAATTCCCACCCCCTTACTTAGTTGATTATATCTCACACCATTAATCACTATCTGTTTATTATAATAAAGGGTAAATAAAGGGTGAGGTTAGAGTGAGTGTTGTAGCAAGAGCTTTGCAAGTACTGAGGTCGTGTTGTAGAGGGCAAATACATGTACTCAATTATACCCAGATACATTTTGAAGAGCTTTTCTTGAGTATTTCTATTGTAATTATCACTTCTACTTCTCAATATAATATTTTACTCGACTACTTTTGGATGACATATGTGGTAACTTTCAGGTTTAAATGCAACATTCAAATCAACCAAGCAGTATGTTAACAACCTGGTATTAGCTCTTCTTTTACCAGCTGCAAGTTAAATATAAAATATAATGAAGAATTGTTATATATTTCAAGCCCTAAAACACCTTATATGTGTTTTTAGTTATGTGACTGATTTTGTTGGAGCAGTTCAGTTGTGCAAAGCTATGCTGTGATTTATGAAAGGTCACTATGTGTACCCATGACAATGATACAGTTTGAACTTGTCTAACAATAACATTGAGAAGAAAGCCCTGAGGATTTTTCAAATCTTGCACATAGCATGGAACAAAACATAAACTGTCAGGAACTAGGGGGCTCCATACTTTTAACATACTAAAGAGATGATTATGCATAATGTTGCTACAGTAAACCCGGGCGCTTTACAATAGCTGCCCACTGCTCCTAGTACTAGACTCCTGGTACCAGGATGGGTTAAATGCAGAGGCCAAATGTCACTGTGTGTGCTGTGTGCTCTGCATGTGTGACCATTTAAAGAGGGGTTTCATCCCTCCAATTCTATTAATACAGGAATACTTTGTTTAAGTGTTTGTACATTGAGTTACTAAGTAAAGGATCTGAGTACTTCTTCCACTACAACTCGGGTCATATGAGTCCATGTCACTCTAAATTGTGTATACAAAATGTTTCTGATTTTGATTAAGCATGTTCTATTTCTTACTGAGTTTAAATGTTGTTTAAGGCCGTCTATGAAATTCCTGTGGGGAAATACTTAACCCTTTATTCATTCAGTAATATTTTGGCCAAAAATAATTGAAATGTATGTGCTCAAAGTTAAGACATGCTCAAGGTCCAAAAATATTTGGTCGATGTAAAGTAATCATTTGTTTATCATATCATGAGGACATGAACCTCATTGGAAGCCACAGCTTGGTAACCACCAACCAATCTCTAATGTACTCAATTATTTTTTTCGAATCGCTTTCAAGCAATGTGTTAGAATTGGTAATCTCTCCTACTGTTTTGCACAGATCAAAGGTCTTCCCTTCGGGAACATCTTCTCGGTGAGTGATGGACCGGGGGACAACAGCACTGGAGTCGTATATTTTTACGTTACTCCGATGGACAACACTGTATCCGACCTGAGAAGTAACCCCTTCGCTTCTCTCACATTCTCAGAGGCTGAGGGAGAATTCTGCAGGTAAGCCCCAACTTAGTAATACACCTAATAGTTTGCTAAATCCTCCTAAGGCAGAAATTAACTTGCGGGTCCCCATTAACTCCCAATTATTTCCCTAATGTAGGCATTATACACAATTTGTTCCTGTTTAAATACCAACTGCCCTCAAGGTTTGTTGAGTGGTTATTTGATTAACAAATTAGGAAAGAAAGCACATCATTTACATAATGAAGTTCCTAAAACGTTTTATTCTAGAAAAAGGGTATTTCAGTTTCAGATAAAGGAAGAAGTACCGTAAGGACTTTATGTCAGTTTGAGGTTCATCACAATAAGATATTACCATTCTGAAAATGATAGGATATTTGCCTACATCACAAAGCCTGCCACATTATAGTTACAACTTGAACCGATTAATGAGCCTGTGTGATCAATATATGATGTCATTTGTTCATTTAACACAATTTGTTACACTTATATCTGCTTTTTTTCTAAATAAATGCATATTCTAAAGATGATTTATATCAATGATATTGGATAAATGATAGGATCTTTACACAGCTATTGGAAATTGAGCTTTAGTATCTGCTTTGTTGGCCCGTTCTGTTGCCACTAAGAGGCTCAGAAAAACTATAACCCCTATTGAGTGTTTTAATGACAACATGGTGTTCTGTGTCTCAAGGCAAATGGTGTATGATCCAGAAGATCCAAGATGTGCTCGACTCACTCTAACCGGCAAGATGGTGGATGTGGCACCAGAGGAGCTTGTGTTTGCAAAGGAGGCAATGTTCTCAAGGTAACTTGGATGGGCCAATCCAATACTATCCAAAATAACAGGATTGGATATCTAGAAAATATAAGGAACATCCTATACAGTCCCTTAACCTTGACATATGGAGTCTTCATTGTATGTCCAGTATTTAAAGGTAGAGTTGTTATTTATCTGTTATGATAAGTATTTAGATGTTATTGTTTTGCTCATAGTTGCGCTTTGGATTAAGATAAATGTTTGAATGGTGCTGAACAATCAAAAATGCTGCTAAAATTCTGTTGGTGAACATTTAGAAAAAGTAGCAGCAGTATTGAGTCATGTTGAACGGTATGCTTCTTCCTTAAGCGAGGTCAAATATATGTATTTTTAAAGTTTAAATATGATTTTTTAAGATGAACAGTTTAAGTGCATCCTTATAAATATATGATCACATCATATGCAGTTAAAGGGGCTAAATAATGGCAGATACTCAGGTAATCCTAAATACATGTTGGCTACATTCAGCCCTGAAATGTGGGAAAACAACACAATTGTGCACGTTTTGGCTGCTATCTTCATGTGTGGCTCTTTATTTTTTAGACATCCTGTGATGGCAAAGTGGCCAGTGGGACACAATTGGTTCTTCATGAAGCTGGAGCTGATCCAGGTCTGGCTGCAGGACTGGGTCGGAGGCATATCACTCATTCCCCTGGAGGACTATTTTAAAGCTACACCTTTCTGAGAACATACGTCCTTCTGCATCATCAGATACACAAACTAGTACAGCTGTGTTCACTACAAATATCACTTTATAAGGGGCAAGAAGTCCCAAAGCAGCAATGTGCCATATTCTTACTTTCTCATATTTGTTGATTTTTTCATTTGTGAAAGAGAGTGGTCTTCTTTTTCTCTTTTGCCCTTTAACTTGACCCATCACACAAAATCAGTTTTTTGTTTGGTGTGTGAATGTATTTCAAGTCATTAAGCTAGTTCAATTGAATGGTCAAAATGTCCCAGCTGGGGAAAAAATGAAATGTAATTGAATATATTCTCTATAAGCACTGATTACTATTTTATGGGTGTGCATTAAAACAATGATGCTGTTTGAAATAAATGAATGTTAGCACACGCAATTGTGACGGTTCAAGAATGAACTCTGGTCCTACATAGGCAAAATATGAAGTTTTGATACTGTGTGCATATAGACAAAGCATCACAGCCTATCAATATTGTTTTCTACCTCAAAACTTGAAAATGTTTTACAATGTAGTTCTGCATGCATGCATTATTCAAGCTAAAATATGAGAGAAAAAATGATCGTTGGCAACAAATATCGAATTTGGTGAAGTTAGCTTGGATAATTCACTAGCTGTGGCAGTAGTACAATAACAATTTATAGGAATTCATATTTTGAGTGTTATCTCCCAACACTTGTTACCAGAAATAATGTTTTTAAATGACAATCCTTGTATTTAAATGTAAAGATGAGGGGTAATACATGATAGGACTGTGTTCTTAATGTAGATTTGCCAGTGGTTTTAAACATGCCAGATGAAGAGGATAATGCAAATTAATAGAGTAGAATCCTTTGTCATTATACAGGTATACAATGAGATGAGTAGAGCTACTCCTTTTTTAAAGGTGCCATCAAAAATACAAAAACCAACAAGAGACGTACAACATTCAGGAGGAGACAACATACAAACAGCAAGCATTCATGTAGATGAATGAGGTTAAAGGTCTGGCCACTAGATGACGCGCTTTATACCTCTCAAATTAAGAGTCACTGCTCTCTTACATTTGAGGTATTTCAAACTAGGATGTTGTTACCGCTGTAGAAGGGGAAGAACCTCCACCTTTTCAGAATTATTTTTAAACGACTCGAAAACAGCCCATGGGACTGTTATATTTGTATGCGGATTAAAAAAGCGTCCAATTCGAGTTGTCCAACAATTCACGTATTGCACCACAGGTAGGCTACACTTTTATTTTGAAAGTCACCACCGGAAGACCAGCTGTCACTAGTCTCTTGACAGAAAGACGTTAGGTTATTACAAAAAACGACATGTTTTAAAAGCAGTAAGAAGGCATGAATTATATTAATTAACTGTAAAACCAACTCTGAACAAAAATACGAAATAGACCCTGTTTTCCTTTCATTCTAAAACAGGAAGCTCAATTCACTCTACTGATTAAACTGAGGTGAAAGTGAATATAGTTTCACCTTTAAAAGCAAAGAAGAGCTATCCTCTTATAATACGATGGTTCTTGTGCTCTATCGGTTCAATCAGTTTTAGATACAATTGACAATTTATCGTTTTCCTCGCTGTCGTAACTTTCTTAACTGCTTGTTGCCAATAATCACGTGATGACGTCACGTAGCTCATCCGTTAATTTGCCGTTATGTCCGTTAAATATATGATGACAAGTATGGAAGCCACATTTCGCCAATTTGATGTAAATAATAATAATGTACATGACATAGTTAGAAACTTAACTTTAAATATTGGCTTACTATCACAAAATGACTAATTATCAGTAAATACTGGATTATGTTAAATAAATTACTTTAGACCAAAAATAACGAGTTGATATTTCAAAACAGTGCATTTTCTGATTTAGTATCAGAAAATAATTATGTAGTATCTCAAACTAAATCGAAACTAGAAGAGACAAATCCTTACTTTGAGAACATTTCAATATTTAGAGTTTATCGTTCTTTTAAGAAAGTTTCGGACAGTTTTTTGTTTCTCTGCAAAGTGAGTTTTAATTTTTAAAGTTATTCTTTTGAGATAGATATACTAACTTTCATATTTTGCAATACAAAGCCACTATTATTATGGCTAGTGGAGCCTCGCAGCCGCGAAACTGTGACGAGCTGGGGGGGGGGGGGGGGGGGGGTGCTAGCGGATGGGGGTGCTGCAGCCCCCTTCCCGCGTCCATGCTCGTTGTATACTTTTATTTTACTGAATATGTAGAGATTTGTTTACATTACATTCAAAATGTCAACATGAAACAACATGTCACCTTGTCCCAAAAAAAAAGAACATATTTCTGAGTGTTATGATTAAGATGTAGGCTAGCTGCTTTTATTTTTCTAGATTCATCTGTTGCCAGTTGAAGCGGAATCAACGTGATTTGGGGCGTTTCCTTTCGGAGCCCTACGTCACAGCGCGAGCAGCCTATCCCGGAGGACTAACCGTCACACACTCGAAATGCCTCCTGCCTGTAACTTGTAGCTAACGTCTGCCTGCATTTAAATAACATACAATGGCTAGTATCAGTAGCTAGATTGTATCTTAACCACCATGTAAACTGTCTCACCACGGAAGGCAGTAGACTAAGGAGGTAGTAGGACGATACAGGAGGAGCTAGTTTGACAGCCCTCCGAAAAAGACGACCCGAGAAGACGCTACCCAAGCACCCGTCTCAGCCCGGTCAACTGGAGCGTTTCGTTAACCGTTTAACACCCCCATATGCCGGCGCCTACGCCCGTCTTCACACCCTCACGCCGGAAAATAAGCAGGGAGGGCGGCTACGGCAGCTCCGGGGTCCCCGACACATAGAAGCCGAGGAGAGGCACCGCTGAAATGAGATGAGGCTCAGAAATGGAACTGTGGCCACTGCGATTATTTTCTTCACGTCGTTCCTCAGCCTGTCCTGGTACTCAGCGTGGCAGAATGGCAAAGGTAGGCTTGTCTTATGTCATTGCAGTTATCACATAGGGTGTCATTTGTGTACATCTTTTTTTAGTAAGGCCTCGTTAACAAACTGGTAGACCAAAAGCTGACGTGGGTCCACCAGCACCAGCACCAGCAGCAGCAGCAGCAGCAGCAGCATGCCATAGGACAGCAGGTGTCAGAAGTAATCCGGTTTTAAACAGCTAGATTTGTACTAAGAGCTACAATATTTCTTACATTGTCGTTGTGCACATGCATTACACAAGGGGCAGCTATTTATAATGTTGGTCTCATTAATGTCATTTGTGTGCATTGTTTTGAAAAAGGGGTTTCTTCACCACTTGGGGTGTAAGACTAAGTACTCATACCTTTTTACTTAAGTGAAAGTAGCAATACTACATTGTAAAAAATCGGATTAAAAAATATAATTGTTTGTATTATGATTATTAATGTTGGACTTGGTAAAGGTGGGGATTATTTAAATGACTTTATATGCTGCTGAGTATCATAACCTATAATAATACATAATAATTTATTGGATGATTTATGTTCAGTATTATAAATCCATACCATCAAAGTAGCTAGTAACTCAAATTTAAAAATACATTTAGTGGAGTAAAAAGTAAAAAATGGTCTCCAACATGTTGTAAGGTATAAGTATAAAGTAGAATAACATGAAAGTATTCAAGTGGAGTACAAGTACCTACAAATGGTACTTATTACAGTACTTCAGTAAGTTACATTCCAACACTGTAGCCTACCTAAGCGTCTTCACACTTTGACAGCATGGCAGATGATGTGGGCCATCTCTCATCTCCACTCTCTGCTATCCAACCTCCAATCAGTCAGCCATCATTTAGTATGTCAGCACTTGCAACGCTTCCTAATAGTATCACCATTCAATTCCTTTCAATTCCTTTCACTTCCCTTAATATTTTTTTTAAAATTTGATTATTATCCATATTTCTCTACATGTAAAAACATCTGGGCTATGGATAATTACACAAGTGTCCTTAGTTGCCAGGGTTAAACAAATCCATGTGGGAGGGTAATGGGCCTTACACTGACTTGTTATCAGCAGAGTGTAAATAATTGCAGCCTTTAGATAAATTCCAAGCCAAGGCTTCATGTTGTGATCACGGTGGAGCTTATCAGCTTGATTAAATATTTTCCTTTTAATTAGAGTCCAATGAGTCAATGCACTAGGCCATGGCTTGATGAAAGTGTGTGTGTGCTAAGCAAAGGTCAGGTGACGATGACCTCTGTTCTGTGTGCTTCCCCTGTTGAAACAGTTCAGTATGTAGTCGGGACGGATATTAAAAGCAAACCCTTTTGTTGTCACAAGATACAAACTTAAAGGTCCCATGTCATGCTTTTCCGGCTATTACCCGTCCCCTTGTGTGTTATGTAGCTTGTTATGCATGTGAACGGTCTCCAGAGTCACAAACCCTCAAAGTACACCCTGTAGCGAGTAAAACTCTAACACAGGAAATACCTGTCTATGCTGCCCCAGAACGCCTTGTTTGGGATTTCTCTTTTTCCATTGTTTACTTGGGCGTTACGTTACGTCCACGGAGCCGTTACGTTTGGACCAATCCGCGGACTTCCTCACACACACGCACACACGCGCACACACTCTCACACTCGGCGGGACGTTTCGAGGCTCGCTGCTGCGAGGAGCGGGACACTGTGAGCTGGCTCACTGGTTTGGGGTCGACGAGAACTCAGTCTGGGCACACACACAAACTCCCAGCCAGGCTGCGGGTGTGTGTGTGTGGGCCCAGGCTGACTTTCGCGGTGTCTTGCTGTCTCGCAGACGGCCACTTAGCTCACAGGGAGGGGGGGGGGGCAGGAGCTCCAACTAGCCGTTTAGGACAGAGCGTGAATACACATACTGTATACAGAGATGCTGTATGAGAAACCAATTTTGAGTTTGGAAAATTGCACAACATAAATGTATTTTAGTATACCTCAACAATGGAATTATGATCAGTAGAAATGGCCATGACATGGGACCTTTAATAACTTTGGCTCTCAAGTTTTACATAAGAACCTTATCTGTACTTTACATTTTCTCTACAGTTGATGATATTGTAAGAAGGTGAAATGTAGAACTTTGTAAGCATTAAGATGTGCAGGTATAGTCTTTAATCTACTAATCATAAAGGAGAAAAAATTGAGAATATGGGCATTTAACTTTCATTTTGACCTCAATTTGTACGTATCTGGAGGATACAGAAGACCCTGACCCTAACTCTCAAGGAGGGTCAAAGTGAGGGTAAAAAAATGAAATTCATCCCCTATCAAGTTTATTATTTACCCAATTGCTGTCCCTATGGTGACATGTCTAAGTCCTAAGTGAAAAAGGACACCATAGCTGCTAAAGAAGCAAATGCTTGCCTGTATGGTGGCTCAGAGAGCTCAACACACATCTGCAACTTAAGAAAAATTAAGCAAATAAAGAAGACACAAGCAAATGAAGGAAAGAGGATTTCTTTCTATTGGATCAAATATTAAAAGACTGGGATCATGATCCTGATTGGGACATCCCTAACAAAACATTTATTTTACTTGCATGCTGCCTTTCTGTTGTCACAACACATTTTGTATTTAACTGGGCAGGACACAGTGTTGCTTCTGATACAATAAGACATCAAGTCATAACCCGGCTAACGGCACAATGGAAGTGTCCTTCGAATGCCAAAAATGATCTATTTGTAAAGGTCTAAACATCACTGGCTTTTTATATGGAAAATGGAAGTAAAATACAGATGGTTTGAGGATATTTTTAAACATCAATATATGGTTGTTTAGACATTCGTCATTTATTGTGTGGTTTAGTTAACTTGCAGTGATTCTGAATTTGTTTGTGTCCTTGTACTCATTTTGTTACTTCATGTCACATGAGTATTGACAATTTAGTAAACCTGCTTCTTAATTCTACTGTTTCCTTATTTTCAGAATTTCTTTCCTTAATGCCGGAAGTGTGTTGACAGACTCATTTGTTTATGTTTGTTTTTTTTAGCCTCAGTGCACTGAGCAACGTCAAATCTATTTGTTTAGTCAAATGTTGGTGTAAGTTTCAACAACAGAAAGTGTCAAATGTTCGTGTTTTTGGGTTTGACAGGGTCATAGAGCAGAAAGGAAGATCTCTTTTTGGCCATATAGTAAAAGCTAGAGTATTGATTTATTCCATAAACTCCGGGCGGGCAGGAAAGCATTGGTCTTGTGATGGCCACAGATATAAACAGCAAATCTTGTGCTGAAAAGATGCATTATTAAGTCACAACTTAAGCATCATCTCTCTGCTAATAACCTCTATGAAACTTTTCAATCCGGATTCCGCTCAAACCACAGTACCGAAACCGCACTCCTCAAAATTACAAATGACCTTCTCCTCTCCTCCGATGCTGGTAACCTCAACATCCTCATCCTCCTTGACCTCAGCGCTGCCTTCGACACCATCAATCACTCCATCCTCCTCACCCATCTTGAAACCACCTTCAACATCACCGGCACTGCCCTCTCTTGGTTCACTTCGTACCTCTCTGACAGAAACCAGTTCATCTACATCAATAACTGCAAATCCCCCACCGTTCCTCTCCCCCAAGGTGTCCCTCAAGGTTCAGTTCTCGGCCCCCTCCTCTTCATCCTCTACCTGCTTCCCCTTGGTCACATAATCCGCCGTCATGGACTTCAATTCCACTGCTTTGCCGACGACATCCAGCTTCTCATCTCCACCAAGTCCATCTCCACTGCTACCCACTCCATCCTGACAAACTGCATCACTGAAATAAAATCCTGGCTCCAACTTAACTTCCTGAAACTCAACTGCGATAAATCTGAAATAATAATCATTGCACAAAAAAAGTTCACCACACCTATCCATAACTTCACCCTAAACATAGAAAGCTTCCCAGTTCAAACCTCCCCTCACATCCGGAACCTAGGCATCATATTTGACCAAACCCTCTCCTACAACAGATACATCAAACAGATCACAAAGACAGCCTTCTTCCACCTCAAAAACATCACCCGTCTCCGTCCATCCCTCTCTCCCACTGCTGCCGAAACCCTCATCCACGCCTTCATCACTTCCCGTCAGGACTATTGCAACAGCCTCCTCTATGGTTCACCTGCAAAAATCCTCAACAAACTTCAATATATCCAGAACTCCGCCGCCCGTCTACTCACCCACACCCGAATCTGTGAACACATTACACCCGTCCTCATCGAGCTCCACTGGCTCCCCATCCCCCAGAGAATTCAGTACAAGATCCTCCTAGTGACATACAAAGCCCCCCATAACCTGGCCCCATCCTAGCTGACTGACCTCCTCCACAGACACACCCCCACTCGCTCCCTCCGCTCTGCCACTGCCAACCTCCTGTCCCTCCCCTACCGGACCAACCTCAAGTCTTGGGGCGACAGAGCCTTCTCCGTTGCTGCACCCACCCTCGGGAACTCACTACCCCAATCCATCAGAGATTTTTCTTCCCTCACAGCATTCAAAACATCACTCAAAACCCACCTGTTCAACACTGCATTCAACCACTGACCACCCCCCTCCACCCCTATTTTCTGTTTTGTTTATCTCGTTTTGTATTTCTTTGTTTTTTCTTTGTTGTCTTTTCTTAATTCTCTGTCAAAGCGTCTTTGAGTTTCATGAAAAGCGCTATAAAAGTCCCATGTATTATTATTATTATTATTATTTGTGCACAATGCTTTTTTCTCTCCTTTTGTAAAAGAGATCACATGTAACTCTCTTAAAGACTTCTGTCATAGGTCTGGTATAAATGTGATTTACTAGCATGCTTGTAGAAAATTATTTTTGTCACTTCAAGATGGCTGGAGCCTAGGGTTGCATATCGTTGACTTTTTTATGATACCGGTACCGATACCACTGAACGTACCGATACTCAACCGATACATATCGTGATACTTTCATGTTGCATAAGGTAAAAATGATTGATAGTACTGAATCAAATTATGATTAGTACTGAACAAACAATGAAGAACAGGTTATCTATGAAGAAAAACAGATTCTGCAATATCATTTATAACAACCATCAGGCGTGAATAGCCCATCTTGTCAATGCAAAAAGAAAATAGCACCAGTATAATCAATATTCAACCTGAGATTCGACTGACCAGAGAACACATAACGGATCATGAGATCTCGGCATTGCACTTAAAACAAATAGCATCTTTAAAATCAACATTTGCCTGATGAAAGAAAACAAATCCCATCACAGTTCAGTTTTGTGCATATCTGCTCTCTCTGGATCCAAACGGGCCCTTTCACAGCATAGGATATCACCTGCTGAACTGAACCCTCTCTCGCTTGGCACGCTGTTTCCCTGAACACAAAGGTACTTGGTTGCCATAGGAGACAGCATTGGTTGCAGGTTGGATGTGTCTTTCTTTTTTCCTCATTTCTGTAGAAGCTTTTTTATGTGTCACATCATTTTTCCCTGCAGTTAGATGGTTCCTCCTCTTGATACTGCCCAGTGTGGGTGTTTAGTCTGCTTGGCCTCAGGCATGGAGCGATTCTGAAAATGAACATTTCTAAACCTGTTCCACTTATACAAAACTCGTCTCAGCTGTCGTTTTCTAAAAGACAGTTGTTTGGGGGCTATTGGGGTGAAGAGGTAACCTTTGGCAACATTTTTATTTTGTTTATTTTTTGCCTAACCCTTTTGCTTCCGACAGCCTGTTTGTTCCTGGTCTCTCGCCCGCTGTGAATGAGAGCTGTGGCAGTCAGCTGTCCAAACACTCCACGTTGAAAGACTCTCCAGAGTGTGTACTTCTCTGTCAGAATCCGCCTCATCCCCCGGTGAGAGCTGGCTCTCTGGTATCTCCCTGGTTACATCTCTAAAAGACCTTGGCAAAAGAGCTTTGAATACAGGGTAGATATATGAATAATGATGACGGGGTTTGAGATAAGATTCCACAAGTTCTTTCACAATATAACAAAATAACACCACACAATCACCAAGAACGGCCTCCTGATGATAAATGAATCTGGTGACACAACAAACATTGATTAACGACCTTATATGATGTCAACCTTTTGCGAAAGAAATGCTTAAAAAACACGTTGCTTTTAAAAATATTCCCTGTTTAAATGTATTTTCTTTTATTATAAAATAAAGAGTTAGGGCTGCAACAAATGATTACTTTCAATATATATTAATCTGCCTTGATTAATAGATAAATACTTTGGGCAGCAAAATGTTAGAAACAAATCTAAATATGTCACTCAGTTGTGTTTAAATGTTTTGTTTCATCAGACCAAACCCATACTGTATCTATTCAGTTTAATATGGTATAACTGCATATTTAGAAATGTTTTGTTTAAAAGATTACTTTATCTCTAGCTCTATTTAGAGTTACTTTTTTTCTTTTTTTTTTCTAGTTTAATTCTTATCTTTTTGATGTGATTAGTATCAATTTACTGACCTGGGAGTGCCAATATTATTTTGTGGTAAGTTTAAAGGAATGTCAGATGAGAGTCAGCTGACAGTCAACTGAGCTTTGAATCCCTTTTGTTATGAGGTTGCCAACATTTGGTCCTTTGTTCAACTAATGATTTATAAGGCATACAATAATAGTCCTTATTAGTCTTCTTACAATGCTGTATTAAGAAAAAAAGATTGGTTTTATCAAACAGAGTCTGTCATCTTTAATAGAACTTGCACATCTCTATATTTTTTATAAACTTAACACAAAAAGTAAGGAAATTCGTTTTCGGTAGATGATTTCTTTGTCGTAACAATGCTTATTGCCAATACATCTCATACCGTTGGAAAACCTGTTTTCTTACCTTTCAAATGGTGCAACATTTGTGACTAACATGCATTTGTGGGATGAGCAGTAGAGCTGAGTATGTGGGTTTTGCCCATGAAAAATGTGACAAATCTCCTCTGCCAATGCCAAACAGCAGCCACTCTCTGGACTGGTAGGGCTGCCAGGACCCTGCCAGGACCCTGCCAGGACCTGGAACCTCAACATGTTCTTTCTGCCTACAGCTCTTAGATCGTAGGGTCACAGTGTGGAGAATGCTTTGCTGATTGCTGCACCTATAGAGTAGGAGAGGATGGCCTGCAGTCCTGACCTCAAGCCCATCGAACACTTTGGGTCAGCTTGGGCTGCTGTCCGTGGCCGAGTGACCAACACAACCACGTTGGCTGACTTGGGACAAATGCTGGTTGAAGAATGGGATGTCATCCGACAGCAGAGTGTGACCAGGCTGGTGACCAGCAGGAGGAGGAGAGGCTGTTGTGGCTGTGTTTGGTTCTTCCACACACTAATGAGGCGGCTTGTTAAATTAATAAATGGTTAATAAATGAAATGTTGCCAATATGTTTTGTTTCATTTGACTTCAATCATCCAATCCACCAAACAAAACCAAACAAGAGTCAACAGAAAAAAGCTGTTTGGCATTGGCAGAGGACATTTGTTACATTTGTCATGGCCGCGCCCCACATACTCAGCTCTGCTACTCGTCCCACAAATGCATGTTTGTCACAAATGTTGCACCATTTGAAAGGTAAGAAAACCGGCTTTTCAACGGTATAAGATTTATTGCCAAAAGGCATTGTTACAACACAAATGTCCTTACTTTTTGTGTTAAGTTTAGATGTAGTGGATGTTTTTATGGGTAATGTGCTTATAATAATACAAACAAGGACAATAACACTATTATTGTGTTCTCTGTAAATACCAGCTCTGGCTTGAGAATGCTCCAAGGTGCTTATTGTTTTAGCATATTTACTGAGAGTTACAGTAATATTCACAAAGCAGAAAAAAACACTTCCGTTTTGCAAATGGGACTTCCTCCTAGCCGTGCCTTTCTTGAAACGATGCATTCCCCTTCCTCTGTGGTTAACGCATGGTTTCTCTTCCATCATCACATCATCCAAAACACAATGGACCAAAAATAGCACGAGTGATTGCTGTAAAGAAGGCAAACTGTTCGGAGGATACGGAAGGTGTTGGGACAGATAGGTTCATTAGTAGGCTAGATAGAGAGAATAGAGTTTGCACATTGTGTTTTCTCATCTGCCGATTCTGGATGTTTATGTGTGTGTGTATACATTCAGTTTGTGCACTGGGAGGGAAGGCATTCTGCCAGACAACTCCTAAGTGGCCTGGAAGGAGGAAGGGAGTAGAAAGGCCACATCTTAAAAGAGAGAGGATGAGAAGAGCCTCAGGTGGGATGTTAGGTGGAGAGAAAGGATGAGAGTGCTGACAAGGCAGTGGGACCTTGGGATAAGTTACTTTTTCTGTATGTTGTACCCTGCTTTGCCACACACACACACACACACACACACACACACACACACACACACACACACACACACACACACACACACACACACACACACACACACACACACACACCTCTTTCTCCCCAACTTCCCCACTCCTAACAGGGATAGGCGTCTTCAGCTGTTAGTCAGTTAACAATCATCGTTGCTTCCCCCCGCGTGATTCAGCTCACTTCCTGTATCCCGCACTGCAAAACATTTATTCATTCATTCATTCATTCATTCAAGCAAGCATGTTGCTTCTCTTTTTTATGGACCAAATTCCCCGACAGAACACAACTTCTCTTCAGTGTGAGTGAGAGATGCCGATTGTTTGGGCTCTGCCTGCTCTCTGTTGATCCATCTGGTTTTACACAAGGAGCCGTTTGTACAGGCAGCGTGTGCTCAAGGTGATGGCGTTTTCATTGACCAAAAACCACGAGTTTACAAGTTAAGGGCCATATTGACTTTACAGTAATTCATACAGAAAGTACACACAGACCCTCATTGATATAGAAAGATGCCAAGATGTTTTCACATGAATCCTCGTGGCCGGTTTTTAGTTTAAGGGCAGATTTATCCCAGTTTCTTACCGCCGCTGCTAATCACATTGCTCTGTAATCATTTCATATTGCCATACTGATATAAATCACTGTCACATTAATACTTGTACCCACTGAACCCAGTGCTTAGACTTCAAGAACCAGAAATATCAGTTGAATACAGATACATTCGTTTTTTGGAAACAATGACAGATAGAGAAAGGGCTGTAAATACACATTGTTATTATCTATCTGTCAGCTACTGTATTTATGAACTTATTAATTATTTAGCTTTCAGAATGATGGATTACATGGCCATTTGTGACATTTTATGTATTTATTTTTTAAGTTATTTAGTTTTCATCAATGAAAATTAAAAGTATAAAATCCTCATATTAAAGAGGCAGGAAATCCTTTAAAAAATAAGTTGTTATAATGAATTTAACCAATTCATATATTAAGTGATTATCAACATTTTTGCAAATAATTTCCTGTCAATCAACTGAGCAGTAAGTGGACCAAGTGTCTCAGCTCTAAAAGGAGTTTTTATAGTGGACTCTCTGGACTCCCAATGGATTTCATTAACGATTGATTGTTGACATTCCAGAAAGTGGAGCTTCCAAAAAAAAGAGTCTGGCTGATAGCAGTGCTACAGGAGCCAAGTGGAGGTATGCAGAGCGGGTCTACTTTCTGCTCAGTGCTGTCAGACAGCATTCCCTGCCACAGAGACACACATTCAGTCTGCAGGAGCTTATCATCATGACCCACTGCACAGTAAAGGAAGAGGAGTGGGTGGAGTTCAGAGGAAACAATGAGCCCATAGTGAGGAAGCAAACTGCATCTAGGCCTCTAGGTTGGAGAGTTTTAGGTTGGAGAGTTGCCAAGAGCCAGAGGGACATATTGGTCCGGCTTCTAATGATAACACTTTACTTCTTGACCCCACAACCCTTTCACTTTACTTTAAAGAAGAGGTAAAAGGTTGGTGGTGTATCGCCAAGAAAAAAGACAGGATGAGATAAAGGTGTGCTTTTTCTCTTTTCTGCAAACTACACAGAACCGTTCAGGGAGTATCACCCGCCTACTCATGGATCGACTTGCACTTTTCCTCAGGAAAATATCGCCAAGAATCAATACTACTACTGTGTGTGTGTGTGTGCAGTGTGCAATATCAGCTGTGTGTGTGGGTGTGCTTGTTTGTTTTTTCTGTGTGAAGATAAGCGTTTCATGATTTAGACACAGTGAGACTGTTAAACCAAAAATGTTGAACTTGAACCGATACTCGCCAAAATACTAATTATTTTATTTATTCATCTTTTTTATTGAGTCAGGCACAATGAGTTTACATTTATACAGTCAATATTTATTTTTATTTTTTTCCCCTTTCCCCCCCTCCCGGTCCTAGCTAGTAAATTAAATAACTAACTAACTAAATAAAATAGATACATGTATAGGTAAAAGTAAAGTAATGTAGAAGATAATATTAAAAGAAAATGTATAGATAAAGGAATAAAGAATAGTAACAGTAATACATGTACCCATATACTCACATATGTATACCCACATATACATACTTGTGTGTACATACCCACACACATGTACACATGCACATACATACACGTACCTACATACATACATACATACATGTATAAAAAGACACAAAAAAACCCACATACATTCGTAGTTCCCCCCCTTTCTTCTTAATTTAGTGTCTTAAGTTCAGCTATGTAGGCCATCAAATAATTCTTATTTTTTCTATTGTACCATATGTCGACGTGTTAAAATCCGATGGGACGCAGTAAACTCACTATTGTAAACAAAACAATCCCGTTTTAAAGTTGACTGGAGGATAGCTACAATTAGCCTTTGATGTTTGCTGTTAGCAGCTAGCTGTTAGCTCTTTAGCTAATCTTTGGCCCAGGAACATCATGTTAGAGAGGGAATAAAGACCTGTCACACTTCATATATGACTGTGGTTATGAATAAATAATTAGTACTAATGTCCGTTTGTCTCCATAAGTCATGTAAGGCAATTGCGGCGACGTCTGTTAACTTTTAGATCCGCTCCCTAAATGAGAGCAAATCCAATATAATTAACCATTCCTCTTGTTTTCCAATCAATCTGTGGTTCATGTGTTGCACCATCTGCCCTACTTAACCCCAAACGGCCTGCTTAAATGCTTTGTGTTGCAACTAGCAGCTGCAGTGAAGAAACCATGTGGCCAGCAGGTGCACCGCTGGAGACTCTTCATACATGTATAATGCATGTAGACATGTTTTGACTACATGTGCATCTTACTTACATGTGATTTGCAAGACATAGGAGTCTGGCAGGTGGATTCTGTAGTTAGAAGTCAAAGAAAAGGCTCAATGATGTGGAATCTTTCCAGCAACCAAACCAGTTTGATGACTGTTGAATTTGAGTTTAGATTTTACAGTCTAATGTAAATAGGCTGAAGTGCTTTTGAGGTCAATCGGCTTTTTCAGGACACAGAGACAGTCCGCTGAGATTGAGATTTGGGCAAAAGGCATTTGACAAATGGGACATCTAGCAAAGGGCCCGCATCAGGGTTGAAATAAGGTGCATTAAAATGACAAGCAGTTTCAGGTAATGTAAACTCAGCATGATCATCTTAGCTAAACACCCAATGCTTTTTATACAAACACCAATTCAAAGTATTTTTATATATACAGGAACATAGTGGCATCAACATTTCCAAGTAAACTGAATTCTCTTTACATTTTGGATTCCTCATAAGCCACTTTCATCAGCCTGTGTATTTTGATGGTAACCGTTTTTGCTCGAATGCTCCAGTAAATGATTCACTAGCTTTTCTGTAGTTCTTTGCTTTGACAATTTGCTCCCATCCTTGCCAGGTTTTCTGGGACTCAGGTCTAGACTTAGAAAATCCCTAATCACACCAGTTTATAATAACATTTAAACTTTGCCTCTCAAGGAAAACTTGAGATTTGTGATAATGGCTTTTATAGATAAAATCGACTTGACTTGTTACCTCCAAACATCAGTAGACAAAAATGAAATCCATGTCTGTTTTTAAAACACCTGGGGTCGCTTTTACAAAGATATTTTTTGTCTTTAATGTGTTCTTAATATTGCTCTTTAATGCCTACAAATGTATTATGTGTAATAACGAATAGTGTTGTTAAATTCTGTTTTGTCAACAATAATTTTTAGCTTGGAAAAAGTCTCAATTTACCCAGAATTCATTAGTCACTGTCAGGAATGAGACAGTTTTTGCAACGGTAGACTTAAAGGTAGGGTAGGTAAGAATGGAGAAACCAGCTTGAGTGCGCAAGAATTTGAAAGTACGCAGCCGAATAAAATCTGCCCCCTCCTCCAGACTTCCTTACAGAGCCCCTCCTCCAACACATACAAACGCGCACATGACCAATGAGGGCACGAGATAAGTTTGTGCATGAGATGGAAGGCTGACAGGCAGGTAGGCCATCCAGTTATTTTAGCCTGGCCGGCTCAGATGATTGGTCGTGCTTTTTACAGCGTCACGGCTTCCACAGAGGACATTTTTTAATGTATTTATTGTCAAAGCATTTAATGTATTCATTGCTATCGGGATGTTAAGAGCATTCCATGGAATATAACAAAAAGTGTTTCTGAAGTGAATTACCTACCCCACCTTTAAGACATACATAGGAAGTCTGACTATTAATAATAATAATAATAATAATAACTTGAATTTAAATAGCGCCTTTACAAAGAAACATACAAGGACAAAAAATAAAACATACAAAATTAGTTTGATATAGGCCTTACTCAAAGTCTGTCGTTGTGAAACCACCATCAAGTTCTTCTATAATTTATATGAGCTTGTATTTCAAGGATAATTAATCGCCACTTTACTCACAGTGGAAAATGACTCCCTTAAAAACGTCTTTTGGCACATTTCTGGTTGTAATTGTATGGAATGAATAGTGCTTATACTATCTGTTCTTTATTTCTTCTTCAAAAGCCATGCCCTGAATACAGTTAACCACGGATCAGCATGACAACTGTAAAATAACGGTCATTATTTCTCAATGACTGGAATGGGTGTGGGTTTCCTGGTTATTTGTTTAGACATGATTTCGTGATTGATTGTTAAATTTAGGAGTTGTGTAATGCAAAGTGAAATGTGCTGTAAAAGTGAAACATTGCTTTAACAAGGACATCTGCATACTCTGCTGCACCTCTCTCACTCACACGTAAACTGCATCAGCACTCATGAAGCCTCAGTCAGCAGCACGCATCAGCAAGGAGAGCCAGGTCAAGGACGAGATCAATGCGAGGGCTTTGATGAGCTAATGCATTGACTGATAAAACTCTTAACACTCTGTTGGGTTCAGGGTTGGATTTCTGTGAAGTATTTCTCAGATCATCCTTGTTCTCTCCTGTGAAGTTTAGAAGACAGAAGTTTGAAGATCTACGTTGCAAAGCTCACGCAGCCTTGTCGGTTCTATCGCTCTCTGAAATCTAATCTTCAGATAGACCACTTAAAGGCCATTACCTGGGTCAGTTTGAGCAAGCACAGTGCAATAACAAGTACAACAACAGGGATGATGTGACGATTAATCAATACGTTTATTTAAACATTGTTTACATGGGGAACCTATAGATTCATGAACACCTAGTCAGTTCATGAACACAGTCCATTTGTTGTTCTTAACACGTATGAGTCTCATTCCTGAGGAAAAGCACGTTCTTCATTTGTTTGCACAGGAACTTTCTAAACAAAATGAGTATTTGAAGCTCACATTAAGACATTAGCAAACACAGGCTTCTTGTTTTGACCTAAATAAGTCTACAGACAAAGCTGTCGGAAGTTTAAACTTCAACTTTTAACAGATTCATTCAACCATCACATGGAAACTCCCCGTCTCATCTATTTTCCATTGAACGGCTGGTGCCAGTTAAAGCCTACAGATTGCTCTTTAAAGAAATTAGCATTCTTACCCAAAACGGAACTTTTGGTAGAATAAAATAAACACATTATCTTCAGATGCTGTAAAAATGCCATAATAAGTAGCAGAATTAACTTTGAGCCAGAAATGTGTGTCTGTGATTGAGTGTGAGGCTTTTAGCTTGTTCCTTTTTGAAGAGTGTTTGTTTTAACCGCCATTATACAGTATATTCAACTCCCAATACCTCCCACCAGAGTCATACTGGGACTGAGAGGCTTTTTATACAAGTGCCCAAAGCTCACATGCCGAAAACATTAACACTTACACAGTTTTTGTGATATAAATAGAAGCCGATGATGCCAAAGACCTTGGAGACACTTTAGGATGTTTTGCTGACACCTTCCTCCTCAGTTTGTATTAACACGTCACCACTACACTGAATCAACACGAGACCCGCCAGACATGCCTTGGTGAGCTAGGTGAACAATAAATCACAGTGTAATGCCAACTGCTGCTACATTCAGTACCAACATGTGAGTGTTATACTTACACATTCATGCACATTCAGCTACTTAATGTTTTTTGACTGAGGCAATGAACATTTGAGGGATCAGTCCAAATTTGTAAGGGCCACTCGTAACACCCCTTAATATTGAAAGTATTAGGTTGGCCTAGTCTGACTGTGAGTGCCATGCTCAGTAGATCTGCAAGGCCCAAGCACTCATGCCACAGGCTGATAGCAATTACTGACATCAGAGATCGAAAAATAAAATCTCTGTCTAGATGGCCAGACCGCCTCCGCCTCGCATATCTCTATTAAAGATTCAAAAGAACAGAGCAAAGAAATCAAGGAGAACAATTCAAGACAATCTATCAACGGAGAGCAAGTGCAATGGGTACAGAGAAAAAACAAGTGTATCACAGGATGGATGAGTAGAGAGCTAAATACATAGACTACACTATATCATATATCGGAAATTAAGAGAAAGGGGTTTAGACTGTCTGTGTGAGGAAACATGTTGGATGCAAACAGGAGAAAGCAGAGGAGAGCTTGTTAGTCACTTTGCCCTTCCCCCGCATCGCATGGTTCTGGAGAGCAGAGAAGAATAATGAGATTCAATAGATGTACTGCAGACCTCTGGTAATTGTTTAATGCATTTTCTGTACCCATCATGCATCAGCTGCCTGTATACCAGCAGAGTAGTTCCTGCTATTACTTAAATGTTATGCTGATACCACAGAAAAAAAAAAATGATCCCTTGTTTTTTCAGCAGTAAGTTAAGGTCAACTAAGTCAAAGCATATCAAGAATGACATTTAACTGAAATGTCAAGATATTTACAAGTAAACATTGCCTAACAGACTTGGCATTAACAGACTGCTCTGGTGATGAGTGAGGCATTTCCTTTGACGGTAATGTGATATTTCTCAATATTTGGAAACCACCTACTGTTTCACCACCTTATGCTTCTGAACAGGTGATAGATATAGCTCAATAGAAACCTTAGGCGCTTTCACACCAAGTGCTTTTCCCACGAATATTTCCCGGAACTTAATTCCCCGGAACTCTTTAATTCCTGAACTATCAAGTAGATCGCGTTCACACCGGAATAAGTCCCTGAGGGAGGATTACGCAAATGAATCCGCTGACGTCACTTCTTCTTCTTCTGCTTTGGGTTTACTGGCAGGCCGCAAACAACTTCACTGCCACCCGAAGTCCCGGATAAATCGTCAGAAGCGCCGACTCCTCCTCATCACTCCACCGCTCCCACGTTTTATTTTGTGTTGCCATAAGTTAGTCTCTCTCCGTTGGTGCGCTGGGCTAATGCTAATAATGCTAATGCGAGCAAATAAAATGGCAAACAAAACATTTCTGAGTTTTACGGGGCGTGGTTTGCAATTCGCCTAGCCAATCACCAATTGGAAAAAAAGTTCTAGTTCCAGATCTTTTTGGTGTGAACGCAAAATCCCAGGAACTGTCGGAACTATTCCTGGGAAAAGCACTCTGGTGTGAAAGCGCCTCTTGTCTACTTCACGTTTCTGTTCCTGTTGTGTGTCTTTGTTTCTTTGCTCAGTAGGATTACAGGTGTGGTCACATCTCAACAAGACTGAAGTCCTACAAACAAAGGGCCCACCTGAAGATGAAAGTCTGTTTTTAGTTTGAAGCTGCCCTTTTCATGAGGTTTTTTGGCCAAATGACAGCATCTGTCTGTGTGTCTTAGAGATCAACATTTAGGAGGAACAACGTGGTTCTGTGTGAAAGAGGATACTGGGCAGAGAGGCCGGACAATAGCTCAGTCAGAGAGAGTGATTGAGAGGGGAAGATAAAGTGAGGCTGGGTTTTGTTGTAGTGAAGGGCTCTCTGAAAGGGCACGATATATCTACTTTCAGAGGAAGATCAGAGAACACACACACAGATAATGCACACACAGATACACACAAACACACCCGAGGTCTACTTTGTTCTCTCCCTGAAAGATTGTCAGTTTTGGAACAAATTCATTTTCTACTGCTAATAGTGACTCTTGACTTGTTTTGTAGGTATTCCACTGACTGGCAAACACATGTTCTTCTTGATTTGAAATCATCTCTATTTTTATTAATATAGAGGCTTGTTTATTTATTATAATCCGATAGTCAACCGTTATCCATCCACCTGACAGGAGTTTCATATCAAGATGCTGATTGTGTGTCCGGGTGGGACTTGGGCCTGTCACAGTAAAGTCCACTCTAAAATGTGCCGATTTTTAAAAATGTATAAATACACATTTAAGAGGTACTCTGAACGACGGATTTCACAGGCACTTTTTGGTCACACAGGATTCATTCATTCATTAGGAAAGAGAAGTGCCTTTTGCTATCTTTCACAGATATTTGACCAACATTTGAGAGGAATAAGCGTTTTGGTTGTATGGGATAAGTGTTGTATATTTAATTTCTGCCTATAAAAAAGACAATCAAAAAGAAAGGATATAATAAAGTGTATTTATGTTGCACATTTAAAATGATTACAAAGTCCTTTTACAATTTCAAAACAATACGATGGTCAGGTAAACACATTTATAAGAATACTAAAAAAGAAAAGACCCCAAACATAAACATTTCCATGAAGTAAGGTTAGCATTAATGCTGACTCACTGTTTTGTTTTCAGTGTATTCAATTCATGTTTAAATGTTTAATGTCATCCCACCAACACACCACAGCTTCTTCTTCAAAGAATTTCACAACATTTTATTTTAAACTGTCACACCAACCACTAGACCTCTGTTTCCTGATAAGAGCCCAGGCTCCCCACATGTTCACAGTAAACGGCTTCTAACGTAAAAGGTTATTTCCACTAAAACAAACGTGTAGCTGAAATGAGCAAAAAAGCTGCTTCTGTATCATTGTTGACAATATTATCATATGGTACGACATTAGGAATAAAAAAAACAGGTTTGGGACAGGTGCTGTAAACTGTACTATCATAACAAATCTGGTTGTGAAATAAAAAGTGCTCTCCCTTCCCTGTGCAGCTTGTCTTAATGTACTCATCAGATGTAATGCTCTTATCCAAAGTGCTGAAATAAAACTGGTTGAACTGAAAAGAGACTCGAAAACGCAAATTCTCAGTCAAGGCAATTAGTGTTTAGGGAGGACCCGAAGTTAGGATGTTAAAGCATTGTGATATCGGACAGGTTTGAACACGTGAGCATACATACTTGAATGCAAACAAGAAGGAAGCGTGAAACAAGTGAAGCGTGAATGGTTATCTAAGCCAGTATTTTGATGCAATGCCAAATCAGTATTCATATTAACATCTCTCAGCATTTCCTGTTATTAATCTTAGTGCTCTGTGTAGCATCCTGCCAATCCTTCTGTATGGTGTTGTTGCTGCATTGGCTTAAAAAAAAAATGTATTTAAAGTTTTCATCATCCTGGAATAGTTTAATTTGAGACATTCTGGCTCTGCCCAGGAAAGTAGCGCCAAAGGGAAATATAAGCTGAAATGGATTGCTTGGATGAGCCAGTGTAATATAAAGGTCATTGCATACATTGTGTTGCTGCGAAATGTACACGACTCAAACTGCCATGATAGAGTAACTCTCTTTTCTTCCAAGTATTAGATTGTGTTTGATGCCTATTCTGTAGGTGTTACTTAGTGGCTGAACCCTGCTCCCAGTTTTTTAAAACAGTTTTATAATAGTTCTACATTTTCTCAACTAATTAATAACTTCTTCTTCTTATTGTGTTAAAGTATCATCAATATTTCACCAGAATAAATTCCTTGTATGTGTAAACCTACATGGTGATAAACTTGTTTCTGATTCTCTGAGCTTAGAAGTGGACCTTAGTCGGACCATTGTTTTATTTCTAATTTCTGCAATTTAAATAGTACATTACATACACATTCCAAAGTGACTTGCAAAGCAGCTCTAGCAATCTGGGGTTCAATATTTTTCCAAAGGACACTTCAACTTGTTGACTGCATGGGCTGGGGATCAAACCACTGACCCTCTGATTGGTAGATGACCAGCTATGACCATGTAGCAGATCCTGTTCTAATGCACTCAATTGGTTTCCTTTTTTTCCCTCACAGAGAAGCTGATAGCGTACCAGCGGGAGTTCCATGCCTTGAAAGAGCGCCTTCGTGTGGCCGAGCACCGGACGCTGCAGCGCTCGTCGGAGCTCAACAACATCCTCGAGCAGTTCAGACGAGCCATCGCCGAGTCCAACAGCAGCAAAGATGCTCTCACAAACTTCTCAGGTAACGGACATACAAACGCATACAAAGACCTGTTAACTAAACGTGTACACCAGGGGTTGGCAACCCTTGGCACCGTAACCAGTGGCACACTAGGAGAACCAGAGCGCGTCTCCAAGTTACCTGCAGAAGGAAACCATGCACGCAACGCAGCCCCACTCTCTTTATCTCTAGGTGACATTCTGCCGCTTTCCTCCGTGGTGCAGTGTTGATCGTTTCATCACGGAGGAAAGCACTTCACTAATTGCAGTACCCATAAGGAGCTGTACAAATGCCGCAGTTTTTGCGTGGCTGTGTGTTTAGTTGAAAGCCCAGTGGCGATCTGCTCATCGAAATGATATGCTACAAAGGGGCGGACTGGCCATCTTGTGTGTTGAACTTTCCTGTCGGCTCCCAGACCGTAGTCGAGGAGGGCAGAAGCAACAAGCTTCAGGTTCAATAATAACCCACTTTAGCATAAATGACTGGAGAGAGGCGAGCTCTTCTTGGGAGGCCGTTGCATTTATTTAGCTGTTCTTTTGTTTCACAAAATACATCACAGACCTCTGTTTTTCTGCTGCCTCGTTTCACTTCCAGAAACATACACACGTTCCCTCACTGTCGCTCTACCATCCACAAACACAAGCCACACCCCTCTTCCTCTCTCTCTCTCTCTCTCTCTCTCTCTCTCTTAAAGGGACAGCGATCTCATCTCACTCTGCATGACCCTAATATCATAACATGTGTGCTCTGGAGAATCACAGAACGGACGATCGTCCTTATTATTATGCCGTTTAAACCAACTATTTAAATGTGTTTGTTAAATTCGGCATCATGTAAGTTGCGCTGACAGGTCCACACACTGCTTCCCCGCAGCGAGGCTCCCCCGCCCTCCTGCTGATAGTTGACGAGCAACAAGCTCCTCAACCCCCCCCCCCCCCCGTTGATCATTCTCGATCGTTGGCACGCTGATAAATTTTTTTTTTTAAAATGGCACTTCATATCAAAAAGGTTGCCGACACCTAGTGTACACTGAAGTAATCACTTTCAGTCATTTGTGTTGAATAGCATAGCTAATCCCACCATCCCTCTTGTGCAGTATCCTTTACCCTTGTTGTATCATTTAAAATCAACAAACACGCAGCTCCTACAAAGGCTTTTTAGTTTTTTGTCTGCTTTTATGTTTCAATCCATTGTAACACAGTGTTATGAAGATGGCTTAATCTTATTAGATTAAAGAAAAATGCTCAGGGGAAGTACCTTTCGTTTTCTTTCTAAGAGCTATTACATTTGTAATGGAAATGGAAATGGAAATGTTCTTTGCTCATTTTCCGAATGACCAGATTCTCAAAGGCCTTTCTGTGAAACCTACAAAACCACTTTGTGGACACAGTGATCACAAGACCATGTCACTGCTCGCCACAGCACATGATTCAAATAACAGTTAATGTCTTGTTTGTACTTTTGTTTTTTAAGCCTATGCTGCACATTGTCTGCCAACTTTAAACTGAATAACCTAATTTATATTCTGTTCATAAATGCTGTGTTATACTTCTCAAACTAAAATGGATTTACTAATTTAGGTTTTGATATGAATGCACACACACACACACACAGACAGACAGACAGACAGACAGACAGACAGACAGACAGACAGACAGACAGACAGACAGACAGACAGACAGACAGACAGACAGACAGACAGACAGACAGACAGACAGACAGACAGACAGACAGACAGACAGATTATTTAATCCTATTAATGGCTGCTGGGGACTAGTACCACACATCATGAGCTCTGCCTAAGAGAAATACAGTATAACCTTGTTCACTATGTATTAAGTCACAAGCATAGAAGATCCTGCTGCCAGTGATTTTTCATTTACACTTCAAGGAGTCTGAATTGTGCTTTTTTAAATGTTTTATTCAAGAGCAGGAGCACATTAACAGGTGGTGCTTTTTAAGTCAGCATAATTATTCCACTCCTGTCATCCTTTAATGAAACTGAGGAGCGGAGTCCTCTAAACGTGTCCCTGCTTTCAGATGAGACACAGAAACTCCTGAAGGAGCTCTCCAACAGGAGACCCCTCCAGGTGCCAAACATCTACCACCACCTGCCTCACCTGCTCAACAATGAGGGCAGCCTGCACCCCGCCGTGCAGGTGGGTCTGGGCCGCACAGGAGGTAAGCAGTGCACACGCACGCAACAGTTACTGTCCTGATTAATGAGCTTCTTCTCCAGAATATGCATACTACACAAACACAACAAACTCTCCCGAGATGCTCATTACTCCAGAGAGAGAGAGTCGGGTCTCAACAAGTCCTCTATGGTGACTCGTTCACTACAACTATCCCCTCTGGAATGAGCTTGGTAATAGGATATTTTTAGAGAAGATAATTACTTTATAGTGTCTGTACAGTGTAATTCTTTATTTACTTTACAAGGTGTGTATTTTAACTCTTATCTTAATCTAAGAGGAGTTCCCTTTTGCTCTCATTCATTGGTCTTATATTGGACATGAGGTGCATTGTAAAAAAAAAAAAAAAAAAAATGATGTGACCTTCAACAAAAATGTACAATAGGAAACACTCCTTAGCCAAGTATGTGTTTAAAGAAAATGTGTATTCCTACTTATGTACATTCATAATATAAACAGACTTGACTACACTTTCATTAACCCTTTTTACCATTGATGTAGGGTGGGTGGCATTGAGTTGTTGAGTTATCACTAGTTTTCTTTATTCAAGACACTCACAATCAACTTTTACAAAAGTCAAAGATGCTGTCTTTGATAAGCCTCCTCTTTCACACGGACAATGTATCTCCTTTTTTCCTTTTCTCTATTAACTCTTCTTTTAAACATCCCCATTTTGATTTGTTCCCCTCAAACAGCCGCGTTCAGCATGTGATCTCTGCTATATCAGGTTCTCTCGAGGATTACTTATCTGGCATTGGGAGTGATAGGGGGAGTGAATGTGGGGCTCGAGTTTAGGGGCTAAACAGCTCAAGTGGTGTTCCCACATTCCTAATGACAATGACCTGTGGGGGGGGACAGAGGCCCCTGCCAAATTAGAGGAAAGGAAGGAGGGATAAGTTGGGGGGGGGAAAAGGAGTTTCTTGTCCCTGACCCTAAGCCTGTTTGATCAATGAATGCAAGGTATTCCCACAGGACCCACGTATAGATGCAAGGCCTATCATTACCATCTCTTAACCATTGTCATGCTGTCTGCTTTTATGACAGGCGGGCAGGTATTTGTTACCTTTCTAAGACTCGTCTTGGCTTCCCTCAAAGAACGTCTAGCCTCTGATAATGCCAAGTTTGTTGTTTGCCACTGCTTTGTTCTCCCCAGCTTCCCACCCTTAAACACTATCAGTGGTGCTCACTTGAATGCTTAACCACGCTCGAGGTATTCTGGGGAGTGATTGTTGATGTCTGCGGTGGGGGGATTCACAAAAATACATACTTGTCTCATAGAAGTGTTTCCCCTCCACCACCAGTGCATTCCCCATGCCGTCATGCTTCCTTTTTTTTTTTCTGTCAGTCGTTGTTTTTCGTCATCTAATTCTTTCAATGTTTCACTTTCCCCTTGTTTCTCTGCTGGTCTAAGCATATCTGACATTGGGATATTTATAGCTCGGCAAATTAGGACAGCAGCTCACTTTAAATTGAACAAGGATTATGTGAAGAAAACAGCTCAAAGAACCTCTGAGACTGAGAGTGTTGGAGTAGGGTCTGACTGAAGCCCCTTTTAGACAGAAACCAACAAAAGAGCATTATTCTGAATGCAGCCGTGCTTGTTCCAAACACACAAACTGCATGGCCTTTATAGACAACCAGCTGGCCAAGTTGTGCCTAAACCCACAGGAAGAGCACCAGTACAGGCTTTGATGCAACTGTTCATCTGGGCCAGACGGTGAAATTACAACTTCTGTGTCATTTGATGCCATGGATCCCAGAAACACTTTTTCACTTTGACTTCTATTGTGAAGAGCCGTCTTTAAATGAGCATATTTGGAGTTGAATCAACTTCCTAATTGAATTGAAATTGAAAAACCCTTAGCTAAAACATTAGTTCATTAAGTTTTAAATACGCTGGTAGCTGAATCCAGATTTATTTTCCTTCTTCCAGTCATGTGACTAGCTGAGCCGTGACCTGATGTTAAGTAGTGGCTCGGGAATAGATATAAATATCGTCCAAAATCTTTTGTCTTTGGCTTCATGCGCCACTAAGCAACTTTCCCAGGAATGAACAGGGCCCTGCTTCAAACTCTGTATCCAGTTGTCTTTATTCCTCCATGCTTGTGTCCCTTTACACACAGTCAGTGTGTGTTTTCTTTCAAGGCATTTATTTAAACTGACCAGCTATTAAAAAGTTGCACTTCGAAAATCTATTTTTCTCCAAAATGTTCAAGGTTCTTTATTTTGTCAAACGAACATAGCTACAGTGTAGTTATGCCGATGAAAATATTAGGTCACAGGCTCCTCCAACAGTGCAACACAATAACACAGATACACAGACAAATATAGTGCAAGTAAATAGTAAATACAAAAATAAAAATAGTTTGAAATAGTGCAATAAGAGTCTATATGCAAGCTATTGGAATGATATATTAGATAATAGATAAATAATCACTAAGTAGCAGATGAATGTTATGGATGTTGTTTCAACAGTTCAGGTGTTTAACAGTCTTATTGCCTGTGGTATGAAACTGTCTCTGAATCTGGTGGTTTTAGTCAGGATGCTGCGGTACCGCCTGCCAGACGGCAGCAGACTGAACAGTTTGTGGCTGGGGTGATGGGGGGTCTTTTATAATTCGGAGGGCTTTCTTCCTGAGCCGCTGGGAGTAAAGGTCCTCCATGGATGGCAGCTCCGTCCTGATGATGTTCTGTGCAGTTTTCACCACCCTCTGTAAAGCCTTACGATTGAGGGCGGTGCAGCTGCCGTACCAGGCCGTGATGCAGCCAGTCAGGATACTCTCTATGGTGCACCTGTAGAGTATCCTGGAGTCCATGTTGAACCTCCTCAGCATGAGGAGGAAGAAGAGCTGCTGTCGAGCTTTCTTGCTTACGGTGACGGTGTGAAGAGTCCATGTCAGGTCCTCAGTGATGTGGACCCCGAGGAAAACTGAAGCTGCTGATTCTCTCCACCGTAGTCACATTGATGGCGATGGGGGCGGGTCCCTCTCTCTGCTGCTTCCTGTAATCCCCAATCAGCTCCTTGGTTTTGCTGACATTGAGATGGAGGTTTTTATCCTGGCACCAAGATGTCAGTTTTCCGACCTCCTCTCTGTACGCCGCAGCAAGCAAACTTCACGATGGTGTTGGAGCTGTGTGTGGCCACGCAGTCGTGAGTGAACAGGGAGTAGAGGAGAGGGCTGAGCACGCAGCCTTGAGGGGCTCCAGTGTTGAGGATCAGGATGGAGGATGTGATGTTTCCCACCCGCACTGCCTGGGGTCTGCCCGTCAGGAAGTTCAGGATCCAGTCACAGAGGGCGCTGTTGAGCCTGAGGTCTCTGAGCTTGATGACCAGCTTGAAGGGCACAATGCAGTCGCGCAACAAGGTTGCGATTGGCCCCGGTGCAAATATTGTTTTGCCCCCATCGCCCCAAACATAAGCGCACGCTAATGCGCTCACGTTTTCTCGTTTCCTCAGCCTGACCAGCAGCCAGGCACGGGACCCCCGCTTTGTCTTCCTCCTGCGTCTCTCAGGTAGGACGGCAGGAGGCAGCCATGGCGAATCTCCATTGTCTGTCGGTGGGTTATTGTCCACAAAGTTTCTGATGTGAAGAAGTTCCTCTGTGCTATATTCTATAGCAGAGTTGGTGCGGTCAGCTTGCATGTTGCGAACCATGTTAAAAGTAAACGGCAAAAAGTAAATAAACATAAAGAAAATATGAAAAAGGGCAAAGTTGGAGAGGAGCCAAAAGACAATGCGGCCATCTTTCACCGGCGCATTTTTAATCCTTATGCCGCAGTCACTGTGAACTCTTCTCACTGCAGTCAAGTGTCGGCTCAAATCTACCAATGCTATCACACCATAAGGAAATGATAACTCGTCAGTCTGAAAGGCAGAAGTTGTTTTCTAAGTTTGTTCAGCAACACAATCTAATCAACAAGATCTAATCTGAAACACACTAACCCCCCCTTATACACCAAGGCACTGTTTTCTTACAAATATTTGTGTTAGATGTTGTCCCTTGGATACCAAAACTCATTCTTCGTGCAGAAATGTGTCTATAAATGCCAAGGCAAACACAAGCATGAGCTTCTAACCCTCCCTGATTTCCCCTTGAAGTAAAGAAAAACACACCTTCTTTTTATTTAGGTCTGGGCCCTGAGTTGCTAGCTGCATTGCTGCAATGCCACACTGAGGAAAGAAATAGGACAAGGTTCTATTTTCCTGCTGCAAGCAGTAAAGCACGGCAGAGCTGTGGGTGTTGCATTTCACCTGGAAATGTGTGAATGTAGCATTAAAATCTGAAGTGTTTTGACATCAGAATAAAATAGTGGTTTACCAGTAAGATGTGGCATTTTGGGATGCCTGTTGGGATTTGTGCATTTGCAACCTGATAGGAACACATTTCTTCATTTCATCTGTAAAGCTGTTTTGTTAAATGTCACACCAGCAGAGCCAACACAAAACAGAACCTACTTACTGTTTCTGCCCTCTCATCATTTCTGTTTGGATGATTCAACCCATAACATGGGGGGTTGGATTTATGATGGCTGTGACTGTTTATTGATGGCCTGATTTTTTTCCTTTACCAGGCCTCTTGTGTTGGAGATTCAATGTATTGACTGAACTACTTAAGTAACCGGAAACTATAAATTGAGTCTGTGAAAAACGTGACCAATTTTACAAAAAGGAAATTAGGATTTCTACTAGGGTTGTAGATTATAAATAGACACATAGGCTTCCTGTCCAGAGAGGGAGTCACCAGCTCGCTGCAGGCTACACACACACACACACACACACACACACACACACACACACACACACACACACACACACACACACACACACACACACACACACACACACACACACACACACACACACACACACACACACACACACACACACACACACACACACACACACACACACACACACACACACACACACACACACACACACACACACACACACACACACACACACACACACACACACACACACACACACACACACACACACACACACACACACTGTACTGTATTTAAATATAGCACCCATTTACTCCGGAAGCTTCTCGTCCCGAGCAACAACCCTGCTCTTTATGAGGGAAACATTTATGCATAAGCAGATAAACAAAACATGAGACCCAGTGATGCATGAATCACCCCAAAGCATGACAATGTAGTCTTTCTTCAACAGTAGTTTGATTTAAATAAATAATTTAGATAATGGAAACACATTATATATTTTTTTCACAACAAGGCGATCAAATATGCGTTTAAAACCCTGCTTCAAACAAAAGGAAAAACATGTCCACCCCCTGAAATAGTTATTTTTTGTGTAGCATAAGAAATTCCATAAAAATATGCCACTAAAACCACACATATTTATGTTTTATAACTTTGACTAATTATAATTTTAACTATAAAACTACATATCTTAAATATTCCCACATATTTTATCTATTTTCTTTAAATATTTTAAATAATTTCAATAACATAATGTATTTTCTATATAAAACGTAGATATGTTTTTTAATTGATTATTTCTAATATCTCATCATTAATACTTTTTTTCAGCTTATTAAGGACAATTAAGAAAATAATTGAGCAACAATGTGCTGGACTTATTAAACCCAGCTGAACAGCAGCTCCTTTATCTCATTTCTTTTCAGACAGCAGACAGAAAAGTTGACTGTTTTCCTTTTCGTATCTGAGCATCATGAATGGGAGCGTCCAGGCCGATCGAGGGACACAGGGAGGGGCCATATTTGAGTCGGAGTGCATGCATTATAACTCAGTCCCTGTCTGCCACCCTCCTTATTCTGTCACTCTCCGTCTCTTTTCCTTCCTCCCACGTTCTGCTTTCATCCTCGACCTACTTTCTCGCTGATGGTGGTGGGTGTCGCTATACGACACGAAGCTCAGTGTGAGAAACACAAAGCGAAACTGGGACAGATTCTCCACGCTGTTCACATCACTCTGCAGCCTTTCTCCAGCCCCCTGCGCTGCTCACTCCTTCTGAACTGCTCCCCGACTGTGTTTTGTTGCAGCCCCCCCACCAGCTCATGCTCCCCCCTTTCTAACCTCATATTAAACACACACTTGCATACAGTATACACATTAACCCCCGTCCATGAAAATCAACCATGACCTTCAATAATCAACAGTTTCTCTGGAAAAGCATTTGGGATTAATATGATAAACATTATGCAAAACTGCCCTGAGTAGAATCTATCCCTTGTTTTAGAATTCAGTAAAGTACACTGTCCATAAAGGAAGGCAAAAAGAGAATATAATAGAGAGCCAGCAGACTAAATGGCCGATTTCATGCTGCTGTCTGGTCTTTCTTTCCTTATCATGAGGAACACACTGATTCAGTGTCAGATGATCAGCCTGATAAGTTGTTTTCTGCAGCCACAACAGGGTGGGCTCGCTGTACTCTCTCTACTCTCCCGTGAAAGTGGTCCTTGTATCCTTGTGGGTAAAATGAACTAGTTTTATGTCAACAACAGTCTGTTGTGGGGAATCTCTCCCCACTGAAGAAGAGGCCGTTTGTTTAGAAGCAACTACCACTAAGCAATAAGAAGAAGACAATAGGCACTCTCTTTTTCCTCTTTCAGTTGGCAATTTCGTAGAGCTGCAGCCATTGGTCGACTATTCGAGTTGATAGTAATCACAAACTATTTTGCTAATCGATTTATTCATCAAAGTATTTTTATGGAAAAATGCGGACTGTTTTCAGTTTTCCTGCTTTTCTCTGTTTTATATGACGTTAAACTGATTTTTTTGGGCGGTTTGGTCTTACAAAACAAGACGTAAAGACACCACCTTGGACTTGGAAAAAAAATGTTTTCAATTATTATTTTCTGACATCTTAGGGATCAAACAAACAAAAAAAGGGTAATTGAATAAAGGTGCAGCTCGTAAGTAAGTAATGTATACCTCAGTCAACGTATGCTTCTCTTTGCTTTTGGCGTTGGCCTGACTGACTTTCTTTGCAGAGAGGAAAAGCTCATAAAATAATTGAGCAATGCTCGGCAGATCTCTAGATAGGTTGATGTTAATGTGTGTGTTACCTCTGTCTAAAGTCCAAACATCCTGCTTCTACGTTGTGTTCCAATGACACACTCCCTCCCGGCCTGAAACGCTTGATTGGACTCCTTTGTTTACTTCTGTTACATAATGAAATCCCTATATAACACTTGCACTTCAATTGGCGAGCGCTCCAACACATTGTACGTGATAGGCCAAGGGGCGGGACATCTGTAAGCGGTTGACCAATCACAAAAGAGCCGGCCAGCTAACCAATCAGAGCAGACTGGGCTCTGCTTTCAGACGGAGGGCGAAAAGAGGTGCTGCAGCACAGGCAGTATGAGAAAAACAAAGAGCTTTTTGAACATCAAAGCATGGAGACATGTCACAGTAGAAAAACACAATATAATTATGAACCTGAAAATGAGCATAATAGCCAATACGGCCCCTTTTAGCCACATTGTGTAAGATTGATATTTAAAAGCCCTTTTCGTTATTAACATGCAGAATGCTATTGCAGCTGCATTCGTCATTCTTCCCACTGCCATCTGTCAGTCCGGGCATGAATTTCAGTTTGTATGGCCAATGTAATCAGCTGATGTCTAACAAGCGAATAATAAGGGTTTTGGATCCATTTGATTAAACCGCCACCCCTGCAGCCTTCCCCACTCCCTGTTCTCACCTCACACTTCTTATTTTACTTCTCAGTTACCATGGTGATGGGGATCCCCACTGTGAGGCGGAAGGTGAAGTCTTACCTGTCGGAGACGCTGCGCTCGCTGATAGACAAGCTCTCACCCGAGGAGAAGCTCGACTGCGTCATTATCGTCTACGTTGGGGAGGTCAGATCTTAAAATCATCCATTACGAGTCATAGCACCGCGCTCTGTGTAAGGTCAAAGGTCAGAGTGGATAATGTGTCGTTGTGTGTTGCAGACTGACGTGGACTACGTTAACAGCGTGGTCGCTGGCCTGGAGAAAGAGTGAGTACACTTCTCTGCATTTACTCTAAAACTTTAGTTCAATTTTGAGGTTCTTGTACTGCACTTGAGTATTACCATTTCCTTCTACTTTACATTCTTCTCCGAAACATCTCAGATGTCAATATTTTACTTTTTTTAATGTAATAAATTAAGTTACTTTGCAGATTTAGATCAATGAACAACACATTAATAACACTTTTGTTTGGCCTAGACCTAGAGTGAAATCAAAAGCTAGCCAGTAGTATCTAAAGTAATACAATTAGCGCCACATTTAACAATCTGCAACAAACACATTCAAATATAAAAAACATAAACTAAAAATTCTTTGGAAATCGACCATAATGTGTAATAAGTACTTTTACACTTTGTACTTGAGGTTCATTTTGATGATAATTCTTATGAACCAAGCTTAAGTAACATTTTAAATGAAGGACTTGGAATTTCTCAGTTTATTATTTCATTTCATTTATTTATTTTATTCATTTATTTGTTTAACTAAAAGATCTGAGTACTTCTTCCATTTGGCTTCTCTGCTTCCTGACAGGCGCACTCTTTTTTTTGCTGACAAGTATAAAGGAATGAAATTGATAAAAAATGGTGTGTTTCATTTTCAACAACATCCCCTTCTTTCTTCAGGTTTTCTATAGAGCTGAGTTCAGGCTTGCTGGAGGTGATCTCCCCGCCCGCCGCCTATTACCCCGAGCTCACCAACCTCAAGGAGACTTTCGGAGACTCCAAAGAGAGAGTCAAGTAAGAACTCACACAGCCGAGGAATGTGTGTTATCTCTGTCTTCGCTGCTCTGACATTCAATCAGGAAAAACGTGATCAAAATCCTTATGGTAATTATGTAGCACTTAGATACATTAAATACAGGAGAGCTGTGATGAGGATTGCAGGAAAGATGAGTCAGGAGGGGAGTGGGAGGAGACGAGAGAGCGGGGGGGGGTTTAAGGTAGGCGGCCGAGGTACTTGTTATTCCACAGGCATTTGTCAAAGTCACATCAAGGTCATCATCAGCAGCACCCTCTATCTCTCTCTCCCTGTAGTGCTCCCTCTTTATATCCTCTGTACTTATCGTTCAGTTCGTGCCAGCTACTCACAGTACGTGCGCTGATAATAGACTGTAGGCCCAGAGGACTGTGTGCTATGTTTGGATATGGGTGACGTGAGCACACATTTAATCTGATGGCTGAACAGTTCGGACCTTGTGTGACATGGACTATTCTATTAAAAGATTATATTTTAGACACTTGTTTTTAGAGCTGCAACAATAAGTGGAGCATCGTGAAGACAATTGCTATCTATTTTGATAATCAACTAATAGTTCAAATATTTTTTAATGCAGTTTACACACTCTCCAAAACGGAGATTTCCTGATTTTTGCTGTTTTATATAATGTTAAAGTGGCTCTATTATGCTCATTTTCAGGTTTCATAATTGTACTGTTTAATAGCTGTTTCCAGAAGTAATACATGGAGGCGTTTCAGGCAAGGAGGGAGTGTGTGGGAGAGGAACTTTGGGATTTGCAGACCATTTACATGCACAAAAGCCTATATTACACACTACAGGAAAAAGAAAACCACAAAAAACCTAATTGGGCCTCTTTAAACTGAATATTTAGATTATTTAATTATTATATAAGGGTTAGCTGAAGCCTTACTTATTGTGTGTGTGTGTGTGTGTGTGTGTGTGTGTGTGTGTGTGTGTGTGTGTGTGTGTGTGTGTGTGTTTTCATCCAAGTAAATGAGGTAGAAAGGCGTATTAGATGCCCTTACAGCTAAAACTGCAGCAACACTTGACCACCTGGCTGAGTTTAAGCACACATGCTTATTTATAGTCTGTTCACCTGAGTGTAAACAATGTGTGTGTGCGTTGGGGGGTGTGCGCCTTCCTCCACACCTGCTCCCTGGCAGCATCACAAACACCTGCAGTCTGCGGGGAACAACAGCTATAAGTCAGGCTGCAACGAGGGCAGATTGTTCAGATCAAACCATTAGCGCAGTGGTTCTCAAAGTGGGGGGAACGCTCCCCCAGAGGGGCGCAGAGGCATGACATGGGGGGCGCGAGAGACCAGGAGGAAAAATGGTTATTAAAAATAAAAATAAATCATCATATTTTGAAAAATTATTGATTCGAAAATAATATGATGCAGTAAAGTATTATTACGTCTGGGTCTCTGTGTTTCATTAAAGCTCGGCTCTGTGTGTGTGTGTGTGTGTGTGTGTGTGTGTGTGTGTGTGTGTGTGTGTGTGTGTGTGTGTGTGTGTGTGTGTGTGTGTGTGTGTGTGTGTGTGTGTGTGTGTGTGTGTGTGTGTGTGTGTGTGTGTGTGTGTGTGTGTGTGTGTGTGTGTGTGTGTGTGTGTGTGTGTGTGTGTGTGTGTGTGTGTGTGTGTGTGTGTGTGTGTGTGTGTGTGTGGAACGAGCCATTTTGTGTGTGCGCGAGCGAGAGATAGAGAGAGAGCGCACCGGTACCGGAGATCGTTGTTGTTAGCTTCTGGTGCTAGCGAGCTACGCTAACGGATATAAGGAAAGTGGAGGAGAGTCGTCTCCTGTCAGACTGAGAGACTCAGTGAGCTAAAGGACTCTCTCAGTGTTATCTCAGTGGGTCTCAAATGTTTTGGTCACCATTAATGTAAACAATTATTTCCGAGGCACACGTTTTTACGATCATTATAGTTATAAAAAAATAAGAGAATAAATTAAAAACAGGTATGAAATACTATATGACATTAAAAAAATAATAAAGTTTAAAAGGGGAGTGATTAATAAAATATCCATAAAGAAATAATAAATCTGTTTACAGTTCTGTTTCATATGGGTGTTGAGAGATGTATCCATAGATCTCTTCATTTTGCTCTCAAAGTGCACCAGATTGATGCTTTTAACTTCAATATTTAAAAATCTTCCCGGGGGAGCATGCCTCTGGAACCCCCTATGCGAGGTCCACACACCACCTATAAAAATAGGACTTTACCCCTGCTTACACCTATATGCCGTGAGCTGATTATCAAGCCTTCATTGTAACAGTCGCGGGTACACTGTGTGTGTGCGTGGGGATTGTTGCAGTAGAAAACTCCACTGTAGCGACCGGTACATTAATGGGAAACCCTAAATGTTTGAGCACCCTCTATGAAATGTCAAGCTACCTCACAGCACCCCCAAAATAAATCTCTGGCGCCGACACTGAGCCTGACTATTTGTGTTGGGGGGGGGGGGGGCCCGACTTTTTTTTTCTCCTAAGGGGGGGGCTGACAGAAAACGTTTTTGAGAACCACTGCATTAGCGTGACAGCGCTACTTTATAAATGATTCAAGTAGAGTCTTTGGTTCAGTGTACCTGAGAATAACTGATTTGCACAACGGGGCTTTTTATGCATGTAAAAGCAGCCGCTCTATCCCAAAGGCAGTAAGATGTGTTTACTTTCTCTTTTGTGAATAGTTTTATTGGCTATTGTTTGTTTTCAACAGCCAAAGATTATACGTTAACCATTGTAAACAGAAAATATAAAAAAGATAGGATTTTATTTTGAGAACAGGATAAAAGAGAAATAAAGCAAACAGAGGAAGAAAATATATTTTAAAAATATGTAATTCAACTTTTCGTGCTTCCCTTCTTTATCTCACTGTATTCTATGTTAACTCTTTCTTCTTTGTTTTCAGATGGCGAACCAAGCAGAATCTGGACTACTCCTTCCTCATGATGTATGCTGTGAGCAAAGGAGTTTATTATGTCCAGGTACGTCCTTTTAAATAGAAAAATGAATAAAATAAAGGTTCCCATAGCAACTTGTTGGAGTGCACTTTAAGAAGGGCTCTGCCTACAGTTACTCATATGTGTCAGCGTGAAGCCTGTTAATGGGAAAACATACCAAATGAAATGTGTGTTGTTGCAGATATTCATCAGAGCCTGTATTGTTTCATTACACTGAAGCCAGTTTCCTCTTGGTTAAACTAGGCGCCTAACTTGGGAATGTTTCCATAAATGTTTTCTCTCACACCATGCACAGTTTTGTGTCGTTAATCTCCCAACTTTCTGTCTCATGCATGCCGTATGTCTTTTCCATTCTCTGCTCGGAGGGAAGAGGTATTGCCCTTTCTGACTTCTGCTGCTACTGTAGTTTAGTGTTTAGTGTTTCCTAGGTCACATGGTTGTCCTTGAGTAGAGGAGTCTCCTTCTTGATTCCCACCGTCTCCATGAGCAACCTCAACTCATTTCCTCCTGGTTTGTTCTTCAGCTGGAGGATGATATCGTGGCCAAGCCTAACTACTTTGCCACCATGAAGAACTTCGCCCTGCAGCTCTCGTCGGAGGACTGGATGATCCTGGAGTTTTCTCAGCTGGGCTTTATTGGTACGACCCGTTTAGCACATGATCAATACACTGCATCCACAGGGGGGGGATCTGTCATTATTTGAAAGCCAAAAAGTCACATTTCCTGGCTAAATGGTCTCTCAAACGTGATTATTTACTCATTCTCTTAACTCAGGATTTAGAAAGGCACTTGGCGAAGCACTCAAATGCAGAAATACTGGTTGGATTTATCAATCGGTGACAATCCTGTTGTTAGGATGTAAAGACTTTCTTCTGTTGGTGATTCATAAGTAATCACCCATATACAACATGGATATGTAGTTCTTTCATGTATGATTGATTGATTATTTTTCAGATACATACATATCAGGTAAAATGACTCTAACTAACTTTAAATACAAAAACAAATCTGAAACAGACTTGACAGAATTTTGATCAAACGCAGTCAAATGCACCGTGGATGGAAGAGAGAGAGGGATCAGTGTAGAAATTGGGTCACGTGTAAAGTACCACGACTTGGCAGGGAATAGGAAATCCATATGTAGCAACCCACTACATCCCTTTTTGTATTCGTCTTGTCTTTAATGACGCTGTGCAGAATCAATGCATGTCTATAAACCTTCCTTATTCTCTCTTTCCTCCAGGAAAAATGTTCCAGGCTCCGGACCTGAACCTCATTGTTGAGTTCATCTTCATGTTCTACAAGGAGAAGCCCATCGATTGGCTGCTGGACCACATCCTGTGGGTCAAAGTCTGCAACCCGGAGAAAGATGCGGTATGCACTGAGACCACTGTATAGATTTATAAGTAAGTGATTTTGTCAGGAGTTTAGGTTTCATCAATCCTCCCTGTATTTGTTATAGAAACACTGCGAGCGGCAGAAGTCCAGCCTGCGTGTGCGCTTCAGACCCTCCCTGTTTCAACACGTGGGACTCCATTCTTCTCTTGCTGGAAAGATCCAGAAACTCACAGTGAGTCTCACGGCCCTGCGTTCATACATTTTTCATCAACATTAGAAGCGTCTTTCTGTATAGAAATGTGAATACCCCATCTATATGTGTCTACAGGACAAGGATTTCCTGAAGCCTCTGCTCCACAAGATGCACGTCAACCCCCCAGCTGAGGTTTCCACTTCAGTGAAGGTATCATTGCAGGGTCTCGGACTTTACTTTATAATTTTCTGAGGCTGTTTTATAGAAACCTACCTCTCTTGAAAGTCTCAGGGTTCCTACGGTCATTACAAACCTGGAAAAGTCATGGAAATTCAAAATGCAAATTCCAGGCCCTGGAAAAGTTATGGAAAACTATATTTTTCCCAACATTTTCGAAAAGTCATGAAAATGTAACCAAAGTTGAATCAAATATAATTTATATTTGATCTAATCGCCGAAATAGTAATACTATAACGATAATAAATACTGTATAGTAATGAAACGTAAAATGGCATTTAACTGTCGAGGTATTTTGCTGGTGAGAGATGTTTACAATCACGCCCTCTAGTCTCCAGTGGCTTTAGTCTGTAGAAGCTAGTAAGCCAACTATTGGATTTGTTTTAGATAGGTACAACATGTTTCATATGCAGACCTTATTTTCAAGCTTACCATTTTAAAATAAAAATGTTTCAGTGGTACCGCTGAGAAAGAGTAATTCTGTTGGTCATGGAAAAGTCATTGAAAATCATTGGTGAAACAGTGTATGAACCCCAAAGTCTGAAGTCAAGATACTATAGGAATAATCTAAGATACAACTTTCCCCTATTTGCTCTTAAAAAACGATCTAACTTTGACCCTGTGATTCAATCTTATCTCAGTTTAAAACATATAAATAATCAATCCAACATCAGCTTTAATGTCTGTTACAAAGCAAGCAATGCTACATTTCACATCTCTCTGAGCTAAAATACTTTAAAGCCAATGTTTGTGTAATTTAAAGATACATTGAAACACACCTAAAATGAATCAAAAACAAGGCACTTAACCGAAAGTCAGCTGAGTTACAGGTGTCTGTAGCATCATTGAAGGGACAGCCTGCTTCTGATGTTGAGCGTGTCATCATCAAACCGTATCCTTTGTGCTTGCTTTAATCCTCTCGGTGATTCAATTCCACCTGTTAGCATTTAGTTGGTTAAATAAAATAAATGAGTTTATCTAAAATGTAGGATGCTCACGTAAACCCCTTTGTGTATATCCTAGTTGTAAGGGTAGAAACAATGACTCAGGAGCTGCTTATCTATGATTCATATTTCCAAATCAGGTCCGAAACCTAACCACCTTTGTTATCAGCGGTGGATTGGATCTTAAAATAGTATCTGTAATAAAGCTTCAGCCTAGTTCATACAAATATGAATGATTAATTGAACACAATGTCCCTCAGCTTTACAATCAGTGATTAGGGTGGAACCAAACATGTCATGTGTCACACAGGTGTACCAGGGTCACACGCTGGAGAAGACGTACCTAGGAGAGGACTTCTTCTGGTCCATCACTCCGAAAGCGGGAGACTACATCCTCTTCAAATTTGACCGGCCTGTTAGCATAGAGAAGTATGTATAAAGGGCTTTATCTGAGTGTCATCTGTTGAAAAAATATGATTAGCATACATCCGTATTCTAATAATGTTGGCAAAGAAAGCACATGCAGAAATCTGTCTTCTCGCTTTCCTCTGCCTCCTGCCATTTAGTGCTTCAGGTTGAGTCTTCACTGTGTGTGTGTGAGTGTGTGTCTCTTCAGGGATCCGGCTGAGCTAATGAGAGTGCTCTAAAATAAGCTTCCTCGGGTCAGCCTCCTACTCCCTGTGGAGCCGTGGAGAAGACGGGAGAAAGACAGGGAATATAAAGAGATCTGATTGCCAAAACGTCACAGCAGCGGAAAGGGGATGTTCAGATCTGGTCGTGTGGAGATTCGTTTTATGGTGACGAGTGAATTCATTGCACTCGTCAAGATAACGTTTGGACCACGAGACTGTCTGTCGATCAATCAGCTACTAAGTGGCTGTGAGCGGGGAAAGAGCCTCCTCGTCTTGTCTGCTTTTGAATGATAGCAATAATACCGACTCAGACTCTTTTTGCCCTTCTGATTAGAAAACATCTGATCAGCAGTCGGCCGAGAGATACAGACTGCTTTGCGTTCTTTATGATCCGACATACTTCCTCTGCCTCCTACTATCTGCTAACAATTTAAAGCGTTCATAGGGTCGGGAAAAAACTGGAAAAAGTTATGTAATTTAACCAAACTGTTCTGGAAAGTTATTGATTCAGTAAAAATGTTCTGGAACTATATGTTTTTTTTGTTCTGTTATTTCAATGATATCCCAACGGGCAGAAGCAGAGGACACAGCAAATGCACAACACGTATTTCCCCATAAGCATACATATCAGTTATAGTCTGTGTCAGATTGCTAGCTGATTAAACACTAACTTCATCATTGATACGTCACAGAATGTCTGGTAAGGAAACTGTTTCCATAAGTCATGGAAATCAATTGACCAAAATGTGTAGCAACCTTATTTTCTACAAGTTAAAACTCAAATCGGCCTTGTTTCAGGTAAAGTAAGGAAAGCATGATCGTCCTGTTCTTCCTTGAGTCCTGCAACCTTTCTTAAGTGAAGCTCACGTTTCCCTCTGTGCCCACGCTTTGTGAATTCAAATCATCCTCCGAAATCTATTGGGCAATGAAATCATTAATGTTCAAAACCTCTAGCTATGACCTGAATATGAGATCTAAGAACCAAACGCATTGAAAATAGATCCGACTGACAGTTAACCCTCGATGAAATGAAAGAAGTGCACTGACAGTCTATTTCATGAACTCAATTTTCCTAATGAACCATCCACAAATGACTTGATGAACTGCCATGAGGGGAAATGTGCAAGAATGCTTTTCTATGGCTGTAAATATTAAAACTAATGTTTGATCTGATTGGCAGGTTCCTGTTCCGCAGTGGTAACCAAGAGCACCCGGGTGACAAAATCGAGAACACTACCGTGGAAATACTGCCTTTTTCGGTAGGCACACACACACACACACACACACACACACACACACACACACACACACACACACACACACACACACACACACACACACACACACACACACCCACACACACACAGTCACCCTTCTGATGTGATGTGCAAACAGTTTTTATTTCATTACATTGAGTGGTTGCTCTTAGGCACGTAGCATATTGATTATTGACAGCAATGTGAGCATGACAGAATCGATGCTGCGCCCGAAGCGATACATCCTGACGCTGAGGTTCACACTCCCTGTGCAGGCTCACATGTTTGCATCCGTTTTAAAGTGCTGCGTAAATGGGAAATCATTAAAAAAGTTGTTTGTGTCTCATATTCCTTTTACTGTGCTCTACATGTTAGGTACCAGGACTTCAGACCAAAGAAAAGTACAAGCGAACTGAAGACCGCTTTTACAGGATCGGTGAGTCCGATCAGGTTACACACTCACACTGATGATGACCACATTGATAGAAGGTGTTCAAACCAATGGATGTTTTCTCCGTCACAGCCTTTTTCCATTTTCCAATTTTCATCTGAGGTTGTTCTGCTCTTCCTGGAGTCATTTTAAGTCTTTATATTTTTACTGACAATATTCTAATAAGATTCTACTTTCATACCTTTTTCGTTAAATGTTCCTTGTGGATGTGATTTAGATAAATGAATTGATGCCTGTAGGGCAGGGGTTCCCAAACTTTTCCAGCATGAGACCCAAAACAGAAATGTTGTGGTCCTAAGGGACCCAAGCTCAAAAGATGTCATGATTTTCCATAATATCTACATTTATAAACAAAGAATGCAACACACCATGAATTTAAAATGTAAATGAAAATATTTATTTAATTATAAAAGTGCATCACAGCAATTAGGTTTCTCACCATAACAACCTTCCCTTTGAGCTTGCCCAGAAAGAATAAGGATCAAAGCAGAAAGACGAAACCTGGGACGTGCGGTCAAGTATATACATTACAAATCAAATTTAAATTATACAATTATCAAAAGTGCAACATTAAGTTTGTCACTAGATCAAAAACTATGTACACACATTTTTTAAACACTTTTAAATGAAAGACACACAAGGATAATAACGAATGTCAGAAACTGAATAAAATAACAATACAATTAAAACATTTGATTAGATTCAGAGTACACAAACTGATACAACAAAATTGCTATGTGCGGGGGAAAAGCAGTGCAGTGTAATTCATAGTATAATCTAAGACAGATATAAAATGTTTAAGTAAATAGAGTATGAACAGTATGTAGCGGAATATACAATATAAACAGTGGTATGTAAATTGAATTCACTATAGAGCAGGTATACATATAGACAGTTTAATATAAACACTATAGACCGATTAATGAACTGTATAGACTATTTTAGTCTATTTTAAAACATATATAAATAAGTGTAAGTACACCTGAGGTAATATAGCTGTTTTATGAATACAGATAAGTAAATACAACTTAAGTGCATAAGTCAGTCGCTGGGTATTCAGGTGAGGTGATTAGGGCCCAAACATTAAGTTAATATTCTTCCAGCGAGTCAGTTAATGTTTCCCTCTCACTTCAGAGCCCAGTGTTAATCATTAGCACTGGGCTCTCCGTGTATATATGATTTACAGTCTCTTATATTGTCTTTGCGTCTGCTTGAACCCACAGGTCAGTTTGAGAAGGGTGTGGCAGAGGGAGTCGTGGACCCTTCTTTCAATCCCATCATCGCTCTGCGGCTCTCGGTCATCAAAGACTCGGCAGTGTGGGCCATCCTCAGTGAAGTGAGCCAAACACACACCTGTTCCTCTCCTGTCAAATCACATTTAACACCTCTTTCTCAAGATGCATTCTGCCTCAATGTTTCTAATAGCACATGTAACGCTCTCCTGCAGATACATATAAAGAGGATGGCAGGCTGACTCTGGATCATGAATCACGGCCCCCCCGGGGGACCAGACTCTCCTCGATTGCTTACGCAAGGCCTCTGGCGCCTAGCAACCAGCAGTGAAGTCATTCGAGCCCGCTGTCTGAGGAGCGCCGCCTCCCTGTACCCTGATCTTCGTCCGTTTGTTTTGTGTTTTGCTTCCCGTCGATCGATTCCTCCATTTCTCTCTGCATCTCTCCCTCACTCTTGTGCTCTTAATTCATTTCTTGAGAATGTGAATACTACTGTCCTGAAGAACAGCGGCGGAGTGCGTGAAGGCATTCTGCTCCGGCTCTCAAAGTCTCTGTGTTGCTCAGCGGCTTTGAACCCAATCAGAAAAAAAGGACAAACGAGGACAAATCATCACAAGAAGCGGTGGTGTGATGCTGCCAAACCCTCCTCCTCCGGTGACTCAATGCTGCCACCTTCGGGCCAGCTGGGGCATTGCACTGTCACTAACGCCTCAGCAAAACAGCCCTCGATGATGGAGAATGTTGTCATCGCTAACGGCCAGTCGCTCTGTTCCCGACAGAGATGACGGAGCTCCAGATTAACACTAGCCCAAACAATGTTTCCCTCGCTCCCAGAGTATTGTCCGACACACTTCAAATACTCCACTTGTCCTGAAACACACACTCAGGACGAGCTTGTTCCAAAATCCTGCCTGTAGCCAGTCAGTAACAACTTTGACTAAAAATGTAGGCCACTTTCTGAGGTAACTACCCCGATCCGTTGAGAGAATAAGTTCCATGACACCATATCTCAGCTCCTGTCTGACGGGCCGTGTGACCTCAGCGTCCATTTACAGTAAACCAATCAGACATTGCCTTGGCGTCATTTTTCCCGAAGGAATATATTGTTATATTGATATATTATTATAGAGCTATGACGATCTATGAAGGTGACTTAATTTATTTGAAATAAATCTTTAATTTGTACAAGAGGTAAAATATATTTTTATTCTATTGAGAGATGTTTATGGTAGTTCAGAGTCTGTTTTTATTTGTGTCCTGTTGTGTTTGTTGCCTAAATTGCTATTATACCGTTTCTTTCATTATTGCAGCTACTTGCAAACTTTTGTCTGCAGGTGCTCGGGTCAGTTCTTTTCACTTGAAGCAAAGCGTTTGAATTTAATTTCACTTCTTAAAAACTGAATGGTAGGAGAGTTGAGAATAGATTCTGTTGAAGAAGCTGTGGGTCAAAATTAGAAAAAAAATTGTGCCTTAAATCCAGGTCCCTTGAAATTGTCTCAGCAACATTATTCCAATCTCTCACTCTTGCCTACACTTTGATTGCTGGATATACTAATATTTTTTAAATAATATACACCGTCAAATAAGTTACTGGATGTTTCGATCAACATCTGAGTGAAAGCGGTTCAAAAAGGGGGGTGTTTGTTCTGAAACAGCATGATTTGCACAGCATTTTTCACTTTTTTTGTTGCCATCACACTTTTCACCATTGTACTTAAATTTCCCATCTTCCCATAGTTCATTTCACTGATTCCTCCAAATCTATATGACAAACTATTTTGTTCAATCAAGTATCTGTTTTTTGATTGGACAGAATATTATTATGACTACTGATGATTGCGCCTTTTGTTGTAAGATTTGACTGAGGTTGTGTAGTTCTTTCACTGATTGTAAATATATAAAAAAGCAATGAACATTATCTCTCTTTATTTCCCTCACCCTCTCTGTTCTGCCACATGTAATAGTTTATTGAAATTCATTCGACATGTTTTGTGTTTGTGTGTGTGTGGCCAATATTATGAGTGGATGAAGTTCACTCATTTGAAATGTTAGTGGTTTATCGAAGGGGAAAGTGAAGTGCCTTTTAGTGGAATTGTTTTTTCCTAGTCATGCTGTTCATGTGCATGATTATTATTTATTTTCTCAGCCACCTCTTCATCAGTCTTCTTTTTTTTATTGCGAGAAGATGAGAACTGAATGGTGGACATGATTTCAAAAGTGTGAAGTCATTTTCAGTACTAATTACAGGACTTGCTTTCCCCTCTTGTCCTGGATCCACGTACAGACTGAATGCATGAAAGCAGCATAAACGCTCATTAATCTCCTTATGACCCCCCCTTACTGTAATTGTTTAAAGTGGAAATGAGAAAAAACAATGAAAGGAACTCTTCTCCTTGATTAAAAACAAACCCACACCCCCATCAATTCATGTGCCTTCATCATGTACATGTATGCCTGCCGCTAATGTTTGACATCATTTTTCATGGACATCTTTGAAATAAAAGATAAAAGCTGTTGGAAGTCATGGCCATTATTTTTCTGTGTTATGTTGTTCCACGTGCATTTCTCATGCCATCTGTATCACCAGATTCCAGAACAGCTGTAAAGAAAAAGGGAAAGTAAATCTATTTCAAATATAACCACAAAGCTTATTTTATGTAGTTTTTCCACACATGGATCAGGATTGGTCCGAGGTAAAAATGTGTTTGAACCATAGACTGTATATATAAACAGTTTGAACAGATAAATTATCTGTATGAATATATATTTACAAATGTTCTTTGTGTATTTGTAAATTAATTTAAGTATTCACGGATTTCATTTTTATGTGTGGAATTTATTTCTGTATTTGCACCTATTTTTTAAATTTTCTGTGCATTTACACTTTTTTTTTTACATTTGTGGAAGGTGTTTAACATTTACACACGGATTATTGATCTGTAAAAAAAACTACAAACCTTCCCGGCATGCATTTCTCAATGCGACGTACTTCCGTTTTCCCGTCATGCACTCTCAGAAACATGGTGGCTGAGAGCTTCCATAACATTGGTTGTGTCACTGTTAGCACATTGTTGTAGTTGTGAATGTATGAAAGGAATAACTGGTGTTAAATTGGAGTCTGCACCATGCCGAAGTACTACGACGAAAAAGAGGAGGACGGCCGGGCCTGCGCCGGCGTCCGAGAGGACTTCAAGGCCTGTCTGATGGAGCACGACTGCGTGGTGAAGGTAGGAAAATGTCCTCTAGAGATAAAAACATTCAAGTTCAACGTGTTGTAATTACTTAGTTAAAGGTTAACAGATAAGATAACCCTTAAGTAATTTGCTTTATCAAAGTCCCATGGAAAACGTATCTATGTCCCCCCTAACCCATAGGCTGTATAATATGTAACCGTTACCGTATTAATAACTTTACCCGATGTGTGTACATCCGGAACTTAATATTCAAACATTCAGACATATACTCAACATTAGGAAATACTTAATAATAAACCTAGATAACACCAGTTTGCGTAGTCAAGTAGTCAACAGTTAGTCAACCAGTGGTTGACAATCATTCTGAGGTCATTTTAATCAAGTACTTTTTACACATTTGTACTACTTTATACTTCTAATCCACTACATTTAGCAGGGAAACATCATACTTTTTAGTCAAATCCCTTAATGAGGTTTCTATAATAGCTAAATTATCCTGTCCAGAGATCAAAAAGGATTGTTTCACTAAGTGTAGATATTAAATGTGTATCTGTAATACCAACAATCCTCAAATGTCATCCCTAACTAAGATAAAACAACATTTCCAACGAGATCAAATACTGCATGTGGGAGGGAATGCATGTTTAGCTCATGGTCCAGTGTATTCTAACTGGTTTCTGATTTTGTCAGGAGGGGAAGAAGCCCAGTGAGTGTCTGAAGGAAGGCCACTGCAAAGCCCTGCAGACGTCCTTCTTCGAGTGCAAGAGGTCTATGGTAAGTCATCGGTAATGACATCAAAGCATTTGTGAAACTCCAAAGTGAAAGAAAGGGGAAGAATAAGCAGTAGAGGGAATGTTTTACCTTCCTCTTTCCTGCTGTGACTGCTAGATGTGTTTTCCCCAAGTGGTCAGAAGCAGAATGAGAAATAAATCATATTATATGCAAAACAGAGAATGATTCAATTAAATTCTGTCTTTTCTTTTTACAGATTGACACACGGTCGCGGTTCAGAGGAAGGAAAGGATATTGAGGACCGAACCCTGGACATCTGTAAATACTTGTATTTATTAAATCATTCATCAGCGCGGCTCACTAGGCCAACCTCATCTGAAATGTGTCAAAAAAAGTGGGTAGTAAAGGTCGACCTAACGTTAATCTGACACAACACAAGCAACATGAAGCGCTGAAAACACGGGAGCTTTTTTTGAATGATTGAGTGTTTGTTGTGCTATGAGTTGATGTAATTAAAGAAATAGTACAAAATAAAGAGTTCCTTTTCAAATTTTAATGTGTTGTTATCAAACATCTTCTGACATACCATGTATATGCATTATGAGAACACTGTCATACAATTGAGGTAGAAAGTGGACTGAACAACTCATGGAAATGTTACAGAAATCGCACTTTAGCCAATAATTGATCGAGGGAGATGTGTATCAAAATATATTTTTCAATACTGTAGTAGTGCTTCAAAGATGTCTTGGTTTACACGTCATACTCTACAGACACAATAAACTAATTGTTCTGTACAGACCGCTGCAAAATTCAAACCATATTTCTTTTTGTTTATTTTCAATGAAAATTAGGATATCATTCCTATAATATCGGTCAAAATAATCACAATTGTATATATTTGTAAAACGTTTAAAGCCCTACTAGTAAGTCTTACGCGTTAAAATTGCATGGTACAAAATTAGTATTACATCCTTCCTGCTAAAGACAAAGTCACAGTTTGTAGTTAGTAGCAGAAGTTCAAATACAATATATTGCCTTATTACTAAAAACACAAATGGAGAAATTAGCCAAAATGTGTGGACGGACAAAGTGACGTCTTGTCATTAATGTAGAGTGTTTAAAGGTGTTATTTTAAAGCAGCCATCATCATCTGCTTGAACTTCTCCATATCCACCTTCTTCATGATAAAAGCCTTGCGCTCCTTCTTCAGGAAGCCCACGGTGTCCATTATCATCATGCCTCTGGTGTATGTTCCCGCCAGCTCCACGCTCACCGGGTAATGGTCGCTCTCTGTGATGAACGAGTCGTCCACGGCGGCTGCCATGGCGTACGAGTCACAGGAAACGAAACCTGTACCGGCGACAAACTCCTTCTGCAGGCGCTCGCTTTGAGACGCCTCGATGCTGTGGCGGAAGATCCGGGCCATGAAGCGAGCCTTATCGGTGTCCTGCGCCAGCCAGGCGTCACAAAACTCCTGTCAACACAAAGAGAAATATATTATTCTCTGATGAGTTCATTGATACATTAAAGGGGCCCTATTATGCTTATTTTCAGGTTCGTAGTATATCTTTTGTGCCCCTTTCCTGACACGTTTACATGCTATAATGTTCAAAAATTACTTTATTTTCCCATGTTCTCTTTGCTTTTAATGCGAACTGTGTACATGGCATCTTATGGACGAGGCTCCTCGTAACAGTGTGTTGGCTTACTCTGATATTCAGCCATGATGGTTCTTCAGGACTGCTTTTTGAGCTCTAGTCACACTTTCACAGACCTTGCTGGTGATTTTAAGGTAGATGATCATTTAGGTGTGTCGATTAAGAGGAAAAGATGCCTGTTTTTTTGGTTATTATTGCTATCTGGTAATGTACAACCTAATCCTGGTCCGACTAGTAGTAGTAGTCAGATCGCTACTCCTGCTGATTTTAAAGCTAGGTCTGGGTTGGGATTCATCCACTTGAATGTGCGCAGTCTAACCTAGATTGTGTCCGCATTTGGGCTAAACTCGACTGACGCTGATGTCATTGTTTTATCAGAAACGTGGCTTAATAAATCTATTTTGGCCTCTGACATATCCTTAAATGGTCATAATGTATATCGTACCGACCGACCTAATAAAGGTGGTGGCATTGCCATTTATGTGACGAATAAGTTTAGTGGAACCACATTGGTTTCCAAATCTATCAGTAAGCAACTCAAATTTTTAGCCTTAAATATTGAAGTGGCAAAGGGTCAACAGGTCATGGTGGTGGGCTGTTACAGACCCCCCCTCAGCAGTCAAGGACTCTCTGTCTTCGTTAGCAAATCTTTTATCTAAACTTGACTACAAGGAAATAGTGCTACTTGGCGATTTTAACTGGGACTGGTTAACTGCAGTGTCAGAGGATTTTGAAAACCTTTGTATCTCTTTAAATGTTACTCAGATTGTAGACAGTCCTACTCGCCCTAACATTAACTCCCCTAATAAATCCTCCCTAATTGATCTCATTCTAACTAATGTTCCCTATAAATACTTATCTGTGGGAGTATTTGCAAATGATGGAAGTGACCACTGTGCAGTAGCCACAATCAGGGACACTAAGGTCCAAAAGGTTAAACCTCGCATTATAATAAAGAGAGACACAAAACATTTTGTGGAGCAGGGTTTTGTACAGGACCTGTTTGGGTTTGATTGGGGTAAAATCGATCTGTGAAACGGTATGGTCTTTTTTATCTTGGTTTTATGGAAATGATTGCACCCCTGCGTACATTTAGAGTGAAGGGACGAGAGAATCCTTGGTTTTCTGCTGAACTGTCTTTTCTCCTTCATGAGAGAAACAAGGCCTGGGCAAAGGCTAGGAAATCAGGCTTAGATGTAGAATGGCTTCGTTTTAGGCAGCTAAGGAATAGCTTCACATCGCAAATCAAAAGTGCTAAGTCGAAGTATTATTTGTCAGTTACCACAAAAAACCTAAATAATCCTAGAACATTTTGGAAAGCCATAAAATCGATATCCACCGGTGAAATCCGAAATGAGCTCCTTGCCTTACCACAGCATCTGGCACTATATCGGACAGGGCCACTATGTTCAATTTTTTTAATGAGCATGTTGTGTCCTGTGGCTCTCTGTTTGATTCTGTTACTAACTCCGTCTCGGTGAACACAACCGAAGCACACTCAACAATGTGATTTGGAAAACCGTTTTAGTTTCTCTCCTTTTACTATTGATGTTGTTCATGAAGCCTTAACCAAGCTAGATCCTAAGAAACCGGCTGGCCCGGACAACGTGGAACCTTTCTTTTTAAAGATAGCTGCAGATTTTATTGCACCACCTCTTACTTCTCTTTTTAACCTCTCCCTCAGCACAAACACAATTCCAAAAGTATGGAAGTCAGCTTATGTCCTTCCTCTACTAAAAGGAGGGGAAGCCACCTTATTAAATAATTATAGGCCCATCTCTAAATTATCAGTTCCGTAACTACATTGGTTTCCAAAAGGTGTTTTTATATAAAAATGACATCCTATGTAAACATCGGTCAGGTTTCAGAAAACAACATAGGACCATCACTGCGACAATGAAAGTGGAGAATGACATTGCGGTTATCTTAGACAAAAAGCAGAGTTGTGCAGCTCTTTCCAAAGCGTTCGATACCGTCGATCATCATATCTTAAAGCAGAGGCTGGCCAGTATTGGTATATCCAGCCATGCAGTGGGGTGGTTTGTGAACTACCTCTCTGAAATGTCCCAATGTGTTCAGTTTGATGGGCTCACTTCTGAGTGGTTAAACATTACAAATGGTGTTCCACAAGGTTCTGTTTTAGGTCCACTTGTATTCTCCATCTATATCAACAGTTTAGGTCAAAATGTCGGTGGAGCAACTTCACATTTTTATGCGGACGATACCGTGATGTATTGTGCAGCAGGTCCCTCCATTAAGGAGGCTGCTGTTAAATTACAGGCTGTTTTTAACATTATCCAGACGCAGCTCGCGGAGTGTAAGCTTCTTTTAAATGTTAATAAAACTGAAGTAATGCTTTTTTCAAAAGCCAAAAAGACACCGGAGACCACTTTGAATATTCTTGCCTGTTATAAATACCTAGGTATCTGGCTTTATGATTTTCTCTCTTTTAAACTTCAGGTTGATAATCTGCTTGGAAAGCTAAGGGTGAAGCTAGGTTTCTTTTTCAGAAACAAGTCCTGTTTACCGCTTGAAGCCAGGAAAAGGCTAGTCTCTGTGACCTTTTTACCTGTGCTGGACTATGGTGATCTGATCTATATGAATGCACCTGCCCATTACCTAATCAAGTTAGATGCCGCCTATCACAGCGCGCTGAGATTTGTAACTAACTGTAAAGTATTAACTCATCACTGTACCCTGTATGCCAGAGCAGGCTTGCCTTCACTTACGGCCCGTCCACACAGCGGCGTGCGTTGAAGCTTGCCGGCGGGCGTGCCTGAAACTCGACCAACAACCAATCACATGAATCTCACGCCCCTGACCTACAAGCAGCGGTTTGATTGGCTAGAGCTTGTACTGGCATATGATTCAATTGGTTGACGCTTCTGCCGAGGCGTCAAAAGTTGAACATTGCTAAACTTTTGCAGCGAGCCACGCCAGCAACGCTTCGCGTCGCTTCCCACAATGCAGTTCGGCGAAAACTGACGTCAACCCATTCAAAGTGAATGGTGAAGCTTTCAACGCACGCTGCTGTGTGGACGGGCCGTTACTGTACGGAGGCTCAGTCACTGGTACATGTTCATCTACAAAGCCATGTTGGATAAACTACCTTCTTACATCTGCTCTCTGATCTCTCGACAAATTGAAAGTAGCTATTGCCTGAGATCTCATGGTGTGGTTTTATTAAATGTGCCAAGTGCTAGGACTGACTTAAGGAATAAAGCTTTTAGATGCACAACTCCACTAACTTGGAACAGTCTGCAAAAGGAATGGAAACTGAGCAATTTGGTTCCACTAAATGTTTTTAAAGCACGAATAGATGCTATCCAATCGGAAACTGTTGGAACCTGTAAATGTCACTAGCTATGTAAACTGTAGTAGTTGTACAGTAAGTATGCTTTATGATGTCCTTTTTGTTTCTTTTTTTTAATGTTTTATATGTATTCATGTGGAACCTACTTGCAGCTGGTCAACCTTGAAAAAGAGATCAATGATCTCAATGGGATTCACCTGCATAAATAAAGGTTTGAAATGAAATGAGATATGTATTCTAGTGTCAAGCTGAATAAATGCAAAAGGTTATGGCTTGAAAAGCCTCCAGGATTCAGAGGCTTTTGCTCAATGCATGCTGGTAGATGTATGCACGGACTGAATTGCTCTATGGACAGATTTTGGTCGATATATATAGCATGCACTGAGGAATTTATGGCTTCATTCAACTACACTACACTATCAACAATGATTCCACAAAAATGTTGGCGTATTTTCCTTTTTAGAAAGGTTATGTGCTTTTGTAGTAGAAATGATTTGTGACTATGGGTAAGAGGAAACCTGACCCAGGACAGCTTGTTGTAGCAGGTGAACTCCCAGCAGGCCAGGTAGAGGGGACAGTGGTAGTCGTTCAGAACGATGTACGCAGCTTCTGGATCAGCAGCAAAATTAAACTCGGCACACACTGTAGTGTTTCCTCGAGCTGTGGAGAAACACACAGATTACACACTGAAGTACACAATTACATGATCATAAAAAGGAAGATTAGGACCATTATAAGATAAAAGAACAACTCAAAAGTACAGTAGCAGGGGAAGTAGGTCAAATTCTCCAAAAGACCTTAGAATTTCCAGGATTAAAGTTGTCAATTTATTTCCTGTCAACTGGGCGCTTCTTTACTGTAATGAGTCACGTCAATCTAACTTTGTGAAACAATGTAGTTCCTTAACATAATAAAGCACAATCATTTTTCTTTTAAACGTGTTGATTTGATAGAGAATGTGTATGTTTATTTTGCTTATTAAGAATTTTATAATCTGACTTTTTACGGAAATATGTAACCTTTTAATCTCAGGGATTTGTTGTCCTCTGCTCAATCCCTCAGCTCTGTAATGATTGTTTTTTTTTATCTACAATGTTCCTAATATGCCATCCCATTGTCCTATGTATTACCACCAACCAGTGTGAACAAACTAGTAAATGATTTTTACTGACATTCAGTGTTGCCTCCCATGATGTAGAGCGCTCTGAGTTTACTGGGCAGAGATGGATCCAGCCTCACAGCCAGAGCCAGGTTAGTGAGGGGAGCCGTGGCAACCAGAGACACCTGGGGGGGAATAAACACACACCATTAAGACCTCACAGAGGCACACACACACACAAACAAACAAAACACACATTCACACGTAATACATTTGTCATTATTGTTGGGTCTATAAAATGTCAGAAAATTATGAAACCTGTCCACACACACACCTGTCCTGGGTTCTGGTTGATGATCCGGATCATGGCGGACACGGCGCCCTCCTCCTGCAGACGGTCCAGTCCCGGGGCGTCGGGGTCCGGAGCGTCGCCCAGCCCGTCCTCTCCGTGGAAGTGTCCGGCACTCAGGCTGATCCCCAGGATCGGCTTTGCTGCTCCTTTAAACACTGGAATCTGTCTCATGACAAGAAGAACCCACAATGAAATATTATAACTGTTACATGTCTTTCAATCAGTTTGTTATTATAATGTAAAAAACTACAAGATATGATGATTTACACGATGACAAAAATGAAAAAAGAGCTTTCCTGTATAATTAATTGTGTTTAATATAATAATAATATTCTGTCAGATGTTTCATTTGATATCTTTTCAAATCTAATAGCCAAAACCAGAGAACTTTCCTGCACTTTTATGTTTGTAAATCTTTTACATTTGCTGGATTTCAATGTAATTTTACCCTATTCAATTTCCCTTGTGTAACAAATGTACTATACAAATGAAGTTGCCTAGCCTTGAAACTTTTCCACTGAAGTTAACTGTCTTCATACTGCTTGTGTACATTGGTCCAGTTCCTGCCTCTGGTTGTGTTGCTTGAGGAACCACAACTCATTGTCGGTTAGTTTTATAAACAGCACACATGACACACGTCATTTCCTTTCACACATTTACGATGGTCTGGAAACCCCTGTTCAATATTCCCCAGTTTACCGTGTCAAGATCATAAAATACCTATACAGAATAGAAAGCAGTGCTGCACCCACCTCGAGTTTATTGCATGCCTGCAGAATTCGCAGTGTGTTCTTACACACATTCTCCACCGTGGTGTTTCCATGCACACAGGTGACCCCCAGGACCTCCACGTTGGGGGCGGCCAGCGCCAACATGATGGCCTGAGCGTCGTCCACCCCACAGTCCACATCTAGCAGCAGCTTCTTACTCATCGTGGAGCCTGAGGAGCAAACACTTCAGGAATGACAACAAAAACATAGCTGCTCTGTTACACTACGACTCCTCTAGAACACGAGTAAACTGCAGATAATGTTTCCACTATATCAATGTTTCAGTAACATTTATGGTTGTTTAATTTAGAGGCCCTATTATGCTTTTGGATGGATTTTCCTTTACTGTTTAGTGTTGTATAGGTTTTTGTGCAAGTAAATGGTCTGCAAAGGCTAAAATCTCCCCCCCTCTGCCTGTAACACCTCCATTGGACTCCTTTGTTTACTTCCGGAATATTGTGACATCACTATGTAACACTTGCGCTTCTATTGGCTAGCACTCAACACATTATAGGCTAAGGAGAGGGACATCTCTAAGCGGTTGACCAATCATAACAGAGCCAGCCAGCTAACCAATCAGAACAGACTGGGCTCTGGTTTCAGACAGAGGGTGAAAAAAGGTGCTGCAGCACAGGCAGTATGATAAAAATAAAGAGCTTTTTGAACATTAAAGCATGGAGACATGTCCCAGTAGAGACACTAAATACTAATATGAACCTGGATATGAGCCGTAGGATAGGATAGGAGAGATCCGTACATTTTTAACAAGACAACTCCTACCTGTAGCTGAGTGGGAGAAAGATGAATAGTAGTGTTTTCCGGCTGCTTCACTTCCTCTAACAGAGTGGAACCACCGCCGGTCAGCTGCAAACAACCTTTGAGCAGCGAGAAGAGGATCAGAGACTGAATGGAGAACAGTGGACTGAATGGGAGGAGTTATGCAAGCACAAGTTAATGATAAATCAGCCCCTGATTAATCATTCAGTGAAAACATTTATCTATTATCAGACTTGGAATTAACACACATATTGAAAGTGTATTTATGCCACAGTATAACGATACCCCATACAGACAGTCCTGAACATTTTACTTTAGTAGATTTAAACTTCCAAAAGGAAAAGTTGCCTATTCATCATGAAGATCTGCCTATTTAAGAATCAGAAATATGTTGCATGACATTAGTGTTGCAGATGGTAAAATGTTTAAATATTAGTTGATTTATATGTTGTCTTATTATTATTATTATTATTATTAGCAATAACAAATACAAGTAAAAGTACCTCACATTTTTACTTGAATAGAATATTTGGGTTAATGTACTTAATTACACAACATTTCATCATGTGAGAGTTTAAATACTGTAATCAAATGTCTCTGATTTCTGCTTTAACGAGTCTGAGAATGTCTTTCACGCGTTTCTGATTTATACAGTGAACTGAAACACAGCAAGCTAACACGATTTATCTGAAAGAAATATATGAAAGGAAGCAAAGCTGTGTGAACTTGCTCAAACATCTCTCCAGTGTTTAAACTTTAAATTGTGAAAGCCTCGCCTCTCACCTGCTGCAGAATCTGTGAGATGGTTTTACAACAGTTCTGATAATAAGCGCCATGCAGACAGAGAGGAGACACATGTAGAGAGGTTTCACTCTGACACCAAAAACCGCACCGGGATTAAGAGCAAAGGCTATATAAAGGTTAAGAGCAGACTGTTCACACACTGTATGATGTTATGAGAACAACGTGTGGAAAAGTAGGCAAGTAAAAGCATACAAATGTAATAAATAGAATGATGTTAAAATATAGGGCTTCACATTAACATGAATAAAATACAGCAAAAATAAAATGTAGGTAGAAAGTATTGCAAATCATTACCCGTAGTGTAAACAGACATGTATTAAATACAACACATACACACACAAATATAAACAGGAATGTAGTAAATGTATAATTAACAGTAGAAATGGGGTCACAGAGTAAGCATCTACATTTCCAGTCTGGACATTTGTTTTACTGAAGAAGTGACTCCTCTTTGACAAACAGGACATCTACAACAATGACGACATTTCCGGTAATGCTTTTAAAGGGGAACACAATGTTTGTTTTGGTTTTACAGAGAAGTGCTATCAAACCACTTCACATCCCGAAATACTACAATACTAATTTTGAAAATGGTACTTTTACATCATGTTGGTGATTTTTTCTTGTGGGAATTAATAATTAACTCCTCTGTATACTGCTACCAAATACACAGGAACAAATAAATCCCTGGAAGGCTGGCCTGTGTGGCTGGAGATTTAAAATAAATAATAGGAATATTCTCAAAAAGCATTGGTTATTTGATCCAGCGACTTCAAATAATGCAGCTTTGTATTATTATTCTGAAAGAGTAGGACTCATATGGCATCTGTCCTTATTTATTTTTCCTCTATTTACGTTCTGCATGTTTGAGTCAACAAGTGAAAACATAATAAAATGTTGGTCACAAAAAACCACTCTTCACAATAAGTGTTATATATTATAACCAGTAGTAGACCATGATGTGTAAAGTGCTTTTGGTAGCACTGCATTAACAACAGGCTAGTCATTCATTAATTTCCACAAAAAACATTCACAAAAATTATGCAATAGCCTATTGTTTTCAAAATAAGTGTTGTAGTATAACCAACAGGAGACCATAAATGAAGTGATTTAGGTAGCACTTCCGTGAGTAACGGTTATTTCCAAAAAGAAGTAAAGGGATTTTTGTGGAATGTTATGACACCTACCGTTAATTCCTAAAATGTATTCATAGATAAGACAAAAATAAATATAGATATATTTATTCTGACAGATTTCAAACATATCACTGTGCAGCTAATTTTTAAAGATGCTTCTCTATGAGACAAAATTTTAGATGATGAAATATTTGCTGCTCAATTCACAAAGGTCATTTAATTTACGGATACACTCACTTGGCATTGACAAGCCTTTATTCATTATCCAGTATATCTTCATACCTCTGTGGGGGTGCAAGCATCTTTAACCCCCCCCCACCTCCAGCCTGTGTGTGTGTACAACGGATCACAAGGTCCTAACTTACTCATTAACAATGGATAAAACTATAACAGCATTTCGCAACAACAGCCATATCAACATAAATACATGTAAGCAAAATAACATTTTCAAAATAAAATCCACTGTCTCTGTAGGTTTTGTACAATAAGGTACAATAGCGCTGGTACAACAGAAGAGGTGTTGTTGATGTTGGGAGAAAAATGCAATATGCATTATTTCAGTCTTAAAACATGTATCAAGTGTTCAAACTCTTACATTGCAACAGTATACAATTGCAATAGTAAAAAGCAGTTTTTCAAATCATCTTCATGCAGGTTAAATAAACGTGGTTTTTATCCAATTTTCATTCTGCATAATTCAACACAAGCTTTGTAAACATTAACAACTCAAGTTTCAATGGCTATCAAACCACCATAGTGCTGCATATACATTTCAAAATATCCTAAATATCCGTCGATATGTTTATAGAGTAATGTGACGCACCACGATTTGTAAACCCTCACTGCTTCCAGTGTAGCATCAGAAGAGAAATCACATTAGGTGAGACATCATTATACAAATACCACACTGTGGGGTCGGATATGTGCTTGATTTAGATCAGTTGGTGTTATATACGAGAAAGAGAAGAGACAGTGCGAGTGCTTTGACTTCTTTATGCCTACAGTCATTCTGCAGCTCAATTTAGGTCCAGAAAAATATGATCAAAGCTCTGATCTTTTAATCAAAGCTACACTAGCTACTACTACTAGAATTGTAGCTGTTTCTTAAAAGACACATTTTCAAGAAAGCTTAACTCATTTTCTTTTCTCCAGACAATAACACTTTTTTACTGCTGTTGTCTTTCACCTAAATGTGTATCGTTTAACACTCCACAAATAAGAGAACAGCTTACACAGCATCAGCAACACAAATCCAATTAAAAGACCAACATTAACAATGCCTTATTTTCTCTGTGTCACTCAGCTCCAAGCCCATCTTTAAAATCTGCTCACAGATATGTAGTTAAACTCTTTTTTAAGGGAGCTCTGTAATTCCACCAACAGCAGGGCACTGTAGCTCATAACGTAAATGTTAATCAAGCAGGAGTGAACATTTGTTTAGGACTTTTCAGGGGTGGATAAATACACATTTGGTGAGTTTTACAGCAGTAACTTTGTGTATGTGGCATTTACTCAAAATAAACTACAATGCCCATGCTCACCGTAATAAGGGACCTGTCAGCCAGTGCAAGTGTGGCTCCTTGATGTGCTTTTCATCGTTTTTTGGCACCAATGTTCATTGTTCGTCTTAGTCTTTGCAATCAATTTTGTGGCAATATCAAAAATGGTTCGGCCTTGACCATCTGACAATCTGATACAAATAAATAAAAAAGGAATATAACAAACGTGTCCCTCATCGTCTTTCTAAAGACTGAGACTATTCCAGATCTTTTTTCTACGGACACGATGTACTCCTGATGCTACGACTGGTCGTCTGCACACAGTGTTGTCTGCACAGAGGCTACAATGTGACACAGAAAACCATCTCTACCGTCTCTGTCTGTGAAGTGGTCGTGAAAAGTGTGTGATTCTAGCACTACTGGAGGAGGGGGGGAACGGCTAGAAAACAATCTACAGTAGCACTTGGACATTTATTATCGTAACAGTGACTAAGCACAAAACAAAGGGCTGTTGTTCCAGTTCGGTATTTTTTGTTTGTGTGGTGCTATCATCATAATCCCCTCCAGTCTTTTGGGTTTCCTCCAGTTCAGATTAGGTCTCGACCTTCCCGTACGTCCCCTCTGGAGGACGGTATTGTTTGGGGAAGGCCTTGAGCTGCAGAGCGTTGAAGGCGTATTTACGACATCCCACGTTCTTCATGGTGTTCTCTCTCCTGCAGCCCTCACTGTGGAGACACACAAGCAATGCATTATTTATTTTTTTACAATGAGCTGCAGGGGGTTTGGTTACATGATTGAGATTTATGACCTTTATGATCAGCTGACCTGCGCATACAGTCCAGGGCCTGGTAGAAGACCTGCGGGGCGAGGGCGTGCTCCTGCTGCAGGACCTGGCACTGCTCCAGGGTCAGAGACATGGCCGTGCGGTCTTTGGCGCTCTTACAGCTGGTGAAGCGCACGCCGTTCAGACGCCGGCACGCCTTCGGGGGTTTGGAGAGGGAGATGAGAAGAGATTTTACAGCAGAATCAGGTTTTTATACACAAGGAAAATGCTGTTGTGTATTGGTGCATGACATACACATAGTAAGAGGAAATAAACATAGATATGGAAGAAAAAGTCAATACAAAAAACTTTCAAATCTATGTATATATCTGAATTCAAATTAAACCTGTATACTGTAGAAGAAATGTGCAATAAAAAACAAGTACTATTAAATATATATAATATATCGGAATTAAAAGGAAAGAGCTGTGCAGTTGTTAAAAGTAATGTTTTGCAGAAATGGGCAAAGATGTTAAGTAATTTGCTTCGGTGTATTGTTAATAGTAGTTGGAAATTAAATTTAAAAAACATAAATGAGGAATAGAAGATTTTTTTTTAATAAATAATATGAAATATACGGAGCCCCTCTGGTGACATTGGCGAGAAAAATATTAATACGTGGCCACGAGTTAATAATTCGTGGCCATGCATTATTAACTCGTGGCCACGTATTAATATTTTTCTCGCCAATGTCACCAGGGGGGCTCCGTACATTTCTATTTGGATTTAGTTATTGTGTAATAATTATTGTGTTCCCACAAATTACTAATGCGTGGGAACATAATAATAACTAATATTTTTCTCGCCAATGTCACCAGGGGGTAGAAATATACTAGAAAAATATGTAAAATATATCCAGATAAAATTTTAAAAACAGATTTACAGTTTTTAGAATTGGTAATTGTGTGCGGGAAAATGCACAATTTACCAAGGAGTATGCTTTGGTGCACAACATTAAACTAGTATGATGTACTATACAAAAGTTAGATATAGAATAGAAGATAACTGCAATCAAATTCAAGGAAAACATTTACATTTGTAAAATATATTTGAATTAAAATGAGTGGTGCATTTGGGCAATACTTTTGTACAGAAATGTGCAAATGGTCTAAGAAATGCACAAAGTTTCACCGTATGAAGAGATGAAACGTACAGGGATATCATTTAAAAGATGCTTGTTTATGTAATGCATGCAGACAGATGTGAAGATGATAATGTAAAGTGTAGAGTCTGTGTGAGGGGACAAGAGTCCAGGGGGTTCAGGGCCTTATTGATGAGGCAAACTGCAGATGTGAAGATGATAATGTAAAGTGTAGAGTCTGTGTGAGGGGACAAGAGTCCAGGGGGTTCAGGGCCTTAGTGATGAGGCAAACTGCAGATGTGAAGAAGAGCACATTTGCACAGAGAAGT